>NC_064620.1:447145072-447452572 GCF_023898315.1 Schistocerca nitens
GGTTCGAATCCTGCCTCCGGCATGGATGTGTGTGATGTCCTTAGGTTAGTTAGTTTTAAGTAGTTCTAAGTCTAGGGGACTGATGACCTCAGATGTTAAGTCCCATAGTGCTTAGAACCATTTGAACCATTTGCAATGCATATATTTTAGCGAGAAGTTTCGGACCAACTGGTTCGTTCTCAGGTCTGACCTAATGAGGCTGCACGGCATTTGTATAGTAAGAATATGTACAGCGTGACATTTATCTACCGCCGCTGTGTGATCCTTGGGTAGCCAGTACGGAGCCGGTTATCAACATGAAGATATCCGACAGCAATGTATGTCCTCTGATGTATTGGACACCTCTGTTCCTTGCTCATCAGTTATGGCTTTTATTTTAGTGTACTCTGTGTTTCATGAGAGCACCATTTCTGTGAATTTAGCTCCATGTTTTCAATGGCCAGATGGCAATGTTGCGCACGTAGGGTCTTTATAATTGATGTATGATCTGAAAATGGCCATAGAACATTCCTGACACTCAAAATATCCACGGGTGTACTGCCGGTCTACAGTGTCCAACGGGCACAATATTTCGGCGATCGTACATGTCGCCATCATCAGGTGAACTGACGGACTGAGCTCCTGTGAACGTGCCGGCACGGAGATCCGTACACTATGGCTGCTCAGGTGGAACTGGGTTCGGTCGCGGCGGCGGCGGATTTAAATACCCTCCGCCCGCGGCGCGCTCACTCCGCCGTCCGCGCCCCGCGCCACGGTCGCACGGTGGAACAGATTGCGACGGCGTCTGAGATGACGTCGGTGTGATGGCTCCGTCCGCCGTGGTCGTCACAACTATACATTTGCTCGATTTACTCTTGATTAACCCAATCGCTGGTTCCCAAGCCTTGCTAAGATTATAGCCACAGTCACGATTTATGAGGTCGTCATTGGTGCGAATTTCGATGGCCTCTCTAACAACGCTGTCCCAGTATCTCGACGTCTGTACCACAATCCTCGTGCGTTCATACTCCATAGCGTGATTTTCCGACAAACAATGTTCAGCGACCGCCGACTTGCTCGGATACATCAGTCGAGTGTGCCTCTGGTGTTCACGGCATCGATCCTCGACGGTACGCATCGTCTGACCAATATACGACTTGCCACATTGACACGGAATCTGGTACACGCCGGCCTTCCTCAAACCGAGGTCATCTTTGGCGCTCCCCACCAGTGGACGAGTTTTATTCGGAGGAAAAAACACCGTTCCGACCCGGTGTTTCTTCAAAATGCGGGCGATCTTTCCCGAGAGTGCGCCTGTATATGAGATAAACGCAGTGCCTACCTCCTCCCTCGTGATTTCATCCATATCCACAGGTTGTGCTGTAGTGGTTGGGCGGAGAGCACGTTGAATCTGCCACTCTGAGTACCCATTTTTTCGAAATACAGTTCTCAGATGTTCCAATTCCTGGGGTAGACTCTCTGCGTCAGAGATAGTGCGCGCCCTATGTACTAGAGTTTTAAGTACCCCATTCCTCTGTGAAGGGTGGTGGCAGCTGTCTGCGTGCAAATACAGATCAGTGTGCGTTGTCTTCCGATACACCCCATGACCTAGGGTGCCGTCAGGCCTTCTCTTGACCAAGACGTCAAGGAAAGGTAGTTTACCCTCCGTTTCAGTCTCCATAGTGAATTTGATGTTGGGGTGTATGGAGTTTAGATGTGTAAGGAAGTCAAGGAGTTTATCCATACCATGTGGCCAGATGACGAAAGTGTCGTCCACGTAACGGAAAAAGCAAGTAGGTTTCCATTCGGATGACGACAGGGCTTCCTCCTCGAAGTTCTCCATGTACAAATTCGCTACCACCGGTGAGAGTGGGCTACCCATGGCGACTCCCTCCGTCTGTTCGTAGTATTCTCCATTAAAAAGAAAATACGTGGAAGCCAAGACATGCCTAAAAAGTTCAGTGGTCTCGTCAAACTTCTGACTAATCAATTATAGTGACTCTCGCAGGGGTACCCTCGTGAACAAGGAAACGACGTCAAAACTCACCATGATATCTGACTCACCCAACGTGAAGCTATCAAGGCGTTTAACAAAATCCACGGAATTACGGATGTGATGAGGGCATTTACCCACGTAAGGACTCAATATTCCCGTCAGGTATTTGGCCAACAAATATGTAGGTGCCCTGATGTTGCTGACAATGGGGCGTAATGGTACCCCCTCTTTGTGAACCTTCGGGAGTCCATATAGTCTAGGCGGTACCGGACCTTGAGGTAACAGTTTCTTAGCGTCACCCTCCGGTAATTCTGCGTCCTTGAGAAGCGACCTCGTCTTGTTGTCCACCTTCTTTGTAGGGTCAACGCTGATCTTCCGGTAGGAATCGTCATTTAGCAGGCTCTGCATCTTATCAGTGTAGTCCTTATGGGAGACAACAACTGTAGCATTGCCTTTGTCAGCCGGTAAGACAACAATTTCAGAGCGCTCCCTCAGATCACGAATGGCCGCCCTCTCTTTACTAGTGATATTTGACTTCATCGGCTTGGATTTCGTCAACGCACGACAAGTTTCACGACGTATTTCCTCAGCTGATTCAGGCGGAAGTCGAGCTGCAACCTGTTCAACAGCACTAACAATTTCTGCGACCGGAGTGAACTTGGGGGTGGGAGCGAAGTTGAGACCTTTCTGCAAAACCGAGGCCGCATCATCACTCAACACCATGCCACTCAAATTGATGACAGTCTTGCCCGGAACCTGCAGAGATGGTTTGTCAAGGAGACGTGAGAACTTAGCTGTTTGACGTCCCGTTGCCTTCTTATGGGCGGAATCAGCTGCAACCCAGGTGACACCATCAATCCAATCCCAGGAAAAAGAAGTGAAATTACTAGCCACTTGCAAATGTAGTTTGAGTAATTCCTGTGAGATAAAATCAAGGCTCCGGCGGGTGAAATGCACTCTCTCACGTACCAATGCGAGGCTGGCTCGTTTCTTGATTCTCTTAGCTGCTGCAGAATCGATGTGATGCATAACCTTAGCAAAATTTGGAACAACGTTCTCGGAACGACATCTCTTTAGAAAGGCAAGAGTACTTAGCAAACGACATCTACGGTGGCGCAACTTTTCAAATTTCTTCATGCTGCGATACATCTCCTCCCCGTAAAGGTGTATGATGTGATTCTTGAGTTTCTCCCGGCGTATTTGATAATCAAAATATCCACGGGTGTACTGCCGGTCTACAGTGTCCAACGGGCACAATATTTCGGCGATCGTACATGTCGCCATCATCAGGTGAACTGACGGACTGAGCTCCTGTGAACGTGCCGGCACGGAGATCCGTACACTATGGCTGCTCAGGTGGAACTGGGTTCGGTCGCGGCGGCGGCGGATTTAAATACCCTCCGCCCGCGGCGCGCTCACTCCGCCGTCCGCGCCCCGCGCCACGGTCGCACGGTGGAACAGATTGCGACGGCGTCTGAGATGACGTCGGTGTGATGGCTCCGTCCGCCGTGGTCGTCACAACTATACATTTGCTCGATTTACTCTTGATTAACCCAATCGCTGGTTCCCAAGCCTTGCTAAGATTATAGCCACAGTCACGATTTATGAGGTCGTCATTGGTGCGAATTTCGATGGCCTCTCTAACAACGCTGTCCCAGTATCTCGACGTCTGTACCACAATCCTCGTGCGTTCATACTCCATAGCGTGATTTTCCGACAAACAATGTTCAGCGACCGCCGACTTGCTCGGATACATCAGTCGAGTGTGCCTCTGGTGTTCACGGCATCGATCCTCGACGGTACGCATCGTCTGACCAATATACGACTTGCCACATTGACACGGAATCTGGTACACGCCGGCCTTCCTCAAACCGAGGTCATCTTTGGCGCTCCCCACCAGTGGACGAGTTTTATTCGGAGGAAAAAACACCGTTCCGACCCGGTGTTTCTTCAAAATGCGGGCGATCTTTCCCGAGAGTGCGCCTGTATATGAGATAAACGCAGTGCCTACCTCCTCCCTCGTGATTTCATCCATATCCACAGGTTGTGCTGTAGTGGTTGGGCGGAGAGCACGTTGAATCTGCCACTCTGAGTACCCATTTTTTCGAAATACAGTTCTCAGATGTTCCAATTCCTGGGGTAGACTCTCTGCGTCAGAGATAGTGCGCGCCCTATGTACTAGAGTTTTAAGTACCCCATTCCTCTGTGAAGGGTGGTGGCAGCTGTCTGCGTGCAAATACAGATCAGTGTGCGTTGTCTTCCGATACACCCCATGACCTAGGGTGCCGTCAGGCCTTCTCTTGACCAAGACGTCAAGGAAAGGTAGTTTACCCTCCGTTTCAGTCTCCATAGTGAATTTGATGTTGGGGTGTATGGAGTTTAGATGTGTAAGGAAGTCAAGGAGTTTATCCATACCATGTGGCCAGATGACGAAAGTGTCGTCCACGTAACGGAAAAAGCAAGTAGGTTTCCATTCGGATGACGACAGGGCTTCCTCCTCGAAGTTCTCCATGTACAAATTCGCTACCACCGGTGAGAGTGGGCTACCCATGGCGACTCCCTCCGTCTGTTCGTAGTATTCTCCATTAAAAAGAAAATACGTGGAAGCCAAGACATGCCTAAAAAGTTCAGTGGTCTCGTCAAACTTCTGACTAATCAATTATAGTGACTCTCGCAGGGGTACCCTCGTGAACAAGGAAACGACGTCAAAACTCACCATGATATCTGACTCACCCAACGTGAAGCTATCAAGGCGTTTAACAAAATCCACGGAATTACGGATGTGATGAGGGCATTTACCCACGTAAGGACTCAATATTCCCGTCAGGTATTTGGCCAACAAATATGTAGGTGCCCTGATGTTGCTGACAATGGGGCGTAATGGTACCCCCTCTTTGTGAACCTTCGGGAGTCCATATAGTCTAGGCGGTACCGGACCTTGAGGTAACAGTTTCTTAGCGTCACCCTCCGGTAATTCTGCGTCCTTGAGAAGCGACCTCGTCTTGTTGTCCACCTTCTTTGTAGGGTCAACGCTGATCTTCCGGTAGGAATCGTCATTTAGCAGGCTCTGCATCTTATCAGTGTAGTCCTTATGGGAGACAACAACTGTAGCATTGCCTTTGTCAGCCGGTAAGACAACAATTTCAGAGCGCTCCCTCAGATCACGAATGGCCGCCCTCTCTTTACTAGTGATATTTGACTTCATCGGCTTGGATTTCGTCAACGCACGACAAGTTTCACGACGTATTTCCTCAGCTGATTCAGGCGGAAGTCGAGCTGCAACCTGTTCAACAGCACTAACAATTTCTGCGACCGGAGTGAACTTGGGGGTGGGAGCGAAGTTGAGACCTTTCTGCAAAACCGAGGCCGCATCATCACTCAACACCATGCCACTCAAATTGATGACAGTCTTGCCCGGAACCTGCAGAGATGGTTTGTCAAGGAGACGTGAGAACTTAGCTGTTTGACGTCCCGTTGCCTTCTTATGGGCGGAATCAGCTGCAACCCAGGTGACACCATCAATCCAATCCCAGGAAAAAGAAGTGAAATTACTAGCCACTTGCAAATGTAGTTTGAGTAATTCCTGTGAGATAAAATCAAGGCTCCGGCGGGTGAAATGCACTCTCTCACGTACCAATGCGAGGCTGGCTCGTTTCTTGATTCTCTTAGCTGCTGCAGAATCGATGTGATGCATAACCTTAGCAAAATTTGGAACAACGTTCTCGGAACGACATCTCTTTAGAAAGGCAAGAGTACTTAGCAAACGACATCTACGGTGGCGCAACTTTTCAAATTTCTTCATGCTGCGATACATCTCCTCCCCGTAAAGGTGTATGATGTGATTCTTGAGTTTCTCCCGGCGTATTTGATAATCAAAATATCCACGGGTGTACTGCCGGTCTACAGTGTCCAACGGGCACAATATTTCGGCGATCGTACATGTCGCCATCATCAGGTGAACTGACGGACTGAGCTCCTGTGAACGTGCCGGCACGGAGATCCGTACACTATGGCTGCTCAGGTGGAACTGGGTTCGGTCGCGGCGGCGGCGGATTTAAATACCCTCCGCCCGCGGCGCGCTCACTCCGCCGTCCGCGCCCCGCGCCACGGTCGCACGGTGGAACAGATTGCGACGGCGTCTGAGATGACGTCGGTGTGATGGCTCCGTCCGCCGTGGTCGTCACAACTATACATTTGCTCGATTTACTCTTGATTAACCCAATCGCTGGTTCCCAAGCCTTGCTAAGATTATAGCCACAGTCACGATTTATGAGGTCGTCATTGGTGCGAATTTCGATGGCCTCTCTAACAACGCTGTCCCAGTATCTCGACGTCTGTACCACAATCCTCGTGCGTTCATACTAAATAGCGTGATTTTCCGACAAACAATGTTCAGCGACCGCCGACTTGCTCGGATACATCAGTCGAGTGTGCCTCTGGTGTTCACGGCATCGATCCTCGACGGTACGCATCGTCTGACCAATATACGACTTGCCACATTGACACGGAATCTGGTACACGCCGGCCTTCCTCAAACCGAGGTCATCTTTCGCGCTCCCCACCAGTGGACGAGTTTTATTCGGAGGACAAAACACAGTTCCGACCCGGTGTTTCTTCAAAATGCGGGCGATTTTCCCCGAGAATGCGCCTGTGTATGGAATAAATGCAGTGCCTACCTCCTCCCTCGTGATTTCATCCATATCCACAGGTTGTGCTGTAGTGGTTGGGCGGAGAGCACGTTGGGGTACTCAGAGTGGCAGATTCAACGAGCTCTCCGCCCAACCACTACAGCACAACTTGTGGATATGGATGAAATCACGAGGGAGGAGGTAGGCACTGCGTTTATCCCATATACAGGCGCACTCTCGGGAAAGATCGCCCGCATTTTGAAGAAACACCGGGTCGGAACGGTGTTTTGTCCTCCGAATAAAACTCGTGCACTGGTGGGGAGCGCCAAAGATGACCTCGGTTTGAGGAAGGCCGGCGTGTACCAGATTCCGTGTCAATGTGGCAAGTCGTATATTGGTCAGACGATGCGTACCGTCGAGGATCGATGCCAACGCCAGGGGCACACTCGACTGATGTATCTGAGCAAGTCGGCGGTCGCTGAACATTGTTTGTCGGAAAATCACGCTATGGGGTATGAACGCACGAGGATTCTGGTACAGACGGCGAGATACTGGGACAGCGTTGTTAGAGAGGCCATCGAAATTCGCACCAATGACGACCTCATAAATCGTGACTGTGGCTATAATCTTAGCAAGGCTTGGGAACCAGCGATTGGGTTAATCAAGAGTAAATCGAGCAAATGTATAGTTGTGACGACCACGGCGAACGGAGCCATCACACCGACGTCATCTCAGACGCCGTCGCAATCTGTTCCACCGTGCGACCGTGGCGCGGGGCGCGGACGGCGGAGTGAGCGCGCCGCGGGCGGAGGGTATTTAAATCCGCCGCCTGGCCGCTAAGGTGAATACCGGAACTGTCCCCAACAAAGTCCTGCAAATAAATTCCCAATTGGGAGAAATGCCCCCCCCCCTTCCTTGCACCCCATCAAAATAGAAATATACAGAGCCAAAACAGAATAACTTGAACCCCATGGCTGAAAAGAGCCCATCCTATGCTCTATAACAGCCCGCCCTTCTCCATCTGAGAAGGGAATGAAAAGTACAAAAAAAAAAAAAAAAAAAAAAAAAAAAAAAAAAAAAAAAAAGCGACCGAACCCAGTTCCACCTGAGCAGCCATAGTGTACGGATCTCCGTGCCGGCACGTTCACAGGAGCTCAGTCCGTCAGTTCACCTGATGATGGCGACATGTACGATCGCCGAAATATTGTGCCCGTTGGACACTGTAGACCGGCAGTACACCCGTGGATATTTTGATTATCAAATACGCCGGGAGAAACTCAAGAATCACATCATACACCTTTACGGGGAGGAGATGTATCGCAGCATGAAGAAATTTGAAAAGTTGCGCCACCGTAGATGTCGTTTGCTAAGTACTCTTGCCTTTCTAAAGAGATGTCGTTCCGAGAACGTTGTTCCAAATTTTGCTAAGGTTATGCATCACATCGATTCTGCAGCAGCTAAGAGAATCAAGAAACGAGCCAGCCTCGCATTGGTACGTGAGAGAGTGCATTTCACCCGCCGGAGCCTTGATTTTATCTCACAGGAATTACTCAAACTACATTTGCAAGTGGCTAGTAATTTCACTTCTTTTTCCTGGGATTGGATTGATGGTGTCACCTGGGTTGCAGCTGATTCCGCCCATAAGAAGGCAACGGGACGTCAAACAGCTAAGTTCTCACGTCTCCTTGACAAACCATCTCTGCAGGTTCCGGGCAAGACTGTCATCAATTTGAGTGGCATGGTGTTGAGTGATGATGCGGCCTCGGTTTTGCAGAAAGGTCTCAACTTCGCTCCCACCCCCAAGTTCACTCCGGTCGCAGAAATTGTTAGTGCTGTTGAACAGGTTGCAGCTCGACTTCCGCCTGAATCAGCTGAGGAAATACGTCGTGAAACTTGTCGTGCGTTGACGAAATCCAAGCCGATGAAGTCAAATATCACTAGTAAAGAGAGGGCGGCCATTCGTGATCTGAGGGAGCGCTCTGAAATTGTTGTCTTACCGGCTGACAAAGGCAATGCTACAGTTGTTGTCTCCCATAAGGACTACACTGATAAGATGCAGAGCCTGCTAAATGACGATTCCTACCGGAAGATCAGCGTTGACCCTACAAAGAAGGTGGACAACAAGACGAGGTCGCTTCTCAAGGACGCAGAATTACCGGAGGGTGACGCTAAGAAACTGTTACCTCAAGGTCCGGTACCGCCTAGACTATATGGACTCCCGAAGGTTCACAAAGAGGGGGTACCATTACGCCCCATTGTCAGCAACATCAGGGCACCTACATATTTGTTGGCCAAATACCTGACGGGAATATTGAGTCCTTACGTGGGTAAATGCCCTCATCACATCCGTAATTCCGTGGATTTTGTTAAACGCCTTGATAGCTTCACGTTGGGTGAGTCAGATATCATGGTGAGTTTTGACGTCGTTTCCTTGTTCACGAGGGTACCCCTGCGAGAGTCACTATAATTGATTAGTCAGAAGTTTGACGAGACCACTGAACTTTTTAGGCATGTCTTGGCTTCCACGTATTTTCTTTTTAATGGAGAATACTACGAACAGACGGAGGGAGTCGCCATGGGTAGCCCACTCTCACCGGTGGTAGCGAATTTGTACATGGAGAACTTCGAGGAGGAAGCCCTGTCGTCATCCGAATGGAAACCTACTTGCTTTTTCCGTTACGTGGACGACACTTTCGTCATCTGGCCACATGGTATGGATAAACTCCTTGACTTCCTTACACATCTAAACTCCATACACCCCAACATCAAATTCACTATGGAGACTGAAACGGAGGGTAAACTACCTTTCCTTGACGTCTTGGTCAAGAGAAGGCCTGACGGCACCCTAGGTCATGGGGTGTATCGGAAGACAACGCACACTGATCTGTATTTGCACGCAGACAGCTGCCACCACCCTTCACAGAGGAATGGGGTACTTAAAACTCTAGTACATAGGGCGCGCACTATCTCTGACGCAGAGAGTCTACCCCAGGAATTGGAACATCTGAGAACTGTATTTCGAAAAAATGGGTACTCAGAGTGGCAGATTCAACGTGCTCTCCGCCCAACCACTACAGCACAACCTGTGGATATGGATGAAATCACGAGGGAGGAGGTAGGCACTGCGTTTATCTCATATACAGGCGCACTCTCGGGAAAGATCGCCCGCATTTTGAAGAAACACCGGGTCGGAACGGTGTTTTTTCCTCCGAATAAAACTCGTCCACTGGTGGGGAGCGCGAAAGATGACCTCGGTTTGAGGAAGGCCGGCGTGTACCAGATTCCGTGTCAATGTGGCAAGTCGTATATTGGTCAGACGATGCGTACCGTCGAGGATCGATGCCGTGAACACCAGAGGCACACTCGACTGATGTATCCGAGCAAGTCGGCGGTCGCTGAACATTGTTTGTCGGAAAATCACGCTATGGAGTATGAACGCACGAGGATTGTGGTACAGACGTCGAGATACTGGGACAGCGTTGTTAGAGAGGCCATCGAAATTCGCACCAATGACGACCTCATAAATCGTGACTGTGGCTATAATCTTAGCAAGGCTTGGGAACCAGCGATTGGGTTAATCAAGAGTAAATCGAGCAAATGTATAGTTGTGACGACCACGGCGGACGGAGCCATCACACCGACGTCATCTCAGACGCCGTCGCAATCTGTTCCACCGTGCGACCGTGGCGCGGGGCGCGGACGGCGGAGTGAGCGCGCCGCGGGCGGAGGGTATTTAAATCCGCCGCCGCCGCGACCGAACCCAGTTCCACCTGAGCAGCCATAGTGTACGGATCTCCGTGCCGGCACGTTCACAGGAGCTCAGTCCGTCAGTTCACCTGATGATGGCGACATGTACGATCGCCGAAATATTGTGCCCGTTGGACACTGTAGACCGGCAGTACACCCGTGGATATTTTGATTATCAAATACGCCGGGAGAAACTCAAGAATCACATCATACACCTTTACGGGAGGAGATGTATCGCAGCATGAAGAAATTTGAAAAGTTGCGCCACCGTAGATGTCGTTTGCTAAGTACTCTTACCTTTCTAAAGAGATGTCGTTCCGAGAACGTTGTTCCAAATTTTGCTAAGGTTATGCATCACATCGATTCTGCAGCAGCTAAGAGAATCAAGAAACGAGCCAGCCTCGCATTGGTACGTGAGAGAGTGCATTTCACCCGCCGGAGCCTTGATTTTATCTCACAGGAATTACTCAAACTACATTTGCAAGTGGCTAGTAATTTCACTTCTTTTTCCTGGGATTGGATTGATGGTGTCACCTGGGTTGCAGCTGATTCCGCCCATAAGAAGGCAACGGGACGTCAAACAGCTAAGTTCTCACGTCTCCTTGACAAACCATCTCTGCAGGTTCCGGGCAAGACTGTCATCAATTTGAGTGGCATGGTGTTGAGTGATGATGCGGCCTCGGTTTTGCAGAAAGGTCTCAACTTCGCTCCCACCCCCAAGTTCACTCCGGTCGCAGAAATTGTTAGTGCTGTTGAACAGGTTGCAGCTCGACTTCCGCCTGAATCAGCTGAGGAAATACGTCGTGAAACTTGTCGTGCGTTGACGAAATCCAAGCCGATGAAGTCAAATATCACTAGTAAAGAGAGGGCGGCCATTCGTGATCTGAGGGAGCGCTCTGAAATTGTTGTCTTACCGGCTGACAAAGGCAATGCTACAGTTGTTGTCTCCCATAAGGACTACACTGATAAGATGCAGAGCCTGCTAAATGACGATTCCTACCGGAAGATCAGCGTTGACCCTACAAAGAAGGTGGACAACAAGACGAGGTCGCTTCTCAAGGACGCAGAATTACCGGAGGGTGACGCTAAGAAACTGTTACCCCAAGGTCCGGTACCGCCTAGACTATATGGACTCCCGAAGGTTCACAAAGAGGGGGTACCATTACGCCCCATTGTCAGCAACATCAGGGCACCTACATATTTGTTGGCCAAATACCTGACGGGAATATTGAGTCCTTACGTGGGTAAATGCCCTCATCACATCCGTAATTCCGTGGATTTTGTTAAACGCCTTGATAGCTTCACGTTGGGTGAGTCAGATATCATGGTGAGTTTTGACGTCGTTTCCTTGTTCACGAGGGTACCCCTGCGAGAGTCACTATAATTGATTAGTCAGAAGTTTGACGAGACCACTGAACTTTTTAGGCATGTCTTGGCTTCCACGTATTTTCTTTTTAATGGAGAATACTACGAACAGACGGAGGGAGTCGCCATGGGTAGCCCACTCTCACCGGTGGTAGCGAATTTGTACATGGAGAACTTCGAGGAGGAAGCCCTGTCGTCATCCGAATGGAAACCTACTTGCTTTTTCCGTTACGTGGACGACACTTTCGTCATCTGGCCACATGGTATGGATAAACTCCTTGACTTCCTTACACATCTAAACTCCATACACCCCAACATCAAATTCACTATGGAGACTGAAACGGAGGGTAAACTACCTTTCCTTGACGTCTTGGTCAAGAGAAGGCCTGACGGCACCCTAGGTCATGGGGTGTATCGGAAGACAACGCACACTGATCTGTATTTGCACGCAGACAGCTGCCACCACCCTTCACAGAGGAATGGGGTACTTAAAACTCTAGTACATAGGGCGCGCACTATCTCTGACGCAGAGAGTCTACCCCAGGAATTGGAACATCTGAGAACTGTATTTCGAAAAAATGGGTACTCAGAGTGGCAGATTCAACGTGCTCTCCGCCCAACCACTACAGCACAACCTGTGGATATGGATGAAATCACGAGGGAGGAGGTAGGCACTGCGTTTATCCCATATACAGGCGCACTCTCGGGAAAGATCGCCCGCATTTTGAAGAAACACCGGGTCGGAACGGTGTTTTTTCCTCCGAATAAAACTCGTCCACTGGTGGGGAGCGCCAAAGATGACCTCGGTTTGAGGAAGGCCGGCGTGTACCAGATTCCGTGTCAATGTGGCAAGTCGTATATTGGTCAGACGATGCGTACCGTCGAGGATCGATGCCGTGAACACCAGAGGCACACTCGACTGATGTATCCGAGCAAGTCGGCGGTCGCTGAACATTGTTTGTCGGAAAATCACGCTATGGAGTATGAACGCACGAGGATTGTGGTACAGACGTCGAGATACTGGGACAGCGTTGTTAGAGAGGCCATCGAAATTCGCACCAATGACGACCTCATAAATCGTGACTGTGGCTATAATCTTAGCAAGGCTTGGGAACCAGCGATTGGGTTAATCAAGAGTAAATCGAGCAAATGTATAGTTGTGACGACCACGGCGGACGGAGCCATCACACCGACGTCATCTCAGACGCCGTCGCAATCTGTTCCACCGTGCGACCGTGGCGCGGGGCGCGGACGGCGGAGTGAGCGCGCCGCGGGCGGAGGGTATTTAAATCCGCCGCCGCCGCGACCGAACCCAGTTCCACCTGAGCAGCCATAGTGTACGGATCTCCGTGCCGGCACGTTCACAGGAGCTCAGTCCGTCAGTTCACCTGATGATGGCGACATGTACGATCGCCGAAATATTGTGCCCGTTGGACACTGTAGACCGGCAGTACACCCGTGGATATTTTGAGTGTCAAGAATGTTCTATGGCCATTTTCAGATCATACATCAATTATAAAGACCCTACGTGCGCAACATTGCCATCTGGCCATTGAAAACATGGAGCTAAATTCACAGAAATGGTGCTCTCATGAAACACAGAGTACACTAAAATAAAAGCCATAACTGATGAGCAAGGAACAGAGGTGTCCAATACATCAGAGGACATACATTGCTGTCGGATATCTTCATGTTGATAACCGGCTCCGTACTGGCTACCCAAGGATCACACAGCGGCGGTAGATAAATGTCACGCTGTACATATTCTTACTATACAAATGCCGTGCAGCCTCATTAGGTCAGACCTGAGAACGAACCAGTTGGTCCGAAACTTCTCGCTAAAATATATGCATTGCAAATGGTTCAAATGGTTCTAAGCACTATGGGACTTAACATCTGAGGTCATCAGTCCCCTAGACTTAGAACTACTTAAAACTAACTAACCTAAGGACATCACACACATCCATGCCGGAGGCAGGATTCGAACCTGCGACCGTAGCAACAGCGCGGTTCCAGACTGAAGTGCCTAGAACCGCTTGGCCACAGCGGCCGGCGTATGCATTGCAGCTGTGACGGATTTATAACAAACACTTCATAAGAAGTTAGTTCAACCGATTGCCTACCGTCATGAATATGACGTTCTTGAACGTTGCTGTATCACTAGGCTTGCACAACTGCCTTCTGTTACTCCGAAGCTAAAAAGAAGTCCACAAATGTTTTTTACGTAATAAGATTAGGATATTCAGCACATAGAAAGATCGCTCTTCTGCCGCTACCCAGTCCAAATGTTAAGGCAGTAGTTTCAATTACTTATATGCAGTACTTGGTTTCAACAACCACTTTCACACTATTTCTCTACCGTATCTCTCTAGCATCGCACGGGAGAAATGCTCTTAAATATTTCCGTTCCACCTCTGATTTCTATTATTTTAGTACAGTGACAGTTTCTATGGATGTCAACAAAACATTTTAGCACTCAGAGAACGTTCGTCATTGCCATTTCGTGAAAACATCTCGCCGCAATGAAAAACGACTTCGTTTTAATGATTGGCACCCCAACTCATGTATCATATCCGTGACACTCTCTCCCTTATTTAGTGATAATACAAAACGAGCTGCCCATATTTTTAGTTTTTATTGTAATTAAATAACCTTCGTGTAGCGTGGTGGATAAGTTGTTTAGTGTCAGACTACAAAGCAAATGTCCCATGTTCACTCCTTAGTTTGCCCTCAGATTTCTTTGCCTCTTTTCGCTTCGTTTGACATTGCAAATTATTTGTCCACGCAAACAACCCAAGCTTTGGTTCAAATGGTTCAAACGGCTCTGAGCACTATGGGACTCAACTGCTGAGGTCATTAGTCCCCTAGAACTTAGAACTAGTTAAACCTAACTAACCTAAGGACATCACAAACATCCATGCCCGAAGCAGGATTCGAACCTGCGACCGTAGCGGTCTTGCGGTTCCAGACTGCAGCGCCTTTAACCGCACGGCCACTTCGGCCGGCTAACCCAAGATTTAAAACTTTCTACCTAAGTTACTTCAAAAGAAGGAAGAAGAGAAAAAGTGTGAAAGTGGAAGGAAGGAAGTATGTTACAGTACGCTTGTTCGCCCACTGCTTGTATACTGCTCAGCAGTGTGGGATCCGTATCAGATAGGGTTGATAGAAAAGATAGAGAAGATCCAACGGAGAGCAGCGCGCTTCGTTACAGGATCATTTAGTAATCGCGAAAGCGTTACGGAGATGATAGATAAACTCCAGTGGAAGACTCTGCAGGAGAGACGCTCAGTAGCTCGGTATGGGCTTTTGTTAAAGTTTCGAGAACATACCTTCACCGAAGAGTCAAGCAGTATATTGCCCACTCCTACGTATATCTCGCGAAGAGACCATGAGGATAAAATCAGAGAGATTACAGCCCACACAGAGGCATACCGACAATCCCTTTTTCCACGAACAATACGAGACTGGAATAGAAGGGAGAACCGATAGAGGTACACAAGGTACCCTCCGCCACACACCCTCAGGTGGCTTGCGGAGTATGGATGTAGATGTAGATGTAGAAGACAAGAGTATAACCATATCTAACAAAGCACTGTAATGTTCAAACTATTTCTCACATTTTTTCCCCTTATTCCGCCTCAGTTACACTATGTGGGTGATTGTTGCGCAAACACTTTCTCCACGTACGCGTACACCATAATTACTCTACCACGCAAACATTGGGGTATTGGGGTTACACTCATCCGGGGAGGCGGGGGGGGGGGGGATGTCTGCTGTAGTCTGTTGTGGGGTTGTGAACCACTGAGGGCTACGGCGGAGACGAAGCCTCTCCGTCGTTTATAGGTCCCCAGTTCCATACAATACAATAACAGCTTTACCTTGCCTACCACTGAACGGAATATTGTAACAGGGAGATAGCCGATTTGGTCAATATTGTCAATACGACTACGTAGCCATACAACAATAAGCAAAACTTAAGGACGGAAATAAGTTTCGCATGAAGTTTCACTGGCAAGTGATAGAGCTCGGTGATACTTGAACCATATATTGAAAGAACTGCTACATCATAGCACAGAAAAATGAAAGAAATACACGACACGAACAGAAATGACACTTTTGTTCGAAGACAAGATTTACAATTACACTGAAATCGCCGCCTTTCATGATGGGCCCCTGGACATTACAAACGGTGGCACATGGTACACAACAGGGTGTGTGATGACCATAGAGGGCAACGCGTGCTCTACAACGGGCTCCCATGCTGCGCAAAAGGTTGGCAAGGACTTCCTGTGGCAGGACGTTCCATTCCACCAACAGAGGGGTTGACATCTGCACGATGGCCTTTGGCGCATGCTGACGTCGAAATTATTGTTTGTAGATTCACAGTGGATTCAAATTCAACACAAAGACGAAGCCCTCCAGGAGGCTTTGGTAAGATGAATAAGGCAGAAGACCATTAACTAGCCTGGAGAGGAGCATTGTCTTGGCATTCTTTAAGTTCAGTTCCAACTTTGTCTCTAAGTGCATGAGGAACGGGATGCGCACGAGAAAACTTAGGTTGCGAATTGTCCTTATTGTCACGTGCTCCATGAAATTATTTGCTCTGCTAAGTCTTCCAGAAAATAGATCAGGAAACTGCTCAATCAAATAAGGAACACTGTCTTTTGGGTTGAAAGCTGAAAGTACACTACTGGCAATTAAAATTGCTACACCTCGAAGATGACGTGCTACAGACGCGAAATTTAACCGACAGCAAGAAGATGCTGTGATATGCAAATGGTTAGCTTTTCAGAGCATTCACACAAGGTTGGCGCCGGTCGCGACACCTACAACGTGCTAACATGAGAAAAGTTTCCAACTGATTTCTCATATACAAAACAGCAGTTCACCGGCGTTGGTCAAATGGTTGGTGAAATGTTGTTGTGATGCCTCGCGTAAGAAGGGGAAATGCGTACCATCATGTTTCCGACTTTGATAAAGGCCGGATTGTAGCCTATCGCGATTGCGGTTTATCGTATCGCGACATTCCCGCTCGCGTTGGTCAAGATCCAATGACTGTTAGCATTATTAAGCCATTTTCGAAATTGGGACGTTTTTCTGTAAAAATCATTGGCGCAACAGAAAAGAGCTAGAGACTTCAAAATTTATATTTAGATTCATCTTTCATAATAATTTAATAAAAACAGTACTTTGGATTTTACAAATTAAGATTTTAGTGGAAATTCATGATTGTCTGGTTTTCGTCGCAAAACTTAAGGAAGCAAGATAGATTAAGTAGGCTAATAAATAAGGCTGGGATGTTTAGATTTAAAACGGTTGGAGATCCGCTATAACTATGAAGATGTGAAAAGTTTCTTTTGAATACCTATAAAATTATAGCGATAGCGTATCTCCAAAGGGCCAGTTCAGAGCTCATCTACTGCGTGCAGTGTAATTAAATTAATTCTCTCGCCTAAAATATTTAACTTAACCACGTCAAAATTTTATTATCAATACTTACCTGCGTGCTGAATGCAATTAAATTAAGAGCTTCATCAGCCATCAGCAAGAGAAGCTATGATTTATTAGGTAACGAAAAGTGGTGCATTACTAGCCCAGCGGCTAGTCGGGAGAGCCGATTTGATCAGGCGTTCCCTCAGCCGTCCGCACCGCGGCTTTATACATGAGAACGCTGCGCGAGGAAGCAAGGCCCCAGTTCTCTCCAGACACTGAATTACACGCCGTCTGTGTCGGGAGTCGCGTCGCGTCGGTATCACTGCTACAAACAGCCTCGGATGCCGTATTAAGTTACTCGAGATGCGCGTAACCAGGAAATCATTTTCAAGTGAAGTGTTAATTCTGGGATGATTTTCATTATCTAGCTTCAGTTTGCGTATTGTCGTATTTTCACGTGCCGTCGCGGGACAGACATTCTACCAATTATTTAGCGTGGCGTTTGATGAAATTTTATCATCAAATTATGGCGAGCATTCATTTTAACATTTAATTCAGACATTTATAGTTGCATCAGCGCATTAGACTCTGAACTGCTCTGTTAGTTAGGTTGTATGGATACTTGTGTTTTTCATCTGTGACTTTCAGAATATACTCAACTATTTTGGAAAATCGTTTTTGATTATAAATACAGGACAATCTCCTAATTCCTCAGAGCTATAAGCTGCAGCTATAATGGTATTCTCAGATGAAGTGGGCACTAGGAATTCTAATTACAGGCTTCACGTTTTGTTAAATCACTTTCTGGTTGCTAAAGTGTAATTAGAGAGCCAGTGTTGAGAACGGCGAAAGACAGCATAAATAACATTCTAAATGCCAGGAACTGATTTTACATTCAAACTTTTATACAGCAACAACATTATTTTCCCAACAACCGCCGCCCCACATATGGTGCATCGGCCGGGAAATACTGAGTAAAAGTGAAAGTGATTTTTAAGTATTTGGATTCGCGAGTGAAATGCGACACACAACTGAGTAATAGAACAGTGAAAGTGTTACGTGTGCATGTGGGCGACACAATTGGATTAACAACGCATCTGGATTGACGGAGCTGGCACTGAGTCTAGCGGTGCTGCCGGCATCGAGAGAAGCCAGTTTCGCCTCACCGCAGTCATCCGCCGGAGCAGCCGGAATCGCGCCTGCAGTTGCGGGCCACGCAAACACACAACAGCCGTCGGAGTGCCGTCTGCAGTTCAACGTGCCACGTCGCATCAGTAATCCTGGTACCCCGCGCCGGCAACGCCATACGTCGTCCAGAAGGAACTAAGTTAAATGAAAAGCTGTTAAAAATTTTACTAACCTGCACTAAAAGACTGTCGGCGATGGAACCGCCAAAAGAAACTGAGGTTAAACTTAAATCAGAACCTATGTCTGTTGAGGGAACTGTAAATCCAGACAACGGTTCAAGTGTAAACATGCATGAAAGTAGTAATGTTAAAGTGAAATATGAAGTATTGTCTCCTGACAGTAGTGTGCGAAGGGGCAATGATTCAATAATAGAGACCCCTGTAGTAAAGCAGAAATTAGAAATTGTAAATTTATTGGATGATAGTTTCTCTGATGAATTAAAAATGAAACAGTCATCAGAGATGGTAGGGTTTAAGAAGGAGCAGTTAGATATGACTAATCAATCAGAAGTTTCATTTAGTTTTGATGATTCTGGTCTTGGAGCTAGTTTTTCGTCACCTGAGTGTGATAAAAAGCCAGCTAGTGAGCAACCCAAAGATGCTGGGGCTGTTGATTTAAATGTTATATTACAAGCAATAGCTGCCAGTAATGCTGAATTAAAGTCTGAAATAACTGAGGTCAAAAGTAGTAATGCTGAATTAAAGTCTGAAATAAGTGAACAGGTCAAAAGCATTAATGCTGAATTAAAATCTGATATAATTGAGGTAAATAACAGGATTGTAGCCAGTCAAACTAATTTTAATAAACGATTGGAGGTAATGGACGATACCTTCAAGGCTGGTTGCAATAAGTTGAAAGAGGATCTGGACAGTTTGAACGATAAAATTGATTACAACCATGAGGATATTAAGAAAAAGATTGCTCAACAATTTTCTGAAATGCATAAAACAGTAAAATCCGAAGTTGCTGAGGTTCGCAAGGACTTCCAAATGGAAGATGCGAAGCTGGAGCACAAGTTAACAGAAAAGATCGAGGCGGAATCTGAACTGTGCTCAGATAGATTTAAAGATGTTAATATAAAGGTAAACATAAGTCAAGCAGAAGTAAATGCAATCAAAACTGATACTACTCATATTGTGCAAAGAGTAGATAATGTTGAAATGAGCGTAGAAAATATCAGTACTAACATTGCTAACATTGAGAGTAAAGTAGCTTCAGTAACTTCTGGTAATGGTAGTATACAACAAGTTGTAGCTGCAAACGCCGCTTTTATCGGGTGTCGGCAGTTCTTGCGGTTCGATCCAGATAAAAATATCCACCCGCTAGATTTCTGGAACGATTTTGAAGATGTGATTCCACCAACCTGGTCTGAACGAGAGAAAATCTCATTTATTAGAAGCCATTTAGCAGGTGACGCCATGCGTTGGTCATCTGATGTTATGTTGAAGTGTAAAACATTAGCGGAGTTTAAAACAGCTTTTATTAATGAGTATTGGTCTAGCAATAAGCAAAATGAAGTGTTGAGAGAATTTTGGAGTGGAAAACGCTTCAATGCAGGCAAGGAATCTATTAAAGAATTTGCTAGGTCATGGATTTCACGTTTGTCACATTTGGCGGAAAAGCTACAACCGGAAATGATAATACTAGGTCTTGAAGCTAAACTGCCATGGTATTGGCAAACTAGAATTATATCTGCTCCTAGAGACAATCTGGATCGTTTCATTGAATATTTGGAACGTGTAGAACGTGTTGCTGCCAATGAGGAACAAGCACGTAATAACAGAAATGCTAATAACAATAGTAGTAATTTTAGGAACGAGCAAAATGGCAATGTAAACATCAGAACAGTAGGTGTTCGCCATCCTAAGAGAGGTAGGAACTGGGGAAATAATTATCAGAACCAACAATGGCGTCCAAGGGATAATAATTTTGTTCCAAACAGAATTATGCATGTAAGCAACAGTACGGAAAGTAATGCTGTGCCAGTTAACTATAATGAAAATAAAGGAAACAGTAGTAGGCCGAGGCAGGAAAACTAGTTCCCGTCTATGAGGATACTGGCGCTCACCAGGCGGTTACTTTTCCTAAGCCAGTAGTTACGGGAATTGGTAAGACAAATCAGAATACTCAAACTGAACAGGTGGATGAAGTGTCGGTAGCATCTAAGGATACAACAGAAATATTAGATCACTCACAGTATTTGATAGATACCGTGTTAGAGACGCTTTCTAAGTGGGAAGAGAAAGAGAAGGCGCAGCAGAGTAATGGTAGGGAAGAGCTACAAAATACTGAATTGTCAGGTGAAGAAGCAGAAGAAATTCATGCTTATATTTACGATGAAGATGATGTGCTCTTATCTAAAGTGTCTGTGCAGGATGTTGATAATGTACTAATAGATTTAGGACAGGAGATAAATGAGAATATAGAGGGTAGCCTGTTGGGGGTCGATGAACCCAGTAGCTGTGATCAGTTGTCACTTGAGAAGGAACCCGACGATAATGGTGAAAGTGGTTTAGCTGTAACTAGTGTTATGTCCGGTCTGGAGGCGCAGAATCGCCCAGACTACAATAATTTGGGTCATGTTCAGCAAACTAAATGTAATGAAGTCGTGCGGTGTTTCGATTTGAAATTAATAGACCGACTGGAAAAGGCAGCTGAAAATGTAATTCAGGAAACCCCTACACCCTGTGACCTAAATGTAATGAAGACAGATGTCAATCACTTTAGTTGGAGACAAATCCAAAAGGAACTAATAGATGAATTTGAGGAACCACCTGTACAACCTAGAATAAGCCACCCTATAATAATAGTGAATATGTTGGGTATCAATGTACGTTGTCTCTTAGACAGTGGAAGTGAGGTGAGTGCAATATCTCAGTCCTTCTTTGATGCATTACCTGGTAAAGACAAGCTTACAGTAATGAGGGTATCAGGACTAAGAATAATTGGTGCTACTGGCAAGGTGTCAAAAACGATAAAGCAAGAAGCTTTACTGCCCTTTAACATTAATGGTAATTTGATTGATCATCCATGTTTAATTGTAAACAATCTCAGTATTGAGGTTTTAATTGGCATACATTTCTTGTCAAAATATCAGAGTGTTGTTGACTTTGAAGGAAGCCAGTTAAAAATGGTCTTGCCGGTAACTGGAGTAATTACAGTACCTTTTAGTGATAAACATGTGGTAACTAAGGATGACACTTGGGAGCTGCCTATACGAGTTCTGAAAAATTGGAGATATTGGGACGAAAGTGTTAATCTTAGTAACAGTAAGCTGAACACAGAAGAAGAAGAAGCAATTATTTTAGACAAAATAGAAGCTAAATTGCAAGAAATCGATAAGATTTCAGCCAATCAGAAGGAAGAACTGAGACAGGTTCTAAAAAGGTATCATAAGGTATTTTCAGATCGACCTGGCATAGTTAAAGGTTATGAATGTCAATTAAAGGTGAAACCCGGCCAAGTGTTTTTCAGGAAGCCATACCAAATACATGTAGCTAGGAAGGAGGCGGTTCGAAAGGAGATACAGAGAATGCTGGAGTGGGGTGTGATTGAAAAAGCGGTCAGTGAGTACAATAATCCTCTTGTAGTTGTACCAAAAAGAGACGGGAGTGTCAGATTGGTCTTGGACGCTCGTTGGTTGAATGAAATAGTGGTTAGGGAAAGTGATGGACCGCAGAACATGGACGAGTTATTGCAAAAGTTCCGGGGAGTAAAATTCTTAACTTCTATGGACATCACGTGTGGATATTGGAATTTGCCACTGGCGGAAAGTTCAAGGAAGTACACAGCTTTCTTGTACGAAGGAGTTTGTTACCAATACCGTGTGGTACCTTTCGGACTTAATATCTCTGTTTGTGCCTTCGTACGTGTGATGTGCCATGTTCTAGGACCAGCCTTAACTAATAAAATAACAGTCTACGTAGATGATCTGTTAATAGCAACTCCTACCTGGGAAGAACACATAGCTTTATTAGAGGAAGTGTTAGAGGCTATTGAGAGATGTGGCATGAAACTAAAGATTGAAAAGACAGAGTGCGTTAAAGAGGAAATAGGTTTCTTGGGATATAGGATAAGTGGAAAAGGTATTCTGCCTGACCCAGGCAAGCTAGCAGTCATTGAAAAAATTTGAGGCTCCCAGAAACAAGAAGCAGTTGAGATCGATGTTCGGTCTTTTCGGCGTGTTGTTAGTGATCAGGCTTTTAATGCTCCCTGTCTTCACCTCCTGCTGAAAAAGAATACCCCTTTGGTTTGGACAGCAGAATGTCAACAGGCGTTTGAGGTGCTTAAACAATCTTTAATTAATAGTCCAATTTTACATCATCCTGATTTTGAAAAACCATTGTGTATGTCTGTTGATGCTAGTGGCTATGGTATAGCTGTGGAGATATTCCAAGTAGAAATAGAGAACGAACAAGAAGTGCACAAGACTATAGCTTTCGCAAGTCGATCTTTACAGACAGCAGAGAGATATTATGGCATCTCAGAACTGGAAGCATTGGCAATTGTGTTTGGGGTACAGAAGTTTGAGCAGTATATATTAGGTCATAAGATAATTCCCCCATGAACCATGGACCTTGCCGTTGGTGGGGAGGCTTGCGTGCCTCAGCGATACAGATGGCCGTACCGTAGGTGCAACCACAACGGAGGGGTATCTGTTGAGAGGCCAGACAAACATGTGGTTCCTGAAGAGGGGCAGCAGCCTTTTCAGTAGTTGCAGGGGCAACAGTCTGGATGATTGACTGATCTGGCCTTGTAACATTAACCAAAACGGCCTTGCTGTGCTGGTACTGCGAACGGCTGAAAGCAAGGGGAAACTACAGCCGTAATTTTTCCCGAGGACATGCAGCTTTACTGTATGATTAAATGATGATGGCGTCCTCTTGGGTAAAATATTCCGGAGGTAAAATAGTCCCCCATTCGGATCTCCGGGCGGGGACTACTCTAGAGGACGTCGTTATCAGGAGAAAGAAAACTGGCATTCTACGGATCGGAGCGTGGAATGTCAGATCCCTTAATCGGGCAGGTAGGTTAGAAAATTTAAAAAGGGAAATGGATAGGTTAAAGTTAGATATAGTGGGAATTAGTGAAGTTCGGTGGCAGGAGGAACAAGACTTTTGGTCAGGTGATTACAGGGTTATAAATACAAAATCAAATAGGGGTAATGCAGGAGTAGGTTTAATAATGAATAAAAAAATAGGAGTGCGGGTTAGCTACTACAAACAGCATAGTGAACGCATTATTGTGGCCAAGATAGACACAAAGCCCATGCCTACTACAGTAGTACAAGTTTATATGCCAACTAGCTCTGCAGATGATGAAGAAATAGATGAAATGTATGACGAGATAAAAGAAATTATTCAGGTAGTGAAGGGAGACGAAAATTTAATAGTCATGGGTGACTGGAATTCGTCAGTAGGAAAAGGGAGAGAAGGAAACATAGTAGGTGAATATGGATTGGGGGGAAGAAATGAAAGAGGAAGCCGCCTTGTAGAATTTTGCACAGAGCATAACTTAATCATAGCTAACACTTGGTTCAAGAATCATAAAAGAAGGTTGTATACCTGGAAGAATCCTGGAGATACTAATAGGTATCAGATAGATTATATAATGGTAAGACAGAGATTTAGGAACCAGGTTTTAAATTGTAAGACATTTCCAGGGGCAGATGTGGACTCTGACCACAATCTATTGGTTATGAACTGCAGATTGAAACTGAAGAAACTGCAAAAAGGTGGGAATTTAAGGAGATGGAACCTGGATAAACTGAAAGAACCAGAGGTTGTAGAGAGTTTCAGGGAGAGCATAAGGGAACAATTGACAGGAATGGGGGAAAGAAATACAGTAGAAGAAGAATGGGTAGCTCTGAGGGATGAAGTAGTGAAGGCAGCAGAGGATCAAGTAGGTCAAAAGACGAGGGCTAATAGAAATCCTTGGGTAACAGAAGAAATATTGAATTTAATTGATGAAAGGAGAAAATATAAAAATGCAGTAAATGAAGCAGGCAAAAGGGAATACAAACGTCTCAAAAATGAGATCGACAGAAAGTGCAAACTGGCTAAGCAGGGATGGCTAGAGGACAAATGTAAGGATGTAGAGGCTTGTCTCACTAGGGGTAAGATAGATACTGCCTACAGGAAAATTAAAGAGACCTTTGGAGAGAAGAGAACCACTTGTATGAACATCAAGAGCTCAGATGGCAACCCAGTTCTAAGCAAAGAAGGGAAGGCAGAAAGGTGGAAGGAGTATATAGAGGGTTTATACAAGGGCGATGTACTTGAGGACAGTATTATGGAAATGGAAGAGGATGTAAATGAAGATGAAATGGGAGATAAGATACTGCGTGAAGAGTTTGACAGAGCACTGAAAGACCTGAGTCGAAACAAGGCCCCGGGAGTAGACAACATTCCATTAGAACTACTGATGGCCTTGGGAGAGCCAGTCCTGACAAAACTCTACCATCTGGTGAGCAAGATGTATGAGACAGGCGAAATACCCACAGACTTCAAGAAGAATATAATAATTCCAATACCAAAGAAAGCAGGTGTTGACAGATGTGAAAATTACCGAACTATCAGTTTAATAAGTCACAGCTGCAAAATACTAACGCGAATTCTTTACAGACGAATGGAAAAACTGGTAGAAGCGGACCTCGGGGAAGATCAGTTTGGATTCCGTAGAAATGTTGGAACACGTGAGGCAATACTAACCTTACGACTTATCTTAGAAGAAAGATTAAGAAAAGGCAAACCTACATTTCTAGCATTTGTAGACTTAGAGAAAGCTTTTGACAACGTTAACTGGAATACTCTTTTTCAAATTCTGAAGGTGGCAGGGGTAAAATACAGGGAGCGAAAGGCTATTTACAATTTGTACAGAAACCAGATGGCAGTTATAAGAGTCGAGGGGCATGAAAGGGAAGCAGTGGTTGGGAAAGGAGTGAGACAGGGTTGTAGCCTCTCCCCGATGTTATTCAATCTGTATATTGAGCAAGCAGTAAAGGAAACAAAAGAAAAATTCGGAGTAGGTATTAAAATTCATGGAGAAGAAGTAAAAACTTTGAGGTTCGCCGATGACATTGTAATTCTGTCAGAGACAGCAAAGGACTTGGAAGAGCAGTTGAACGGAATGGACCGTGTCATGAAAGGAGGGTTTAAAATGAACATCAACAAAAGCAAAACGAGGATAATGGAATGTAGTCGAATTAAGTCGGGTGATGCTGAGGGAATTAGATTAGGAAATGAGACACTTAAAGTAGTAAAGGAGTTTTGCTATTTAGGGAGTAAAATAACTGATGATGGTCGAAGTAGAGAGGATATAAAATGTAGACTGGCAATGGCAAGGAAAGCGTTTCTGAAGAAGAGAAATTTGTTAACATCGAGTATAGATTTAAGTGTCAGCAAGTCGTTTCTGAAAATATTTGTATGGAGTGTAGCCATGTATGGAAGTGAAACATGGACGATAACTAGTTTGGACAAGAAGAAAATAGAAGCTTTCGAAATGTGGTGCTACAGAAGAATGCTGAAGATAAGGTGGGTAGATCACGTAACTAATGAGGAGGTATTGAATAGGATTGGGGAGAAGAGAAGTTTGTGGCACAACTTGACTAGAAGAAGGGATCGGTTGGTAGGACATGTTTTGAGGCATCAAGGGATCACAAATTTAGCATTGGAGGGCAGCGTGGAGGGTAAAAATCGTAGAGGGAGACCAAGAGATCAATACACTAAGCAGATTCAGAAGGATGTAGGTTGCAGTAGGTACTGGGAGATGAAGAAGCTTGCACAGGATAGAGTAGCATGGAGAGCTGCATCAAACCAGTCTCAGGACTGAAGACCACAACAACAACAAGATAATTGTTTACAGTGACCATAAGGCATTGACCTTTCTAAAGACCTGTAAATTGAGGAATTCTCGTTTGGTAAGATGGTCATTGTATCTCCAGCAGTTTGACCTTGAGGTTAGATATATTCAAGGGAAAGACAATCTGGTAGCTGATGGGTTATCTAGAAGTGCGGAGCTCTGTGATGACGCGGGAATTACAGCAACAGACCTAAATGAAGTTCGAATGTTTGCATTGCACGAAGTAAAGGAAGAAAGTGCATTAAAGAGAGTGATTAAGAACTTGAGACATGAGCAGAATGCAGATGACCAACTGAAATTAGTGAAGAGCTATTTAGGAAATGCGAACTATCCTAAGGTTTCGCAATACTATTGTCTGCATAAAGGTATTCTGTTTAGAAGGAAAAAGGTAGGTGTTTCTGAGTGGAAGCTGTGCTTTCCCTCACAACATGTAGACTTACTAATCGACTATGTACACCTGAGGTATGGGCACTACGGTGCAAAGAAGTGCATTGCAAAATTAAAAGAGAGGGTTGTGTTTGACAACATGTACCGCCGTGTGGCCAAGCGTCTAGCATCTTGTGTAGTGTGCCAGAAAGTCCGTGCTGCTAACACCAGAATACAAGGAGATATGCATTCAGTAGAGCCAACTGAAACCCTAGAATTACTGGCTTGTGATTTGTTTGGCCCTCTTCCTGTTTCGAGAGGTGGTTGCACCCATGTTTTTGTTGTTGTGGATGGATTCAGTAAATATGTTAAGCTATACCCAATTAAAAGAGCAAATGCAAAAACATTGGTTGAAAAGTTGGAAAAAGTATAGGTCGAACGAGTGTTTTGTAAGCCACCTCCTTTGTTGATGGACTACATTTTCTAAGCACTCTGCCAATGAATCTCAACCTGGTACCCGCCTTACAAACAATTAATTTTATATCATCATTCCACTTCAAATCGTTCCGCACGCATACTCCCAGATATTTTACGGAAGTAACTGCTACTTGTGTTTGTTCCGCTATCATATAATCATACAATAAAGGATCCTTCATTCTATGTATTCACAATACATTACATTTGTCTATGTTAAGGGACAGTTGCCACTCCCTGCACCAAGTGCCTATCCGCTGCAAATCTTCCTGCATTTCGCTACAATTTTCTAATGCTGCAACTTCTCTGTATACTACAGCATCATCCGCGAAAAGCCGCATGGAACTTCCGACACTATCTACTAGGTCATTTATATATATTGTGAAAAGCAATGGTCCCATAACACTCCCCTGTGGCACGCCAGAGGTTACTTTAACGTCTGTAGACGTCTCTCCATTGAGAACAACATGCTGTGTTGTGTTTGCTAAAAACTCTTCAATCCAGCCACACAGCTGGTCTGATATTCCGTAGGCTCTTACTTTGTTTATCAGGCGACAGTGCGGAACTGTATCGAACGCCTTCCGGAAGTCAAGGAAAATAGCATCTACCTGGGAGCCTGTATCTAATATTTTTTGGGTCTCATGAACAAATAAAGCGAGTTTGGTCTCACACGATCGCTGTTTCCGGAATCCATGTTGATTCCTACATAGTAGATTCTGGGTTTCCAAAAACGACATGATACTCGAGCAAAAAACATGTTCTAAAATTCTACAACAGATCGACATCAGAGTTATAGGTCTATAGTTTTGCGCATCTGCTCGACGACCCTTCTTGAAGACTGGGACTACCTGTGCTTTTTTCCAATCATTTGGAACCTTCCGTTCCTCTAGAGACTTGCGGTACACGGCTGTTAGAAGGGGGGCAAGTTCTTTCGCGTACTCTGTGTAGAATCGAATTGGTATCCCGTCAGGTCCAGTGGACTTTCCTCTGTTGAGTGATTCCAGTTGATTTTCTATTCCTTGGAAACTTATTTCGATGTCAGCCATTTTTTCGTTTGTGCGAGGATTTAGAGAAGGAACTGCAGTGCGGTCTTCCTCTGTGAAACAGCTTTGGAAAAAGGTGTTTAGTATTTCAGCTTTACGCGTGTCATCCTTTGTTTCAATGCCGTCATCATCCCGGAGTGTCTGGATATGCTGTTTCGAGCCACTTACTGATTTAACGTAAGACCAGAACTTCCTAGGATTTTCTGTCAAGTCGGTACATGAGTACTGTCCTCCAATACGACAGGGCACCTGTTCACACAACTCGCATCATCCAGGACTGATTTTGTTAGCATCAGGGCGAATTGTCACATCTCCTCTGACCACTACACTCACATTATCTCCATTTTATAGAGCCTTTGAGATCTACTGTAAAGAGACGGGTGCTTGACCGCTATCCACCATCATCGTTACATGAACATTCCACTACTTCTGCAGAAGATTGGTATAGTATTCCCCTGAAACCTATGCACCTCTATTTATCCATCCCGAGACGACTGGAAGCTCTTTTGATTGCAACTGGTTCCCCACACGATATCATGTACGGCAATATGTTTTACTTTGCTGTTTAGGTATTTTCTCCAAATCCTGTATGTAGAATCAACCAATTTCTAAGGAATGTTGTCTCATTTTGAGAGATTGCAGGGCACTCTCACTTATGATTTGGTGTTATTCCGCTTCACGTTCTTATAGAATAGGATCTTTATTGCAAATTTGACTTCATACATCATGATAATGGTGGGCAGTAGTTAATGCTCTTGCTTACGTGCTCTAGGGAAGGAATAACGGTAAGCTTTACCTGCATTCAAAGGAATAGGGTGCGGATTTAAACGACTGCAGTAAAAGCACAAGGCGACGGTGGGCCAAGAGAACCGCGTTTTTTCTACGGAACCTGGGGGGACATTTCCGGACGGCCGAGTTCCGCGGTCTCATTGTGTCGGCAGTTTGGTTGGCGCCAGTTGGCAGGCAGCTACGTCCAGGTAGACTGACTAGCGCCGAGAAGTCACCGCTGCAATGGCCAGCGCATTGTAGACCGGCAATAAAGCAGAGGATGGGCTTGTTAGGGAGGAAGCCGACGTAACAAATGTGAACGTTCTGCGAATTTACGTCCGACAGGGCCACTGGCGCCCAGACGATCAGATTCTGTTACAATTATATTTGTGAAAACACGCCGATTTTAGCGAGTCTATGGCTGTTCTTTAGAAATTTTGACATGAGTGCAACCGGGGAGATAACAAGGTTTTATGGAGGGATGTAGTTCCATCCTGGTCATGTTGTTAGCAAAAGACACGGCAAACGCGTGGGAAAGAGGTCGCGAAGCTGAATCTTTTTTCCTTTTCTCCCAATTAACTTTAAAGTCAAATCAGTGTATGAAGAGCAAATGTCGCTCTCCCAGCATCAAATGCTGGGCTCCAGCTCATGATTGGCTTGTGCTAAAGTGGGTGGAGTCTAAGTTGTAAATGTGCTTTGCTACCGAGCTGAGGAGGAAGCGGACAGAAAGAGAAGAGCTCAGTCTTGTACTGGCGCTTCGCTAGTAAAGAACCTCAGGAGACTTGTGTCCTTTGCTAGTATGGCACTTAGAGCCTGTGCCAGTCACCTTCTGAAGCATCAGAGGTAGGTACTGCTTCTAGCATTACGCACACGAGACATGCGTGGGTGTCCTTATTTGTCTTGAGTCGGCCGTCTAAGCATTTGACATATTCCGTTACACGTATTGGTGGCACGAACTTTAGTTTGGCAGACCAGCAAACGGGTCCACCTGCACGCTGGAATCCACCGGGGTTTCTGAGTCTCATAGAAAAGTACCTGCGTTCCGAATTAACCGAATGCGAGACTGCGTACTTGCATTTTCCGGGCGCGCGTCATTAACAACAGATGGCAGCCGTCCATGACTTCAGTCACCGAATGCATCGTGGTGTACAGCCCTTACCAGCAGGAGGGTAAGGTATTCGCTGCCACTGTATAGGGCTCCAATATATGTTTCTCAGCACCCTGTTCTTTCGATCCATATTTTTCTTTTGGAATGGTAGAATATAGATGCTTTATGGTGGCATAGTTTTGTGCCATAACCCGGATTCACGTGTATGAACTCAGATAAAACGTTTGGTGTTCCCGTTAGCGTCGCGTGTCGAACCCCAGGTGAATACTTTGTCCACCATAGACCCCCATGCTAGTGAAAACGTTTGTCAAAAAAAATGTTTGTATGAAGTTCCTTTAGTCACTTTTGTTGTCTTGTGATGTTAATGATGAATAAATCTATTGTCATTTAGATCACAACTTCTCTCTAAGTTCTGATTAACAGTACCTTGCCATTTTATTATTGAAGTCTAGATTTGAAACGTAAGTAGAAGGTTTTCAATTGGCGTCCCCTGCCAGGATCTCTTACTTTGTTAACGTTACCTTTAAATTTTCGTGTACCTGTTAGAAGCGCTTCATTGATCGAATGTCGTAAGTTCACAACGGTCTATCAACGGAGGCGCCCGCATGGCAAACGCACTATAGGAGCCTCTCTTGATAATACGTTAGATGGAATATCTACGGCACCCTATTAATGAAGCTTGTATAACGGGTATATCAACATGAGACATTACTATCTTTTGTCGGCTGTACATACGTGAGACAAAGATCAAAGTAATATAAAATAAATGCAGCTGTATGGAAATTGATTTCCATAGAGTAAATAAAAAAATGTCATTCAGCATATGCTACATCGTTTCATAGCGACAGGGAAACATTTATATTACTGGTCCATCTGGGGTCGGTAAACACAATACAGTGGATGGATCAGAGGGTAAGTTAGGGTCAAAGTTGGGTTGGAAACGGAGGCTGCAGTGTATCAGATATGGCCTTGTAGTGGGAGCCACTTGGGGTCCATTGCAGTATAGAAGCCGCAAAAAAACTTAAATCGGCAAAACGGAAAACGAACTGAAAGTGGCCGGCAGAGCGGTGTGCCGACCACATGCCCCTCCATATCCGCATCCAGTGATGCCTATAGGCTGAGGATGACACGGTAGTCGTCAGTACCGTTAGGGTCTTCCGAGGCCTGTTTGGACGCAGTTCAGAGTTAACCTCGAATACCAGTCGTGAATCGTTACCATTGTTCCAACATACTCCATTTGAAGCGCTATACTGAATACAAAATTAATTTTCGAACCTGAACGCCACTACCACCGTTACATAAATTCCTTCGCCAAACCAGACGCAGTAAGTATTTCGGAATTCGCCTGAAGATCTACCGCCAACATGAGTAAATCACAAGCTGCTACCCTGGATGTAGGAAAGCAGCTTATATCACTTAATGAAGGTAAGTCCTCCGGGCCATATTGTACACGAATTAGACTGCTATCAGAGTATGCTTATATAATAGCTCAATCCTATGCAATCGCTAGCTCGACGAAAGATCCATACCTAAGGACTGGAAACTTACAAAGATCACGGTAGCACTAAAGAAAGGAAGAAGGATTAGTCCGATTAATTATAGACTGTATCATTCACTTCGATTTGCAGAGGGTTTTTGGAACACAGGCTGTATTCGAGCATTGTGACTTACCTCGAAGATTACAATTTGTCCACACACATTCAGCACGGATTCAGGAAATATTGTTCAAATAAATGGCTCTTAACACTATGGGACTTAACTTCTGAGGTCATCAGTCCCCTAGAACTTAGAACTACTTAAACCTAACTAACCTAAGAACATCACACACATCCATGCCCGAGGCAGGATTCGAACCTGCGACCGTAGCGGTCGCGCGGTGAAATATTTTTCTTCTGAAACACCATTAGCTGTTTATTCTCAGGAGGTAATCGACTTGAGATCTCAAATTTATTCCATATTTACAGATTTCCAAACGACTAATGATACCGTTCCTCTGATGCGGCTTATAATCGATTAGCGTACCTGTGGAGTATCGTCTCAGTTGTGAGACTGACCTCGTGGTGTCCTATCAGAAAGTTCCCAGTTAGTAATAATTGACGGAAAGTCACCGAGTAAAATGGAAGTGATATCTGGCATTCCAGGAGGTATTGTTATAAGCCCTCTGCTGTTCCTAATCTATAAACGATTTAGAAAACAATCTGAGAAGCCATCTTAGATCGTTTGCAGACATTTCTGTCATTCACCGTGTAGTAACGTCGTTAGAAGATCAAAACCTGTGTGTGGTGCAAAAAGTGGCAGTTGGACCTAAATAATGAAAATTGTGAGGCCATCCACATGGTTACTACAAGGAATGCGTTAATTTTCGGTTACGTGATAAAACACTCATACCTAAAGGTTGTCTATTTGTAACGCCGGAAATGCATATCCTCCTATTTCCATCTAGTGTACTATAATTTGTTTTCCTTATTTTTGTTACCTGAATATATGACATTTCTGTGTCTTTACATATTGTAATTGTTTTACTATTTGTATATATATATGCATTTATGTCGATGTATAATTGGTTTGTTGTGTAAAGATTATTTGTATTTTTACGCTGGGTCTGGCCTAGGGAAAACTGCTATCGAACGATTACATCGATAGGTCGTGTGAAGAATCAAAGTGTGTAGGATCTTTGGTAGTGTTAACTCTGCCGCGTGGAGCGCGGGCAGAGCATGCAAGAGTCTGGCTGGAGTAGCGAGTGGAGCAGGTGTGTGGTGTGAAGCTCCCGCGAGTTGCCGCGCTTTCGGGGTTTGGCAGCATGTAATTGCGCTCGACTTGCGATGATAGTTTCTGACATGGTGTCGCGGACGGGAAGCATTAGCTGGCGCACACAAGAGCCCGTTTCGTCTGGTGACCGTGTCGAGAAGAAGGCGCGCCAACATCCAGCTTCTGCAACAGCGACGTTCGACAATGAGTGACTGTCGCCACATCCTCGATCGACGGCTTCAAACCTTCAATCAACCAACAACGAAGACTGGAAGCACGTAAAGTTTTAGAACTGTATGGCAGACCGCAGCTTTTCAAACTTTTAAAATTGTTGCATCACAAAATTACAGCTACTTAGCATGAACCTTTGTTGCTCATTGTCCCAATTGCATTACCAAGCAGGGTCCCTTCCTTTTCCGAAATGAACCCGAGTGTCGTTGAAATTCAAATGCCAGCATAATTCCATTTCACTGCTTTAATTTCAAAGTTCAGTTAGAGTATTCATAGTCTGGCTACAATACTTAGATTACACAAGCACAAATTAAGAGTGCTAGTTTTGTTACCATATTTTAGCTTACCTGTGACCGCAGCTCAGCTTGGTACGTACTAAATTTTACTATTGTTAATTGTTCAGAATCATTTAATTCAAGTTCAAAGTTAAATCTCTTATTTCTAAATTGCGTAGATTCAAGCAGCTTTTGAAATGATTGTTGAGGTAGTCCAAGACTAACCGAATTTTACTGAATTTCGATGTGCTTCAGAAAGAAAACTCACTATTAACTTCAGTCACTAAATTAACTTTCGATTTTCCGGTTTTATTAATTCTTTTGCTAAATTAAGTGTAGCGAAATTTATTACTTCTGACAAACTTTCAGTTTTCACACTACACTTGTCAACCTTCAGTTGCCACGCTTCTAGTGCTAATTATATGTGTAATAATCTTTCTTTTTCAGTTACTATAGTAATTGTCCTTAGGACTGGCGACCGTAATTTCCCCCAAATTTCAAATATCTAATTACCGCTAGTTGATTGTTAACGTAACGGCCGCACATTTACTTTCTTTATTAACTTTACCCCTATTTCAAAATTAATTTCCACCAGTTTCATTAGCAATTTTCCTTTCATTTAGATGTAACCCTTTCCTCCCTCTTTACCGACAAATTAACCTCGGTGACGATTGCTTTTCCCAAATTTCCATTAGGTACACGCGGTTTAATTTTTCACTGTCATTAAGGTCGATAAGTGAGGGGGAGGTTACATATTCAACTAAATACCTAGGGATTATAATTACGAACAACTTAAATGTGCATGATCCCATAGGTAATGCTATGGGGAAGGGAAATGAAAGGCTGTGCTTCATTGGCAGAACACTTGAAAGATGCAACAGATCAACTGAAGAGACCGTCTATGCTACGTTTCAAAAAGTCTTTACTAGAGTACTGTTATGCAGTATGGGACCCTTATCAGATTGTACTGACGGAGGACATCGAAATATTTCAAAGAAGGGAAGCTCGTTTTGAATTATCACGAATCAGGGGAGAGGGCGTTTCGTATATGATATATAAACAGGAGTGGCAATCATTAAACCAAAGGCCTTTTTCTTTGTGTCGAAATCTTTTCACGAAATTTCAGTCTCCAACGTTCGCCTCCAAATGCGAAAATATTTTGTTTACAACCGCCTACACGGAGAAATAATCATTGCAATAATATCAGAAATCGCAAGGAAAGATGTAAGTGTTCATTTCCCCGCGCGCTGTTAGAGAGTGGAACGAGAAGGGAAAGATTGTGAAAGTGGTTCGATGAAACCTCTGCCAGGCTCTTAATTGTGAATTGCAGAGCAGTCATGTAGATGCAGATGTAGATAACGCGGCAACATAATCTACTCCAGGACTAGAAACAGCCTATAGGATAACTTGATGAGCTCATTTTTATCTGATATCTTTATGCAAACGACAGCTTAATCTCGGGTAAAACTCTCCTCTGCTGTCTTCTTCTCTTTCAGTTTCTCTCTCTCTCTCTCTCTCTCTCTCTCTCTCTCTCTCTCTCACACTCTCTGTTATGAACTGCGACCGCCACAAACACTGTGGGAGGGTGGAAAAAAAAGAGAGAAAAGAAATCCCGTCCTCGGCTCCGTGTTGATCCGCGGATATGTAATTAAACCAGTTTCATTCCTGTAAACGCCGCCATTCCGTAATGGGAAGGCTGTGTGACGACTGCCGTGCGCTCCGCAATGCCAGAATTAAAAAGTAACACTGCTTTAATTACGACATGACCGGGCGCTGTTTGTTGTTCATTCGCATCGCATCCTCCGGTCGCAATCTCTTCCGTACGACACATTTTATTTTCCGGTCAGCGACCTCCGCGAATTGTTTACACTTCGCGAGAGAGACACGGACGTGTCGGTGGCGGCGGAGGCTGTAGCGGTGGAAAGGGCGCGAGCGTGAGAGGTTTGAGGTTTTCGGTGCCTCGGTGGCGGGGGAGGGGCGAAGCGGGAGGGGTGAACTAGAGGCTACAAAAACAAACGTTGCTTATGCCTGGACACGTGCTAGCCGTGAGGAGGAAAAATTACGGCGCGCTTCGGCGATGCGGTCGGCAGCGGGAGGCGCGCGGAGGAAAGCCAAGCCTCGGCAAATGTTTTCCCAGCGCCCGACGCCGGTGCGTCCGCAGCTGCGGCGGCCGCCGCGGTGCTGTACTCGCTGTTGCGCACCAGAGGCGCCGCGTGCTGCGCGCCAAACACTCTTCTCGCAGCCTCAAGCACTTGCCACCGGTCACCGTTGCACCGTTACTAGCCAAGAACCTTCACATCTTACAGCGAGCAGAAAATGCTGCCACTTTCGCTTGAGCAGCATCAACGGACGCGGAAGAAACGACGTAATTTTGTAGACACCCGATAGATACAGTAATGTAGTTCTCAACCTGACGGAAAAATTAAATTTTCTGAGGGGTAAAAACAAAAGTCAATAAATCCGTAGAAAAACGTCATAGTTGCTCAGAATTTTGTCGTTGTCAACAGATCACTAGTTTCACACATTGTCAGCCCATTTTAAAATCATTCTCAAGAAGAAAATATAAGCTGTTCCGGTTTGTACAATAAGTAAAGCCATACCCAAGAACAGAGATGTTCGGTAACAAGTTACATACCACATAAGATTTTTTTTTTTTTTGAGTTATCACACTTCTGACTGCTTTGATGAGGCCCGCCACGAATTCCTCAGCTGTGCGAATGTGAACCTCTTCATCTCAGAACAGCACTTGCAAATTACGTCCTCAATTATTTGTTATGTATTTCAGTGTCTGTTTTCCTCTACAATTTTTATCCTCTACAGCTCGCTCTAGTACCATGGAAGTTATTCCGTCATTTCTTTACAAATTTTCTACCATCCTGTCCATTTTTCTTCTCAGTGTTTTCCATATATTTGTCGCGCCGGATTAGCCGAGCGGTCTCAGGCGCTGCAGTCATGGACTGTGCGGCTGGTCCCGGCGGAGGTTCGAGTACTCCCTCGGGCATGGGTGTGTGTGTGTGTCTGTCCTTAGGATAATTTAGGTTAAGTAGTGTGTAAGCTTAGGGACTGGTGACCTTAGCAGTTAAGTCCCATAAGATTTCACACCCATCTCATCTCCATATATTTATTCCCTCGCCGATTCTACTCTTCATCCCTTACCTTATCGGTCCACGTACTTTTCAACATTCTTCTGTAGCTGAAAACACTCAACAGCCTAGATCGCGTAAATATCTCTTTATTTTTGAGACAATCGGTTTCGACAGACATAGCTGTCATCTTCAGCTCCTAAAAATCTTTTGTTATGAAAAGCTTCAATTTCTTTTAACCTGACACCAAATTGGCACGCGCATAAAAGGCAGTACCTTACTTCTCTCCACATAACAACAAGGCGAGAGGTCCAACATAAAATGAACACGATTCACAACAAAAATATTTTTTTAAGACCTGAAGATAGAAGCAAAGTTTGTGAAACCTGTTGTTTAAGTAAAGAAATATTAATGCGATTTAGGCTGTAGGATGTGTTTCACAAGTAATAGAGATTGCTCGTTCGCTCTTCTGAAAACGAGAAAGATCAGTTCTTCTGTAGCACCACTTCTCAAATGCTTCGATTGTCTCCTGTTCCGGTTTTCCCACAGTCCATATTTCCCTACTATACAATGTTGTGTTCCAGACGTACATCCTCAGAAATTTATTCCTCAAATTAAGGTCTGTGTTTCATACTACTAGACTTCTTTTGACCAGGAAAGACCTTTTTGCCATTGCTAGTCTGCTCTTCTCCTTGCTCCGTCCGTCATGGGTTATTTTGCTGCCCAGGTATGACAATTTCTTAACTGCTTCTGTTTAGTTATCTCCAATCCTGATGTTAAGTTTCTCACTGTTCTCATTTCTACTGCTTCTCATTACTTTTGTCTTATTTCGATTTGCTCTCAGTGCATGTTCTGAGCTCATTATACTTTTCATCACATTCAGCAGATCTTGCAGTTCTTCTTTACTTTCACTGAAGATAGCAATATCATCAGTGAATCTTTTCATTTATATCCTTTCGTCTTGAATTTTAATTCCCCTTTCTTTTATTTCCTTCATTGCTTCTTTGATCAATACATTGAACAGTACCGGCGATAGATTACATCCTTGTCTTACACACCGGTGCACTTCGTTCTTAGTCTTCCACTCTCAATGTTCCCTCTTGGCTCTTGTACAAGCTAAATATTATCCGTCTTTCCCTACAGCTTACTTCTATTTTTCTCAGAATTGACTGTGTCCTACGCTTCTTCCAGGTCGGAAAAGCCTATGAACGTGTCTTGATTTAGCTTCAGTTTTGCTTCCATTGTCCACCGCATTGGCAGAATTGCCTCTCTAATGCCTTTACCTTACCTAAGGCCAAAGTGATCGCCATGAAACGCATCCTCAATTTCCTTTTCCGTTCTTCTGTATATTATTCTTGTCAGCGACTTGGATGCTTGAGCTGTTAAACTGATTATGAGATAATTCTCGCACTGTCAGCTCTTGCAGTCTTAGGAATTGTGTGGGTAACTTTTTCGGAAGGTCAGATGGTATACCACCAGACTCATAAATTCTACACACCTACGTGAATAGTCGTTTTATTGCTACCTCCAAGAATAATATTAGAAATTCTGTTGGGATGTTATGTATCCCTTCTTCCTTAATTAAGTCTTCTAAAGCTGTTCATCCTAATACTGGATCGCATGTCTCTTATACAAGGTGTCCCATTTATCTTGACTACCCTAAATAACTGTTTATCCAGATACAAATTACGAAATGTTTTAAGGAAATGTTCTTTAGCCGTCAGGGGACATCAATCAGCATGCTTGCTTTCACTGAAGCTTTGTTTTTTTTACAAAGATATGAACAGCGGTATGACTTTTTTAAATGAAAACCTGTATTTTTATTCGGTAATTAATTTCCTCTCCTAAAGACCTATTCAAAAATGTGTCACAGTGTACCATTCACTGACACCCAATGTTAGTAATTACGTAACACAACATTGACGTTGTCGCTTCCAACGCTTAGCGCAGGTACTCGAGGTAATGTTACACAACCATGTGCTGACGTTGACGGAGATCAAATGTAAACATAAGTAGAATGCACACACGTCATTCCATCAACTATCGTCAGTTGAAGAATTGTGCGAGTAGAATGTACACCAACGAATATAAGATAGAAATGCTACTCATCTACGGGGAATGTAAGTTAGCAGAACAGTAACTGCAATACTGTTTTGTTATGTATAGGTACATTTAGTACAGTAGTTTAGTCCTTTTAAATATTGTTGTGTAGATTAGGCATACGGTAAAGGCTGTCCTTCCTACAAACTGCAACGACATAACGTTGCGTTTATTGTTGTTGTTGTTGAAGGTAGGCGAAATGCTACACAGGCAGTGGAACTGTACAGAGAGCGATATCCTGAGAAGAACCCACCTTCCCGACGGATGTTTTCTCGTCTTGATGCAACGCTTCAAATAACGGGAAGTTCCCACCCACGACAACGCAATCGTCGCAGCACTCCCACAGACGAAGCTGCCGAAGTTACTGTTCTCGCTCCCGTTGCTGTGAATCCACATGTGAGAGCACGACAGCTTGAACACGAGATTGGAATTCCTAAAACCGGTGTACATCGTATTCTGACACGTCACAGGTTCCATCCTTACCATGGATAACTACATCAAGAATTGCATGGGCATGATTTCCAGAATCGTGTCCCGTTCTGTCAGTGGGCACAGCAGCAAATCCTCGACAGCCCGAACTTCTTCTCCATTGTTCTATTTACCGTTGAATGTTTCTTCTCAAACAATGAACAGGTAAATACAAGGAACATGCATTACTGGTCCAGCGGCAACCTACGATGGCTTAGACAGGTGGAACATTAGCGTCAATGGAGAGTTAACGTCTGGTGTGGCATGCTTGGTAGTACAGTTATTGGCCTTTATTTCATCAATGATAGTCTAAACGGCACAGCGTATGCCAACTTCCCCAGACGAATTCTTCCTCCTCTTCTGGATGAAGTTCCGCTAAGAACCAGAATGCTTATGTGGTATCAACACGATGGATGTCCAGCACATAATGCCTTCCGTGCACGTCGTGCTTTGAACCGAAGGTATCCTGCCAGATGGATTGGTCGAGGAGGAACAGTGACTTGGCCTGCTAGGTCTCCTGATTTAAATCCACTGGACTTTTTTCTTTGGGGATGCATTAAAGACGTTGTCTATCGTGATATTCCAACAACTCAAGAGGACATGCAGGAACATATCGTGCTTGCTTGTAATTCTCTTCAGCAGGCAACACTGAAAGCACCAAGTAATTCTTTCATTCAACGAGTGCACCAGTGTATCGGTGTCCAGGGTCACCACTTTGAGCACCTTCGAAGGTTCTACTCCTGTGCAATGGTACAGGAGAGTCCAAGTCAATTTTGTGTTATGTTTTTATTTGGCTTTAACTTGTTTTTTGACAACATCAGCAAGTGGCCGAGTTTGTAATCCTGGGCTCAAAGTCAATGTTGCGTTACGTGATTAATAACATTGTGTTTCAGTGAATGGTACACTGTGATACATTATTGAGTAGGTCTTGTGATGTTACAAAATAAAATTGATGTTGTTATTCAATGGAAAGTTGGAAATTGAGATTTAGCTTACTGTTTTATCAATCACAATTGGCGTAAGAATCATGGATTGACCATTGTCATAAAATATTGCATTATGAGATGTGAATAGTTCTTACTTGCAGTTTCGCGTGGCTTGAGGCAGTCACAACTAGCGTGCTATTGATTAAGAAATTGCGTTATCGTCTTTCTAATTACTTCATGATCGTAGATACGATCATACCCGGTTGTGAAGTTATTGTTATGACAAAACCATTTCCTAAGGGACCAGAAAGTTCTTAAGGGCGCAAAAACAACTGTAACATCACACAAAAGGGAAATTCAATATTAAAGCTGATGCAAGAAGACGATAAAACAGTTTTCTTTTTATCAATGTAACACGCACATTGAACTGCTGATCTTGGTGTCTGTAATATTAGCAAAATACATAATTAAAATGAAAATAATACTGAGGAGATAATAGGAATGAGCACTGCTAAATGATTCAGTATTCCCATAACAAATATTTATTATAACTAAAACATATATCGTACCTTAAGCTTAGCACTACAATGACGGTAGATTTTTATGTCCGTATCACGTCCATTGAGCGCTCTTTTATATAGCCATTGTCTTCTTTGAGTCGCTCGTGCGTCGTCACGGTAAGTTATAACAGTTCTTTACACTTCATTCAAACTTAGACATAACACGTTTTCATACATTTAGTAAAAATTAGATCAGACTGCCACAAATCTGCGTCCGTCTTATTTGAGAAAAAACAGTACAAGTCTTTTAGCGCTCAAGGCTTCATTTGTTCTCCAGCGAACAAAATAGTGAAGGATCGCATATCTATCCGTATTTTTCTGTTTATATTGCCGCCCAAAGACGACGAATTACATTATTTAGAAAATTCCACCGTCGCCATGCGACGCCTCATTATACATTAATCATTATTTATAAAAAAGTATTTGCCTTCTGGCTGAAAGTATTAACTACTCGTATTTGCTGTTTTAATGAAGTCAAAAGTAGCGAATATCACATTGCCTCCCATGAGAAGAGAGGGAATGCCGAAGGAATACCTCGATCCTCATGTCCTCATGAGATATTCGTGATTTTTGGTGTGACATTTACATAATGTTACTGGCGTACTATGTACATAAATTGAAATTACATTTATAAACATATATCAGATATTTATCATTTTTCAAAATAAAGTTTTTCATTCTTTGTTCATCAGTCACTTCATTCCATAATACCAAGATTAACATTTATGTGCATATTTAAGTTTGGTCCATATATGCTTATAACAATAAGTGAACGTTCATTTCTCACTTCAGGGGATAGAATTCAGAAATTACTTTCTCTTGAGCTTAACAACTAATACATGAGTACAGCGAGTGCTTATTTTCACTAAACTAGAGTGGACAATGTTCGAGCATCTGTTGACTCATTGTGGTTCTATTACAGTTTAATAACGTAGCACTACACTTCGTGATGCTTTCACTTTCTGTGTTAGCTGTCTACGGCGTTCATCATGCAATACATCTGTCCTTTCCACTGTGGTGCCAGGAATTAAAGTGGCTTCCCGGGTTTTTATTTACAATATGAAACAGAAGAAGTGGAAAATTATTAGTATAGCTTACAACCTATTGGATACATTTGTTAAGGATCGGGACTGGTCGGGAGTTTGGGGTCTTCCTATAGTGCACATTCATTTTCTTTGTCCATCAAGAGACAGGATTATAATTCATTTTAGCAGTGTTCAGGAGTGCCGGTATTAATGGCTTTAAGGTCTGAGTAATCAAACAATCTACTTCTTACTCATCTTAACTTCAACTCAAGAAAATTGCTTAATTTACGTATGAAGATGTAGTCACACAAGTGTACAAATGTCTTTCCTCCAGTATGTACGATGGAAGTCATGGCGGTTAGCAGTTTAAAGTTTGGATTGTTTCGTCACCCACACGTCAGGCACTCACAGCGGCTGCACAGTGTTGCGTGAGCTCCAATACTCAGTATCCGTTCGCGCTCAGGCTGTAACAAAGTTACTGGTCGTCGATTGCTCCTTTTTTTTTTTGTGAACTTCGTATCACACGAGTGCATCGATACAAACACCTCGCGCGCGTTTTCCATCGGAGGAGCCGGACACTGAAGCTGCCTCCATACTTCTCTGTCAACTGCCTCCCATGAGGCTCACAGGTAAGTGACGATGAATGTTTTAGCTGTCGCTGCACTTAGAACAACACTGAACTTTGCGTTGCACCTGTTGTCGTAGCCTTGACTTCTTTTTACACTTGCAGTTCAACACTACCACTAATATACAGTGAACAGTTATTTTTATTATGCACGTCGCACTTTAGTGTGCATCTTCACACAGCATTCGTGGTTAGTTCCTTCGCCGATAGAGTTCATTTACAAAACAATCCTCCATTGGTACAGAAAGACTTATATTCTACTATTTACAAAAGATCACTTACGAGCTAATATTTACAATTAATGGTCACTCCTTTTGTTAAGTCCAGTGAACAATTGCTTTATGAATGGACTCTTTATATCTCAAGGTTTACTTTCACTAGTGAACCTAAAAATATTCTTTCAAACTTTCTTTTAAGGGCTCATATCCTCATTATGAAAACTACAGGTTTCGCAACACTCGTTGCATTTATTCTTTAGTGCACCCAAGATCATTTTCTACTGCCACGCAGCATATCTACTACTTAACGAGTACGCATTTAACGCTGAATCTTTTTTTTTGTGCTTTCCTTTGTGCTTTCCATTTTTTTTATATTTGAGGGCAGACTGGATAACTATAGGTCTCCCTCTTCGCTTCATGTACTCAGCAATCGTTCTCTGTTAAAAAAAAATAGGGTAACGCGTGTCTGCTATTTTTCGCATGAATGGAATTACCGACAGTTCACTGGGTTTACGCAACCGGTCCATAACAAACATTACCAAAGCTAGCGAAGTTCATCACGCTACGTGTCTCATTTCTCATAAGCACTGCTTTGCCTCGAAGGACACGTGCCTTTTACAAGTCGACCCTTGGTCTGGGTTAATGAACCAGGATCAAAAGGAACGGGCACAAGGAAAATGGATTTCATAAGAGGAGCATCTTAGGAGACATTTTTGCAATAAAATCTGCATGTAAATAAAATTATCGTAATAAACATAGGCACATATATAAATTTCAACCTCTTTCATTACAGCATGTTTTGCTACTTCTACGTCCTACTCTGGTTATAGTCAGTATTAAGTTGAAATATCACTGAATTGCTTGTTCTTTAGATTAGCCTTCAATTAGGGTATTGAATGGTCGCTAGATTACACTACAAATCTTCTGAAGATCTTTACTTGGACTTATTTATGATACACGGGCCTTGCTGTGTGGTTATTGAGTACCTTGATTCTACTGAAATCAATTCGTCAGCTAACATTCCTCATATACTCTTTACATTGGACTCAGATCACAGGGAAATAGTTTACTTTCATAGCAATTAATGGCCTCGTGGAGTACTTACGCTACATTATTGATGCTTCATGGTTTGCCTCTATTTGTACTGTATTTCACCTAACTTGGTTTACTACAGCTTATTGTCTCCTTGCGTGAACACATGTGGGTTACCACTTGTTTTTTCATTTAACAGCACGCTTTAACTGAACTTTAAGCTATTTCTTCTACTCCTGTCCACTCTCTGGACTGTTTGAACATGTACCTTTCTTTTTTTTAAGCAGGTAATTTGGGCTTTTACAACAGAACTTCAAGTACTTACATTACTAAAAATAAATCTATAAATCTTCTTGTACCTTGAGAGAAGTGCTTATTTACGCATCCTCCTCCATTTCTCACCTTTACATATTTATATAGCTCCGGGCAATCACCTCGCAAGCACATTCTTTTTTATACTAACTTAAAGCTAAACTGAAATTCTTTCTGCAACCTTAATTTCTTGCTTCAGCTTGTTTGCTCATGTCCATCACGATAAACAATTTTTCCATACATAGCATTTAATAATTAAAGTTTACATGTAGTAGCCGTTACCATGTAGTCAGTGCGCTGTTCTACACAATACTTATAATTAACAGTTCACACAAGGAAAATTTCCAGTAGGCCTACGCAAGAAGTAAGAAACCAAAACAGATTCTATCTGCAGTTGAGGCTGTGTCTGTAAACTATCTGTTTCAATGGACCAATCGCTTCCGATATGGAGCAACCCTGAATCGGCTATGATAAAACTTTGAAACAGAAGACACCTGTCTGAAGAGACATGATGACATGACATTGATGTTTGCTCCTGTATCAACAATGGCTGTGACAGGAATGTTGGCAATAGAAATCTTAATCGAAGCCTGGACCTGTTCATCATAAATGTCATTAATGTCTTGAGCTTCTAGGTCAGGTGCAAGGTCATCTCGTAAGTCGGTCTCATGGTCGTACCGTATCGCATTAACATACTCAGAATCAGAGTATTCGTTAGTACTCCCACTGGAACCGGCAGCGACCTCTAGGAGGCTGAAAGGCGCTGCCTCTAATTTTCCGCAGGATGTTTAACCTGTTTGTCATTCATGGCCTTAAGTGTTTGTTCCGTTTCATATTGGTGCTGGTTATGTGGTACAAATACCGGTGTAAAGGGGTAAAATCCACTGCGTGCATTCACTTGTGAATAGAATACTTGAGACGGCTGCCGTCGCCCGATCTTTTGGTTGCCGGCAAAACCATTTCCTTGTGAAGGAAAGTTCGCATTTGGTGCCGTTTGAAAATTGTTCCACGGTCCTCTATCCTGTGAAAAGTTGTTCTGATGTTGTGCTGGGTGGCCTCCGCCTTGCCCATGCCACTTGCTATTTTTCGACCTATAACTTTGATTGTACACTGGCCCATTTGAAAAATTACCAATCGTTTGTGGAGAATTTCCATACTGCTCAGGCGCAGAATTAAAGGGTGGGTTCCCGTACTGATGTTGTACCTGGTGGTTGTAAATTGGGTGGTATCTCTGCTGATTACTGTAATTGGTTTTCTGCTTCCGTTTAAAGTTATTGCCGTTTGCGTTTTCATAACGGCTGGCAGGTTGGTACCCGCGATCACAGTAGCGCACTCTCTCCTTCGGCGCATTGTTGTCCGCGTGCGATGCATTCTGTCTGCTGGCTGCCACGGAAGAATTTGCCGCTGCCAACCTTGGAGCGCACATCCTCGCTAATTAAATCTAAGGAATCCAGCACAGAAAGGAATACATCCGTGTCTTCTTCGGACACATTTACTAGTTTCTCTCTAATAGACACAGGGAGTTTGCTTTTGAGAATCATAATTACGTCCTTGGAAGAAATCGGAGAATCCCAGAATTTAATTTTTGCTAGATACTTCTCGAAGTATCGCCGGAGACTTCCATGCTTCTCATTGAAAATTTCCGCACCATACACCTGTTTCTGCATTTTCTGAAATTGATCACTGATCCTAGTTTGCACCTCACCCAAATGGGTATTTAATTGAGCCGTAATTTCTTTATGCAGATCTGTTTTGATTGTGCCTAGCTGTGTTTTTAATGATTCGCTTACAGCATCTAATCGGACGTTAACAGTCTCAATTTGTGTTTTTACTGATTCGCTACAGCATCGAATCGGGCGGTAACAGTCTCATTTTGTGTTTTTACTGACTCGCTTACAGCATCTAATCGAGCGTTAACAGTCTCATTTTGTGTTTTTATAGTCTCATTTACTGCGTCAAACTGTTGTTTCAGCATTTCCATTAACGCACCGAGGTCATTTGTAGCTGCAGCGGGAAGAGTTTGGACTTTAGGGTCACTTTCCCCTGATACAGACATGGTTAGTTCAGTTTCCACACGGGAACCTACCGTTCGCGATCGTAAAGGGTATGGAATACTATTAACGTCTTCACTCCCGTCTCCTGTTGCCACCTGTCTCTGTTTACTATCTGCCATTTTCGTCAGTAAATCACGTGCTACGCAAGGCTTTCGTCGTTTGTCAGTGACGTGGTGAGTCCGCTAAGAGCACCGCTCTCGCGTGAGCAACGAATGAAATTCTATCTGGCGAGAAGACAAGATGGAACCTAAACGTTTCAGACAAATGAACGAAGATGCTCTTCACTGCAAATTTCACACACTATCCACCATGTTGAAAATGTAATACAGCTATACTAACAATGGGGAGAACTAATTTCTATTATCAGACTACGAAGAATTTTAATTTGAAAGATAAAATAAAGCAGGTTTTCTATAGCGGGAAGGAGATAGAAAGGATATGGATCGACTTGGAAAAGCAACGTTGCTACTGAAGCACTACACTGCGTATGCAAAATTCTGACTTACTTATTGATGGCTTGATTACCGCTATGTTGTCTCAGCAAATTCACGTCTCTTTTCTTTTCTTTTCTCTCGATAATTAAACTGCGTTATTGACCAGCATATTTTCCGTCATTCTCACAGAGATGATGTGTACATGAAACGACAGAACATTTATTAACACAAGCACATAGAAAATTTTCCAAGAATTTGAACTAATTTTTGGTCAAGTCCCTGTTCGGGCGCCAAGTGCGTTGTTACAAAATAAAAGTGATGTTGTTATTCAATGGAAAGTTAGAAATTGAGATTTAGCTTACTGTTTTATCAATCACAATTGGCGTAAGAATCATGGATTGACCATTGTCATAAAATATTGCATTATGAGATGTGAATAGTTTTTACTTGCAGTTTCGCGTGGCTTGAGGCAGTCACAACTAGCGTGCTATTGATTAAGAAATTGCGTTATCGTCTTTCTAATTACTTCATGATCGTAGATACGATCATACCCGGTTGTGAAGTTATTGTTATGACAAAACAATTTCCTAAGGTTCAAAATGGTTCAAATGGCTCTGAGCACTATGGGACTCAACTGCTGTGGTCAAAAGTCCCCTAGAACTTAGAACTACTTAAACCTAACTAACCTAAGGACATCACACACATCCATGCCCGAGGCAGGATTCGAACCTGCAACCGTAGCGGTCGTGCGGTTCCAGACTGTTGCGCCTTTAACCTCTCGGCCACTCCGGCCGGCAATTTCCTAAGGGACCAGAAAGTTCTTAAGGGCGCAAAAACAACTGTAACATCACACAAAAGGGAAATTCAATATTAAAGATGATGCAAGAAGACGATAAAACAGTTTTCTTTTTATCAATGTAACACGCACATTGAACTGCTGCTCTTGGTGTCTGTAATATTAGCAAAATGCATAATTAAAATGAAAATAATACTGAGGAGATAATAGGAATGAGCACTGCTAAATGATTCAGTATTCCCATAACAAATATTTATTATAACTAAAACATATATCGTACCTTAAGCTTAGTACTACAATGACGGTAGATTTTTATGTCCGTATCACGTCCATTGAGCGCTCTTTTATATAGCCATTGTCTTCTTTGAGTCGCTCGTGCCTCGTCACGGTAAGTTATAACAGTTCTTTACACTTCACTCAAACTTAGACATAACACGTTTTCATACATTTAGTAAAAATTAGATCAGACTGCCACAAATCTGCGTCCGTCTTACTTGAGAAAAAACAGTTCAAGTCTTTTAGCGCTCAAGGCTTCATTTGTTCTCCAGCGAACAAAATAGTGAAGGATCGTATATCTATCCGTATTTTTCTGTTCATATTGCCGCCCAAAGACGACGAATTACATTATTTAGAAAATTCCACCGTCGCCATGCGACGCCTCATTATACATTAATCATTATTTATAAAAAAGTATTTGCCTTCTGGCTGAAAGTATTAACTACTCGTATTTGCTGTTTTAATGAAGTCAAAAATAGCGAATATCACAGTCTTTAGGAGAGGAAATGAATTACTGAATAAAAAACACAGGTTGTCATTTAAAAAAGTCATAACGCTGTTTATATCTTTGTAAAAAACAAAGCTACAGTGAAGGCAATCGTGCTGATTGATCTCCCCCTGACGGCTAAAGAACATTTGCTTGAAACATTTTGTCATTTGCATCTGGACAAACAGTTATTTAGGGTGGTCAAGATAAATGGAACACCCTGTATTTTGGCTCCTGTTTCTTCTTCTATCACGTCATTACGCAAGTATCATATGGCCTTCAGTGTACTTTTTCCAATTATCGCCCTCTCCTCTGCGCTTAATAGAAGAATCCCATTTGCAAATTAAACTTTACCGCCCTTGCTTCAAATTTCACAGTCGATTGTTTTGACTTTCCTATATGCTGAATAAGTCATTCCGACAGTTATTTATCTATCGATTACTTCACAGTTTGTATGCAGTCATTTCGTCTCAGCTTTCCTACACTTCCTGTTGTTTCATTCTTAACTGATTTGTATTTCTGTATTCGTGAATTTCACTGAACATTTTTGTACTCCCTCCTGTCGTCGATCAGCTGAAGTCTTTCTTCTTTTACCCATGGTTTCTTCGCGGTCATCCTCCTTGTACTTATGTTTTCCTTTCCAACCTCTGCGATTGCAAATTTTTGAGATGTTCTGTCCTCTTCAAGTAAACTGTCTACTGAGCTATTCCTTATTGCTGTATCTATAGCTTCAGAGAACGTCAAGCGTATCTCTTCATTCCTTAGTGCTTTCGTAGCCCACTTCTTTGCGCACTAATTTTTCCTGACAAGTTTTTTAAGCTTCAGCCTGCTTCCTCACTACTAAATTGAGTCTATATCTGCTCCTGGCTACTCCTTACAGTCCATTAACTGATTTCGGAATCTCAGTTCTTGTCTTCTTTCCATTTCACTTCACTGACATACAGTATATCTAGATTGAGCCTTATCATTTCCATGTTCAGATTTTCTAGCTTCCCTACGACGTTCATACTTCCGACATTCCGCGCCTCCACTCGTTGAGCGTTATCCTTTCGTTAGCTACAGATTCTTTTTCTCTTGGTCACCTACCCCTTCGCAGTCCTCTCCCAGAGGGTGACTATTCCGGAATCTTTTACCAATAGGAACGTCATCAAGACACTTTTTCAAGTCACAGGCTACATGTCCTTTGTCTTTGATGTTTGATGCAGTGGTTTTCATTGCCTTCGGCATCCTCATGCCATTTTTCATTGTTAACTCTTCCGCCTTAAGGGGCAGTTTCTGTCTCCCCCCCCCCCCCCCCCGTCCGTCCGTCAAAGACACTACCCCTATTTTCCTTTTCATTTAGATTTGAGACGTGGACCTATAAAGTAGATTTAATCTCGAAAATAAAAGAAACGAAAATAAAATCTCCCCTTAGTTTGAACCACCACTTTAACCCTACCATAAGAAAGGAAATGAATTATTCCCATTCAGGCGTTGCCCCTATTTCCAAAAATTCTCTCAAGGCGGTAGGCTCCACAGTTCTATAGTTCGAAATGATTCAAATGGCTCTAAGCACTATGGGACTTAACATGCGAGGTCATCACTCCCCTAGACTTAGAACTACGTAAACCTAACTAGGCTAAGGACATCACACACATCCATGCCCGAGGCAGGATTTGAACCTGCGACCATAGCAGCTGCGTGGTTCCAGACTGAAGCACCTAGGACCACTCGGCCACAGCGGCCGCGCCAGATCTATAGTTTTAGTTTGTTTATTTATTTACTTAATTACATTATTAAGTAATCGTGTACAAATGAAAATGCTATAAACCAGAATATTAGAACAAAAAGCAGTTCAAAGAGTACACTAAAATAGTTTTATTTGTTTTGCAAATAAAACTACGTTTTCTTGCTGCAACTGTAATTTATTTCTGCCAGACGCGTTTCGCCTTGGCCATTCTGTGCACATCCTTCGTGAATGTGACTCCCAAATATCTGAGTTCAGTAATGGGTGGGAGGGGGGGGGGGCGACACAGCCCTTGCATGATTCCGCGCCCAATATCCAGCGCCGCCGTCTTGTTGATGTTTAGAAGACCACCCGCAGCCTGTCCATATCGCGCGATCCAGTTTAGTGCGCTGCGGACCTCATCGACTAAATGAACCAGGAGTATGTGGTCGTCGGCGCACGCCATATAGCGGGGTGATACCAAACAACTTGCGGCTGAGACCCCAATGAGTGTGTCGATTGTGATTGGATGTAAGTAGAAAAGGGGCAACCTTGTGGTAGAGACCTCTTGGTGGGTACTGTGTCCACCATCCCTCTGTTGACCTGGATCTGAGGGTTGGCTGCTGGCAGAGGCGTCGCAGTGTGTCGATGAGCTTTGGGGGGAAGTTCTATACCGTCCATCACCTGTTGGAGAAGTTATGGCGAACCTGTGACACTACTATCGATATTTCCTACAAGGGTCTTATCGTACTTCTTTGTTTTTACTTAATGTGACTTCTGCATAACCACGTCCTTTCATGTAACATCCATGTTAATGTTTTATTCATTATTATGATAATTTATGTACTTGTAATTAATCTGTGACTGTAGTTTCAAAAGTAATGTGCTGTAAAACAATGTAAAAGTTAAAACTTTAATTGTAATACTGGTTCATGCATGGGGAAATTAGGTGTGTAATAATGTAAAACTTGGCGGGAAGTCAGCCCGTAGGTGGGAACAGAAAAGTGGGACCTGGCGCTCGAGCTGCAAGGCTCCTGCAAGGCATGAATCAGTCGTTGGCTAGCAGGCGAAGGGACCGCATCTTCTGAACTGAAAGGGGCTAGAAGAGCAGCTACATTATACAGTACAGGGCTATTCAAAAAGAAGGAACATATTTCAAACACTAAGTCCTCCACATTACAAAAGGTAGCACCATAACTCCACAGTTGCTGTACAGAAAACAGTTTACAATTTGATCAGTTCGGGTAGACGTTCCAATCACCCGTATTTGTTAGCTCTATACTATGAAACTCCGACGCACATAATTATTTTGTAAGCGTAACTTTTGAAATACTCAATGTAGTTTTCATAAATGGACAGTTAAAGTTTCATAAATGTACAAGTACTAAGAGAATATTTAAAGTATTCAGTTCAAAGATTCTTCTTATTGAAGTACTGGTGTTTACGATTTGATGTGCCATATAGTTATCCGTGTTTCCCATATTGTGTTGAGAGTAAAGTGTTCAGCCTCGTTCTCAGTCTACCGAAGATTAGTTTCCGGGTCCCCATGCTAGTAGCTGAGCCAGCTTTAAATGGCAGGTTACAACAACAGCAATCAAGAGCAAGCAACTAGCTACAAATATTCAGTACCTACGTAATTTCATGTTCTTAGCAGAACGATAATAGACAGCTATTAAATGCCATGAAAATAAAGACGACCCAATGCCTTCTCTTATGGCACGTAAATATAGCGTAATGGAGCTGACACTGACAGAAAGGAAAATTGAAGCACTGGAATTAGTAACGTAATCTAGACCAACTTCTTGTACACATTGTCACGTGGTAATTAACAACCCGACATATCTCTGCATTTCTGCAAGGAAGAGTAGACGAAGGCAGATTTATTACGGGCGCATCGTGGTAACATAACAGCTAATGATATTAAAGGAAAAAGTTTTTAAGGCAAAGCGTCTTATGCGTTCCACAATTAACTACATTTCAGAAATTGCAAACTGTTACGTATCATAAAATCTTGGACTTTCTGACAAAATATTTGATACTTAATAGAACAGTGTGCGAGAAATAAACCGCTTATCTTCTGATAACAGACAGAATTAACTTCGTCCCTTATGTAATACTAATAAAAAAAAATCGGGAATTGTCGTGGAGGAAACAACATAACACATGATCATAAAATCAGCCAGTATTTTCTCGTAATTTAGATTTAATCGGAAGGCGTCGAAAACCGTAAATGATATGACCGTTACGGTGAACGGAACGGCGGAATTAATTTTAAACACTTTTAAATTAAAAAAATGCTTAGTATTGAACGTAGTATTGAACGTAGAACGTACTCGGTGTCTGGTGGGATAGCCTGGAATACACGCGCAGGTTGACAATACGTTTCAGAAAGTCGCCCACCGTCACCTCCCCCCCCCCCTCCTGCCACCCTCCCCCCTCCCCCCGGTAGCGAAAGAAATTTCCGCGTTCCAGTGCAGTAATCGCAGCTGAGACGAATGTGCACGGCAGGAATGTGGCTGCAAGTACAGTGTCGTGGTCTACATAGAGTAGTAGGCGCCAGTCTTAAAACACTTTCATGAACGCCACTACTTGCAAGTTGTAGCGGTGACTGAATAGCCTAACGTCATCCGTGGACTGATACTTCTAAAGTAATGTAGATCAAACTGTGCATGCAACTCCTGGAATGAGTATTTCCATATTTCCGTGACATGATTCGTATTATTCACTTAAAACATAGCAATTTTTAGGGCTTTCTCGTCTGTTATTTGCTTTAAATGTGGATTTGATGTGTGTATTCAGGTATTACTTCACTTGCATTTTCCCCTTTGTCAGCGGAGCTGTGAATAACAAATGAAAGTCTGAGTCCATAACCGGTGAACAATGACACAGAATGGATGCATCCAAAACTACTGGCAAAGTACAATATTTTTCGGAAGGTCAGTGACACAGTTCGCAGACTTGGGCGACGCGGAAGGTTCAAATGGTTCAAATGGCTCTGAGCGCTATGGGACTTAACATCTGTGGTCATCAGTCCCCTAGAACTTAGAACTACTTGAACCTAACTAACCTAAGGACATCACACACATCCATGCCCGAGGCAGGATTCGAACCTGCGACCGTAGCAGTCGCGCAATTCCGGACTGCGCGCCTAGAACCGCGCGACCACCGCGGCCGGCTGACGCGGAAGGGGTAGAGGGGAGGGGCTATGTATGCAGTAGGCGCGTACAGCGTGTAGTAACAGAGGCCTAGTCCGCCACGGTAGCTGAGTGGTCAGCGTGACAGACTGTCAATCTTAAGTGCCCGGGTTCGATTCCCGGCTGGGTCGGAAATTTTCTCAGCTCAGGGACTGGGTGTTGTGTTGTCCTAATCATCATCATTTCATCTCCATCGACACGCAGGTCGCCGAAGTGGCGTCAAATCGAAAGACCTGCACCAGGCGAACGTTCTACCCGACGGGAGACCCTAGCCACACGACATTTCCAACAGAGGCCTACGCTTAACGAAAGCCTCAGAACTCGGTAACAATTTGCAGCATTTTTTAAAAATGCTAACAGCTAACCATAGCAGATTAACGTATTGTGGGAATTTGGACAGGTCTGTGCTTATTTTGGATGACTGACAATCAGTCGCCATTGAATGTTTCCTATTTCTCTTTTTTCTGATTGACTGTCCCACAGTTTCTACTTCTTCCCCAGAACCTAGCTGCTTGCACAATAAAACGTCACGCTCTCTGTTCAGAAAACAATGTTCCGTATACCGTCTGACGACATGTACAATGACTCATTGCCGGCCGGAGTGGCTTAGCGGCTCTAGGCGCTACAGTCTGGAACCGCGCGACCGCTACGGTCGCAGGTTCGAATCCTGCCTTGGGCATGGATGTGTGTGATGTCTTTAGGTTAGTTAGGTTTAAGTAGTTCTAAGTTCTAGGGGACTGATGACCTCAGATATTAAGTCCCATAGTGCTCAGAGCCATTTGAACCATTTGTACAATGACTCATTCACGAAATAAAAGAAATAGTGATCTCGGCAATGTGAATAAGTAAACAAGGAGTGAGTGCTCCTTTTAAACGCAGAACGTCTACGGTACAGAAATTGTCACCCCTTCTGTGAACAGCTAATAAATTACTTAAGCCCTTTTTCAAACATGAGAATGTCGTAATTAACTTGGCAATATAATTTAAATCTTAGAGCATTAGGGATAGTTGGATACGATTCGAAACTTCTAATACTGTTTCTGTTGAAGGGCGGTTGGTACTGTGGTATCTCATCATTTTCTATCTATTTCATTGACTTCATCTGCCACATTTCAGTTTTTGTCCTGGTATTTAGCGAATAAAATTTCTCGTGAAACAGTGGTCCCAGTTTCCAAGAACCATTACACTCACTCTTTTTCGAGTAGAAAGTAGTTGTGATGGTATGCATCTGACGCCGATCCCAGGCAGCTGTATGCCAAAAAACTGCATTAGTTCATATCCAAAATCGTCACCCATTGCTTCACATCCTGAGAGTATCTGCAGTGCTCACCACACACGCTGCTGTTGGCGTACCGTGGCCGAGAAACCGCACAGGAGTAGTAGCCAGTGAGTCCGCTTGACCAGCGAGGCTGCGCGCCCACTGACCTTGCGGCTGGTCAGTGACGTCAGAGTTTTTAGAATGGCCTGCCGTTATCGCTGCTCGGCTGAAGCAGCGATGCTGCAGGTTTACTGCACCATGAAACAATAAGTGCCTGTTGTCTGGCAGATTAGCATAAGGAATAATTCGGGAATTTATTTTGGGTAAATGTTAATCACAGCCGGCCGCAGTGGCCGTGCGGTTCTAGGCGCTTCAGTCCGGAACCCCGCGACTGTTACGGTCGCAGATTCGAATCCTGCCTCGGGCATGGATGTGTGTGATGTCCTTAGGTTCGTTAGGTTTAAGTAGTTCTAAGTTCTAGGGGACTGATGCCCTCAGATGTTAAGTCCCATAGTGCTCCGAGCCATTTGTTAATCACAAATTTTCGCCGTCAACTGCATCGCATTTCACTAGTAAAATTTCGAGGGAGTGAATAAAGTTCAATAGCAGTCTTTAGCGTGCGTGTATAGTTTAAAGAAATCCAGAAATATTGCCTCTTTCCAAGTTCAGATATTGACACAGTTTATCACGTCAGAGTACTGGTCGAAACGGTCATCTGTCCCTTGTTACGGGAGAGTACACACTGGATTTGGGACTGGTACGTTTGCATCGCTTGTCTGTTAGTACCGAAAGCATTACTGCAATGCTGCCGCCGTTAAATGGCTCTGACAAGGGAACCTCTCCATCGCACCCCCCTCAGATTTAGTTATAAGTTGGCACAGTGGATAGGCCTTGAAAAACTGAACACAGATCAATCGAAAAAACAGGAAGAACTTGTGTGGAACTATGAAAAAAAGGCAAAATATACAAACTGAGTAGTCCATATGCAAGATAGGCAACATCAAGGGTAATCTGGGCTTAGGAGCGCCGTGGTCTCGTGGTTAGCGTGTGCTGCTGCAGAGCGAGAGGTCCTTGGTTCAAGTCTTCCCTTCAGTGAAAATTTTACTTTCTTTATTTTCGCAAAGTTATGATCTCTCCGTTCGTTCATTGACGTCTCTGTTCACTGTAATAAGTTTAGTGTCTGTGTTTTGCGACCGCACCGCAAAACCGTGCGATTAGTAGACGAAAGGACGTGCCTCTCCAATGGGAACCGAAACATTTGATCGCAAGTCATAGGTCAACCGATTCTTCCACAGGAAAACACGTCCCATATATTCTATACGACACTGGTGACGGCATGTGCGTCACATGACAGGAATATGTTGTCGACCCACCTAACTTGTACACTTGGCGAATCGGTAATAAGATTCTTCTACCTTGCCCGATTTAGGTTTTCTTGTCGATGTGATAATCACTCCCAAAAAAGTGATCGCATCGGACGGACGGACGGACGGACAGATAATAATTGTCTGAAAATAATAAATTAAAACTTTTCACTCGAGGGAAGACTTGAACCAAGGACCTCTGATTCCGCAGCTACTCACGCTAACCACGGGACCACGGCGCTCCTGAGCACACATTAACCTTGATGTTGCCTATCTTCTCGTGGACTACTCAGTTTGTATATTTTGCTTATTTTTTTCATAGTTCCATACAACTTCTTCCTGTTTCCTCGATTGATCTGTGTTCAGTTTTTCAAGGCCTATCCACTGTGCCAACTTATAACTAAATCTGACGGGGGTGCGATGGGGAGGTTCCCTTGTGAGCACTGTGGGACTTAACATCGATGGTCATCAGTCCCCTAGAACTTAGAACTACTTAAGCCTAACTAACCTAAGGACATCACACAACACCCAGTCATCACGAGGCAGAGAAAATCTCTGACCCCGCCGGGAATCGAACCCGGGAACCCGGGCGCGGGAAGCGAGAACGCTACCGCACGACCACGAGCTGCGGACCCGCCGTTAAAGACATCCATGGCTTTCAGTAAGTGTTTCGGGATCGCTGTGTCCCACGTGAGTGAAAGATGGGCATTGTGAGCCCAGCTGACGCAGAGAATAATTCTGTCGCCAGATGGATGTTTTTTTCTTTCTGTTAGTAACTTCATGGTTCTTCCCGGTAGAGCCGACTCTGACTAAAACGATGTTGTGGGAGGAGCCAGCAAGATTTTGATAAGCAGAGCATCACTCATATACAACATTTAGATCACATTCTATAAAATATTTGTTAGTGGAAGCTGCAGATCATCAATGGTGTCTGTTCTTTCGGACATGTACGAAAGAACAGACACAATATCCATATAAGTATATAGTTCTGGCAGTACCGGCAATGACCTTCTTCTTCTGTGCGGATGCACACATACTCCCCGAACTCTTACGGGACTTGGTAAGAACGTCTTACACCAGTAATGAGTGTGTTGGGGTGGGACACTACGAATGTAGTGCGTGGACATACAACGTGAGAATGTGGTTCTCGCGGGAGCCGTGCGCTAAATAGTCGCTGCAGTCACACTATCCTCTGTGCCCTCGGTGGCTCAGATGGATAGAGCGTCTGCCATATAAGCGGGAGACCCCGAGCTCGAGTCCCGGTCGGGCCCCACATTTACACCTGTCCCCGTTGATATATATCAACGCCCGTCAGCAGCCGAAGGTATTAATATACGAGGCCTGTTCAGAAAGTAAGCTCCGATTGATTGCCAAATTGAAACCACAGTGAACATCAGAAATGTTTTACTTGTAACAATTAGCTACACCTTTCAGCTACTTCTCTACGTAGTCGCCGTTCTGACTTAGACTTTTGTCATAGCGTTGTACCAACTTTTCAATAGCCTCATCATAGAAGGCAGCCGCCAGTGCTTTCCGCTAATTCTCCACGCTGGCCTACACCACGTTGTCTGTGTCAAAATGTTGTCTTCAAAGACAGCGGTTCATGTGACCAGAGATGAAACTCAGGGGGAGACAATTGCGGACTATATTGTGGGTAATCTCACATTTCCATTTGAAAACGATGCAGGAGCATCTTCATTGCCCCTGCAGAATGCGGCTGAGAATTGTCTTGAAGAAGAAACAGCACGACAGTTATGTAATGTTAGCTGCATAGCTTCAGGCGAAATTTCTCACCAGGCTCTCGTACTTGGCGGCAGAAACTATTTTCTAGACATCTTTACGCACTCACTGCGAGCTCAGAAATGAGAAGAGCGACGTGATGCTAACTGGGGTTATACTAGAGACACTACCCAACACATCTGTGCAAAGCTTTATCGGATTTTCATAGTCGTTTCCATTTCGCGACCGATCGGAGCTTACTTTCTGAACGCCCCTCGTAATTCTAATTAACACATTTCGACCCTCTGTGCAAAGTCAGTCACAAAAGTTTGCATGGATTCGTTGTGAGTGATATGGCTGTAATTGTTGTTCGTGGAGTACAGGCCGCACGGTGGTATGTGCAGCGCCCATTTCACGTGCAGTACAACAAGTACTTGCTTTGGAGTACTCTGGAACACATTTCAGCACCTTCTATTAAAAATCGGGTATGCGATGGTCCTCGTGTTGCCAGGTCCCTCATTCCTTCTTTCCAATGACCCATCTCCCGCACTCGTCGATCGAGAGAAATAAACACTTGTGGTGACGGATGATGGCTGATGGGGAATCGTTCCCTGTAAAGCAGCGAGAGCATTACAGCGTACCTCCCCTACCCAAGGTGCGTGTCAGTGAGTTCTGAGAAACTGTACCGGTACGGCTCCATCCTATTGTACTGTACTTCTCTCACTAGCACTGTGTGATGAATGGGTCTATCGTTGATTCATAGCAAGTTCTCTCATGGGACAAATACGATACAACGGAGCCACCTTATGGACAAATAAAGTAAAAAAACCTACATCATGACTTCCTAGTAATCAAGCTCGTCCTCCATGTTACCTGGCAGGAAATAAAGAATGTACATGTAAATAAACAGCACAGTACGTGTAAAGTTGTACAGATGATAGTTGTAAGTAAGCTGGAAAACAATAGTGTTAGACAAAGCGGTAGATAAGCTTTCTTCGATATCTCCTTAAGCTGGCTTTTCCGACCCCAGGTTCCCAACCTCAAATTGTTCAGTGGAGCATTCTGTACGACCTGTTACACGTTTGCACGCTCTTCCGGAAACGCCCAGTATTATGCTGTTAAATTCAGAAAACTGGAAGGGAATATTTACGCAGACATTAACTGTACAATAGTGGGAGAGAGTGTCATAAATAACAAAATAAAAACCTACCCGATGAGAGGAGGAGATGGGGAGTAATTGTGGCGGTTAGGTTAGTTCCGCTTGAAGCGTACTTCTGCACGTACAGTTCGAAAACCACGGCTTCTAGAAGAAACGCCAGCGCAAAATTAAACAAGGTCCTATTAATTGCTCCTACCGAGAGGCAAGATATTGAAACACTTGTGCGATGGGGATGTGCTGCAGTGTAGGTGGTTTTCGTAGGCCAATTTGAGGTGGTTTCCCGGTCTGAGAGACCACAAGCGGGAAGGGTCCTACACCAAATTCTTCACGTCTTCTTCCTCTACACCTCTGTGGTACGTAATAAACAATCATCGTATACACCCTGTAGAAAGAAAATATCTACGCCTGTAGCAACGTAAAGAATGCAATTTATTAGTGGTTAAAACAATGACTTACTCAAACAAGAGATTTTTTAAAAGTTATATAACGTTTATGGCTTTCTTCTTCTCCGTATTAATCGTACTTAACGACATACGTTACGTCTTGACATTGCAAATGTCGTAGCGCAATGATAGAAAACGAAACAGATGAAGAAGTATATTTCGTGAACCGCTCACTGCTCGCTCAGGTCCCAGACAGAGAAACCCAATGCGTGACAGCGCACATTTGTGCAACAGATCGCGCCTGCACGTGCTGCGGAGGGTAGAGGGGCCACCAACAGAACAGAAGCCACAAAAACAGCAGCGCGCCGCTTGAGCCCGGGGGAGACGAGACGAATTGTTTCATTGGAGTTAATCGGTGATTCTCTGCCGCCAGCTTCCCTTTTAGCGTGTTCAGCCCCGAGGGAGCCCACTGGGAAGAGGAGAGCGAACAGTCCGACAGAAAAGGGCCGAAATTGTCTTACATGGCGCGAGCACCATACACGACGAAAAGAAGATACACAAGGCTTTTTCAGAACCTAAGCGTCAGGAACAACGTTCTTGGAATTTCCCCTAAACGTAAAGCAAGAGCTAGCAAAGAGCAATGGGAAATGGATACAAAGAAACAACAGTACGTAAATTTCACACCAACATATAAGTTACACTACTGACCATTAAAATTGCTACACCAAGAAGAAATACAGATCTTAAACGAGTATTCATTGGACAAATATACACTCCTGGAAATTGAAATAAGAACACCGTGAATTCATTGTCCCAGGAAGGGGAAACTTTATTGACACATTCCTGGGGTCAGATACATCACATGATCATACTGACAGAACCACAGGCACATAGACACAGGCAACAGAGCATGCACAATGTCGGCACTAGTACAGTGTATATCCACCTTTCGCAGCAATGCAGGCTGCTATTCTCCCATGGAGACGATCGTAGAGATGCTGGATGTAGTCCTGTGGAACGGCTTGCCATGCCATTTCCACCTGGCGCCTCAGTTGGACCAGCGTTCGTGCTGGACGTGCAGACCGCGTGAGACGACGCTTCATCCAGTCCCAAACATGCTCAATGGGGGACAGATCCGGAGATCTTGCTGGCCAGGGTAGTTCACTTACACCTTCTAGAGCACTTTGGGTGGCACGGGATACATGCGGACGTGCATTGTCCGCATTGTCCTGTTGGAACAGCAAGTTCCCTTGCCGGTCTAGGAATGGTAGAACGATGGGTTCGATGACGGTTTGGATGTACCGTGCACTATTCAGTGTCCCCTCGACGATCACCAGTGGTGTACGGCCAGTGTAGGAGATCGCTCCCCACACCATGATGCCGGGTGTTGGCCCTGTGTGCCTCGGTCGTATGCAGTCCTGATTGTGGCGCGCACCTGCACGGCGCCAAACACGCATACGACCATCATTGGCACCAAGGCAGAAGCGACTCTCATCGCTGAAGACGACACGTCTCCATTCGTCCCTCCATTCACGCCTGTCGCGACACCACTGGAGGCGGGAGGCGGGCTGCACGATGTTGGGGCGTGAGCGGAAGACGGCCTAACGGTGTGCGGGACCGTAGCCCAGCTTCATGGAGACGGTTGCGAATGGTCCTCGCCGATACCCCAGGAGCAACAGTGTCCCTAATTTGCTGGGAAGTGGCGGTGCGGTCCCCTACGGCACTGCGTAGGATCCTACGGTCTTGGCATGCATCCGTGCGTCGCTGCGGTCCGGTCCCAGGTCAACGGGCACGTGCACCTTCCGCCGACCACAGGCGACAACATCGATGTACTGTGGAGACCTCACGCCCCACGTGTTGAGCAATTCGGCGGTACGTCCACCCGGCCTCCCGCATGCCCACTATACGCCCTCGCTCAAAATCCGTCAATTGCACATACAGTTCACGTCCGCGCTGTCGCGGCATGCTACCAGTGTTAAAGACTGCGATGGAGCTCCGTATGCCACGGCAAACTGGCTGACACTGACGGCGGCGGTGCACAAATGCTGCGCAGCTAGCGCCATTCGACGGCCAACACCGCGGTTCCTGGTGTGTCCGCTGTGCTGTGCGTGTGATCATTGCTTGTACAGCCCTCTCGCAGTGCCCGGAGCAAGTATGGTGGGTCTGACACACCGGTGTCAATGTGTTCTTTTTTCCATTTCCAGGAGTGTATTATACTAGAACTAACATGTGATTACATTCTCACGCAATTTGTGTGCATAGATCCTGAGAAATCAGTACCGAGAAAAACCACCTCTTGCCATAATAACGGCCTTGATACGACTGGGCATTGAGTCAAACAGAGCTTGGATGGCGTGTACAGGTACAGCTGTCCGTACAGCTTCAACACGATACCACAGTTCATCAAGAGTAGTGACTGGCATGTTGTGACGAGCCAGTTGCTCGGCCACCATTGACCAGACGTTTTCAACTGGTGAGAGATCTGGAGAATGTGCTGGCCAGAGCAGCAGTCGAAAATTTTCTGTATCCAGAAAGGCCCGTACAAGACCTGCAACATACGGTCGTGCATTATCCTGCTGCAATGTAGGGTTTTGCAGGGATCGAATGAAGGGTGGAGCCACGGGTCGTAACACATTTGCAATGTAACGTCCACTGTTCAAAGTGCTGTCAACGCGAACAACAGGTGACCTAGACGTGCAACCAATGGCACTCCATACCATCACGCCGGGTGATACGCCAGTATGGCGATGACGAATATACGCTTCCAATGAGCGTTCACTGCGATGTCACCAAGCACGGATGCGACCATCATGATGCTGTAAACAGAACCTTGATTCTTCAGAAAAATTGACGTTTTGCCATTCGTGCACCCAGGTTCGTCGTTGAGTGCACCATCGCAGGCGCTCCTGTCTGTGATGCAGCGTCAAGGGTAGCCGCAGCCATGGTCTCCGAGCTGATAGTCCATGCTGCTGTAAACGTCGTCGAACTGTTCGTGCAGATGGTTGTTGTCTTGCAAACGTCCCCATCTGTTGGCTCAGGGATCGAGACGTGGCTGCACGATCCGTTACAGGCATGCGGATAAGATGCCTGTCATCTCGAACGCTAGTGTTACAAGGCCGTTGGGATCCAGCACGGCGTTCCGTATTACCCTCCTGAAGCCACCGATTCCATATTCTGCTAACAGTCATTGGATCTCGACCAACGCGAGCAGCAATGTCGCGATACGATAAACCGCAATCGCGATAGGCTACAATCCGACCTTTGTCAGTCTGAAACGTGATGGTACTTATTTCTCCTCCTTACACGAGGCATCACAACAACGTTTCACCAGGCAACGCCGGTCAACTGCTGTTTATGTACGAGAAATCGGTTGGAAACTTCCCTCATGTCAGCACGTTGTAGGTGTCGCCACAGGCGCCAACCTTGTGTGAATGCTCTGAAAAGCTAATCATTTGCATATCACAGCATCTTCTCCCTGTCGGTTAAATTTCGCGTCTGTAGCACGTCATCTTCGGTGTGTAGCAATTTTAATGGCCAGTGGTGTAAATGCAGACACTCGAGCAACACATATATATTCCACGAAGAACCGGTATCGCAATCAGATGTTGTCGACTTGTTGCCACAATACTTCGACTGACAACCATTCAGCTACCTTCAGGTGCGTGTTCAACACTGGAGATTGCTATTTCACTTCACTAGCTTTACACAAAAAATTCACGCGGAGACGTATGTGCAACGGTAGTAGCAACATGAGCGACCTTTGTCGAATTTCCCGCCCTCTTCGTTTACTGCTCCATCTATGGGCGCCATAGTTGACCTTTGTTATTTTTCATATGCACACTATTGCTATCGAGATGCCCTCATTGTGTTTTAGTGTGTATAAGTCAACTTTTACTTCGACAAGACCCTTACGATATGGGCCACTACACTTGGCATTTAATCTCCACACCCGAAATACTGTGTTATTCAGTGTACTTTATCAGTATGTGACGTAACAATCTTACAGTTTTTGTCTACATTTATTTCTTTGTTTCTTTTAAAATCTCTTTGTAACCACTAATCAAACGCGGAATCTCCAGGTAGGAATTTCGGCACGAGATGCTGGAACTGGCGGTCATTTGTCCATGTGGAGTGCTTGCTCGTGTGTGCGAATAGTGCGTGTGTCTCTCTTTTGGTGCTGAAGGCTGTTGCCGAAAGCTTTGTGTGAGTGTCTTTTAATTGTCCCTGTCTGCAACTTAACGTGTCTTCTTTCTAGCCATTAATGTAACTTTTCGGACCCATTATACCTTCTGAAGAACCTAATTTTAAAGTTGTCGAAACCTAAGTCAACGGTTCCAATAAACCTTTATCTGCCACTTACTGGCGGAAATTTTGAACCTCATGTACGAAGACAGTAACTTGTTCTCGAAAGAACAGTTACTGTTGATGACCGTGCAGCTTTTCCCTCGGTGGCTCAGATGGATAGAGCGTCTGCCATGTAAGCAGGAGATTCCGGGTTCGAGTCCCGGTCGGGGCACAAATTTTCAGCTGTCCACATCGAGGTATATCAACAACACCTGTCGGCAGCTGAGGTTGTCCGTTAGTCATCATTTATTCCAGGGAAAAGCTGCACGGTCATCAACAGTAACTGTTCTTTCGAGAACAAGTTACTGTCTTCGTACATATAGTTAAAGGCTACCTAGCCATTGACCTTCGTCTGTGCGAATGCGCACAGGTTGCCCAAACTCTTACGGGAATCGCCAAAGCGTCGCGAGTAATGAGTGGGCGGGCAAAATGTCTATAAGGTACAATACATATGTAGAATTGTGGACAGTTTGGAATGTGGAGTCTCACGGGAAGCGTGCAAGGGATAAGTCCCTGCAGTCGCGCTATTGATCTGTGTCCTCGGTGGCTCAGATGGATAGAGCGTCTGCCATGTAAGCAGGAGATCCCGGGTTCGAGTCCCGGTCGGGGCACAAATTTTCAGCTGTCCACATCGAGATATATCAACAACTCCTGTCGGCAGCTGAGGTTGTCAGTTAGTCATCATTTTGAACCTCTCCTAGTTTCACATATTTTTTCGTTAAGCAGCAAAGCTGAAATTACCAAATGCCTTCCTGAAGTCAAGGAACAGGCATCATCCTGGGCGTTGATGTCTGAGCGTTCTGGAACTCATAGACAGAGCGAGATGAGGTTCATAAGACATCATCATCATCATCATCATCATAATTTAAGACTGATTATGCCTTTCAGCGTTCAGTCTGGAGCATAGCCCCCTTATAAAATTCCTCCACGATCCCCTATTCAGTGCTAACATTGGTGCCTCTTCTGATGTTAAACCTGTTACTTCAAAATCATTCTTCACCGAATCCAGGTACCTTCTCCTTGGTCTGCCCCGACTCCTCCTACCCTCTACTGCTGAACCCATGAGACTCTTGGGCAACCTTGCTTCTCCCATGCGTGTAACATGACCCCACCATCTAAGCCTGTTCGCCCTGACTGCTACATCTATAGGGTTCATTCTCAGTTTTTCTTTGATTTCCTCATTGTGGACACCCTCCTGCCATTGTTCCCATCTACTAGTACCTGCAATCATCCTAACTACTTTCATATCCGTAACCTCAACCTTGTTGATAAGGTAACCTGAATCCCTTTCGCTCCCATACAACAAAGTGGGTCGAAAGATTGAACGGTGCAGAGATAACTTAGTCTTGGTACTGACTTCCTTCTTGCAGAAGAGAGTAGATCGTAGCTGAGCGCTCACTGCATTAGCTTTGCTACACCTCACTTCCAGTTCTTTCACTATGTTGCCATCCTGTGAGAATATGCATACTAAGTACTTGAAACCGTCCACCTGTTCTAACTTAGTTCCTCCTATTTGTCACTCAATCCGTTTATATTTCTTTCCCACTGACATTACTTTCGTTTTGGAGATGCTAATCTCTGAAATATTACTTTGCAAACTTTCAATCGAATCTGCCATCACAACTAAGTCATCCGCATATGCAAGACTGCTTATTTTGTGTTCACAAATCTTAATCTCACCCAGCCAGTCTATTGTTTTCAACATATGATCCATAAATAATATGAACAACATTGGAGACAGGTTGCAATCTTGTCTTACCACTGAAACTACTCTGAACCATGAACTCAATTTACCGTCAGCTCTAACTGCTGCCTGAATATCCATGTAAAGACCTTGAATTGGTTGCAAAACTTTGCCTCCTATTCCATAATCTCGTAGAACAGACAATAACTTCCTCCTAGTAACCCGGTCATATGCCTTTTCTTGATCTATAAAGCATAGATACAATTCCCTGTTCCACTCATAACACTTCTCCATTATTTGCCGTAAGCTAAAGATCTGGTCCTGACAACCTCTAAGAGGCCTAGACCCACACTGATTTTCATCCAATTGGTCCTCAACTAATACCCGCACTTTCCTTTCAACAATACCTGAGAAGATTTTACCCACAACGCTGATTAAAGAGAATACCTCTGTAGTTGTTACAATCTTTTCTGTTTCCATGTTTAAAGATTGATGTGATTACTGCTTTTGTCCAGTCTGATGGAACCTGTCCCGACTCCCAGGCCATTTCAATTATCCTGTGTAGCCATTTAAGACATGACATTCCACTGTATTTGATGAGTTCCGACTTAATTTCATCCACCCCAGCTGCTTTATTGCACTGCAATCTATTGACCATTTTCTCCATTTCCTCAAATGTGATCCCATTTCCATCATCATTCCTATCCCATTCTACCTCTAAATCTGAAACATTACTGATCGTATTTTCACCTACATTGACCAACTCTTCAAAATATTCCCATCATCTGCCCAAGGCATCCACAGGATTCACTAGCAGTTTTCCTGACCTGTCCAAAATACTTGTCATTTCCTTCTTACCTCCCTTTCGAAGACTGCTAATTACACTCCAGAATGTTTTCCAGCAGCTTGACCCATAGTTTACAACCTGTTTCCAAAGTCTTCCCAAGATTTCTTCTTGGATGCTGCAATTATCTGTTTGGTTTTGTTTCTTTCTTCAACATAACTTTCTCTGTCTACCTGAGTTCTAGTATGTAGCCATTTTTGATACGCCTTCTTATTCCTTTTACACGCTGCCTTGACTGTGTCATTCCACCAAGCTGTTTGCTTCATCCTACTTTTACACACTATTGTTCCAAGACATTCTTTAGCCACTTCTAGTACTGTGTCCTTGTACCTTGTCCATTCCTTTTCCAATGACTGTAATTGACTACATTCAACTAACTGGTACCTTTCTGAGATCGCTGTGACTGGGTGTTGTGTGATGTCCTTAGGTTAGTTAGGTTTAAGTAGTTCTAAGTTCTAGGGGACTGATGACCATAGCTGTTAAGTCTCACAGTGGTCAGAGCCTCTGAGATCGCTGTTATGTACTTGTGCCTGATTTCCTTATCCTGAAGTTTCTCCACTCTTATCCTCCTACATATGGACTTGACCTCCTGCACTTTCGGCCTCACAATCCCAATTTCACTGCAGATCAAATAATGATCAGTGTCATCAAAGAATCCCCTGAATACACGTGTGTCCCTCACAGCCTTCCTGAATTCCTGATCTGTTATTATATAGTCAATGACAGATCTGGTTCCCCTGCCTTCCCAAGTATACCGGTGAATGTTCTTATGTTTAAAAAAGGAGTTTGTGATTACTAAGCCCATACTGGCAAAGAAATCCAAGAGTTGTTTCCCGTTCCTGTTGGCCTCCATATCCTCTCCAAATTTACCCATAACCTTTTCATACCCTTCTATTCGATTTCCAATACTGGCGTTAAAATCACCCATGAGCAGAACACTGTCCTTGTCCTTTACTCTAACAACTACATCACTGAGTGCCTCATAAAAACTATCCATCTTATCTTGATCTGTCCCTTCACAATGCGAATATACTGACACAATCCTAATTTTCTTGCTAGACACTGTCAAATCTATCCACATCAGTCGTTCGTTTACATACCTTATTGTAACTACGCTGGGTTCCATTTCTTTCCTGATGTAAAGCCCTACAGCCCATTGTGCTATTCCTGCTTTGACTCCTGACAGGTAGACCTTGTATTCTCCCACTTCCTCTTCTTTCTCACCACTTACCCGAATGTCACTAACAGCTAAAACGTCCTGCCCCATCTTACTTGCAACCTCTGCCAGCTCTACCTTCTTCCCACAGTAGCCCCCATTGATATTAATAGCTCCCCATCTCATTACCATTTGTTTGCCAAGTCGTATCTTAGGAGTCCCTGGTTTGTCAGTTAGAGGTGGGACTCCGTCACCTCCAAAGGTCCGAGGCATTTTGCTCTGATTGTTGCCAGCATCATATTTAAAGTACCAGGGAAGCAGGTTGCTAGCCTTACTTGCCCCGAGTCCCAATGGGTTTTACCCCTAACGGTTGAGGGACTAACCGGTGGATTTGGTAGTCTATGCAGTATGAGCACAAAGGTGACCACGACTCAGAATATGTCCGAGATGCCAAGCCTTATTCGGAAGTAACCGGTATCCCGACTGTCGGGACCACTTACTTGGCCACTCATACGTTGCCCGTGGTTCATGAACTAGGACATGACTACAGGAACCCACACAATGAACCACGTTCATAAGACATGTGTTTGTGAAATCCAAACTGATATTTATGGAGGAGATTCCCTAAGAACGTCGTAATAAATAAGCATACAACATGTTCCATAATCCTACGACAAATTGACGTCAGCACCATTTATTGAACGCTTCCTCTGCTTGAGATCACTTTCTCATCAATCTTTAGTATGTTAGCTAGGCTTTGAGTCCGCTTAATATTTCATCTAGGATGCATTCGTAAAGGGAACTTCCGTACAGGAATTCAATTTTGGTGTGCAAAGAGACCCACCATGAAACAACGCTTTCACTTTTCTTATCTGAGTTAATCCTATTTTGTGTTAAGAAATGAGAATAATTATCCGTTTACCATTTGATCCTCTAACTTTTCTAAGATAAGAGAAATGAGGTACGCTATTATAGATTTTGTGACATCTCTGGCGAACTGCCTGGTATACTCTATAGTGCTACTTCGAATACTTCGGAATAAATTAAATACTTCTAGGGCGCAATTCCCCGTTGACTCTGATTCTAGTCTTCCGGGAGGGCCAGAAAGGGTCACTGATTTTGATACAGAGATTTTCGTAAACGGCATTTTACTATCCAAGTCGAAGGCCATTGTTTGTTTACCAGGTACTCAACCAGGATTTTACAAATCACTATGGAGAACATCTAAAAACCCTCTTTAGTTAAAAGAAGGAAATACTTTCAACAGTGATACAGTGACCACATAAACGTTTGTCTCTCAAATAATAATGTTAAATCAGCAACAGCCGTCCACGCTAAAGCCACTGGCCCACCATTGCAGGCTATGGAGAATTACCCATGAATTTTACATAAATGGACAAGGGACATCAAACGGACTTATATGAAGAAATAGGGTTTTCAGACATGGAACAGAACTTGGCCATAAGTCGCTAAATAACGTCTAGAAAGTATTAATGTAAATTAAATTTCTTAAAAACTGTCCAATGTTGAACGTCTTTTTGATTAATTGTAGAGACTTACCTTAGTGATATAGAATTTAGATAATGCAGAATTCTTCTTTATTTATATACCGATTTAATAACGTTGAAAGACCAATAAAAACTAAATAACCACACCGCATTACATGTGCCTTGACATAAATATGTATTCTTAGTATAGCAGTGACTTAGCAACTGGAATAAATTTTATCATAGCAGTTAAGAAGTTTTATCATAGCAGTGTATTCATCCCTTGGTCTCCCTCTACGATTTTTACCCTCCACGCTGCCCTCCAATACTAATTTGGTGGTCCCTTGATGCCTCAGAACATGTCCTACCAACCGATCCCTTCTTCTAGTCAAGTTGTGCCAAAAACTTCTCTTCTCCCCAATCCTATTCAATACTTCCTCATTAGTTATGTGATCTACCCATCTAATCTTCAGCAATCTTCTGTAGCACCACATTTCGAAAGCTTCTATTCTCTTCTTGTCCAAACTATTTTTCGTCCATGTTTCACTTCCATACAAGGCTACACTCCATACAAATACTTTCAGAAACGACTTCCTGACACTTAAATCTATACTCGATGTTAACAAATTTCTCTTCTTCAGAAACGCTTTCCTTGCCATTGCAGGTCTACATTTTATATCCTCTCTACTTCGACCATCATCAGTTATTTTGCTCCCCAAATAGCAAAACTCCTTTACTACTTTAAGTGTCTCATTTCCTAATCTGATTGCCTCAGCATCACCCGACTTAATTCGACTACATTCCATTATCCCCGTTTTGCTTTTGTTGATGTTCATCTTATATCCTCCTTTCAAGACACTATCCATTCCGTTCAAATGCTCTTCCAAGTCCTTTGCTGTCTCTGATACAATTACAATGTCATCGGCGAACCTCAAAGTTTTTATTTCTTCTCCATGGATTTTAATACCTACTCCGAATTTTTCTTTTGTTTCCTTTACTGCTTGCTCAATATATAGATTGAATAACATCGGGGAGAGGCTACAACCCTGTCTCACTCCCTTCCCAACCACTGCTTCCCTTTCATACCCCTCGACTTTCATAACTGCCATCTGGTTTTCTGTACAAATTGTAAATAGCCTTTCACTCCCTGTATTTTACCCCTGCCACCTTCAGAATTTGAAAGAGAGTATTCCAGTCAACATTGTCAAAACTTTCTCTAAGTCTACAAATGCTAGAAACGTAGGTTTAACTTTCCTTACTCTAGCTTCTAAGATACGTCGTAGGTTCAGTATTGCCTCACGTGTTCCAATATTTCTACGAAATCCAAACTGATCTTCCCCGAGGTCGGCTTCTACCAGTTTTTCCACTCTTCTGTAAAGAATTCGCGTTAGTATTGTGCAGCTGTGACTTATTAAACTGGTAGTTCGGTAATTTTCACATCTGTCAACACCTGCTTTCTTTGGGATTGGAATTATTATATTCTTCTTGAAGTCTGAAGGTATTTCGCCTGTTTCATACATCTTGCTCACCAGATGGTAGAGTTTTGTCAGGACTGGCTCTCCCAAGGCCGTCAGTAGTTCCAATGGAATGTTGTCTACTCCGGGGGCCTTGTTTCGACTCAGGTCTTTCAGTGCCCTTTTGAACTCTTCACGCAGTATCGTATCTCCCATTTCACCTTCATCTACATCCTCTTCCATTTCCATAATATTGTCCTCAAGTACATCGCCCTTGTATAGATCTTCTATATACTCCTTCCACCTAGTCAGAACCGCGACACCAAGCGCTGAAATCACTCAGTTTTTTTCTGACTGCCAGAGGAAAACGTTTCAGAGACACTGCCGTTCTGAGTCGACTCAAAAAGGCGTAAGGAGTTGGCAGAAACGTGGAAGTGACATGCAAAGACGACCATGTCCACTAAATGCAGTTTTTCACAATCAACACAACGGCCGCGGTGGCCGAGCGGTTCTAGGCGCTTCAGTCCGGAACCGCGTGACTGCTACGGTCGCAAGTTAGAATCCTGCCTCGGGCATGGATGTGTGTGATGTCCTTAGCTTAGTTGCGTTTAAGTAGTTGTAAGTTCTAGGGGACTGATGACCTCAGTGATAAGTCCCATAGTGCTCAGAGCCATTTGAACCATCAGGCGTACATACGAATGAAAACAATATTCTGCGGCGTAAACAACTTTTGTGCCAAAAGGCAAAAGGCAGTTCGTATGTGTAAATCAAATCTACAATAAAATATTCCCTTAAAGGTACATGTAATATGGACATGTTCTCATTTGCATGAATCATCCGGAATTGTCTTCTGGCTCCGAACGATTTGCACAGCAAATATCTTTTTTTTTTTTCTTTTTCAAAGTATCTTATGTCTTATTCTATCATGCTTGATGCAACACGTCATGTTATATACACTCCTGGAAATGGAAAAAAGAACACATTGACACCGGTGTGTCAGACCCACCATACTTGCTCCGGACACTGCGAGAGGGCTGTACAAGCAATGATCACACGCACGGCACAGCGGACACACCAGGAACCGCGGTGTTGGCCGTCGAATGGCGCTAGCTGCGCAGCATTTGTGCACCGCCGCCGTCAGTGTCAGCCAGTTTGCCGTGGCATACGGAGCTCCATCGCAGTCTTTAACACTGGTAGCATGCCGCGACAGCGTGGACGTGAACCGTATGTGCAGTTGACGGACTTTGAGCGAGGGCGTATAGTGGGCATGCGGGAGGCCGGGTGGACGTACCGCCGAATTGCTCAACACGTGGGGCGTGAGGTCTCCACAGTACATCGATGTTGTCGCCAGTGGTCGGCGGAAGGTGCACGTGCCCGTCGACCTGGGACCGGACCGCAGCGACGCACGGATGCACGCCAAGACCGTAGGATCCTACGCAGTGCCGTAGGGGACCGCACCGCCACTTCCCAGCAAATTAGGGACACTGTTGCTCCTGGGGTATCGGCGAGGACCATTCGCAACCGTCTCCATGAAGCTGGGCTACGGTCCCGCACACCGTTAGCCCGTCTTCCGCTCACGCCCCAACATCGTGCAGCCCGCCTCCAGTGGTGTCGCGACAGGCGTGAATGGAGGGACGAATGGAGACGTGTCGTCTTCAGCGATGAGAGTCGCTTCTGCCTTGGTGCCAATGATGGTCGTATGCGTGTTTGGCGCCGTGCAGGTGAGCGCCACAATCAGGACCGAGGCACACAGGGCCAACACCCGGCATCATGGTGTGGGGAGCGATCTCCTACACTGGCCGTACACCACTGGTGATCGTCGAGGGGACACTGAATAGTGCACGGTACATCCAAACCGTCATCGAACCCATCGTTCTACCATTCCTAGACCGGCAAGGGCACCTGCTGTTCCAACAGGACAATGCACGTCCGCATGTATCCCGTGCCACCCAACGTGCTCTAGAAGGTGTAAGTCAACTACCCTGGCCAGCAAGATCTCCGGATCTGTCCCCCATTGAGCATGTTTGGGACTGGATGAAGCGTCGTCTCACGCGGTCTGCACGTCCAGCACGAACGCTGGTCCAACTGAGGCGCCAGGTGGAAATGGCTTGGCAAGCCGTTCCACAGGACTACATCCAGCATCTCTACGATCGTCTCCATGGGAGAATAGCAGCCTGCATTGCTGCGAAAGGTGGATATACACTGTACTAGTGCCGACATTGTGCATGCTCTGTTGCCTGTGTCTATGTGCCTGTGGTTCTGTCAGTGTGATCATGTGATGTATCTGACCCCAGGAATGTGTCAATAAAGTTTCCCCTTCCTGGGACAATGAATTCAAGGTGTTCTTATTTCAATTTCCAGGAGTGTATTTGTAACAATTTGGTATGTGATATCATAGAAAAAAATATATATTGACAACTACAACATTGATATTCGCATTCAGTGTCTTACTAAAAACACGGATTTTTATTGTTGCTTCACAACTATGTAAAATATTTCAAATCACTGACCGAATATGATGATGTACCGTACAATGGTATTATCTATTATTATAAAGATTTTTTAAGGTTATTGTTACACTTCAATACATAAACGAGAACGGTCTTCTAGACAATCACAAATAATTTTGTCTACTATGTGTTAAATTACACGGATATGTCGTCAGTGATGAATGTATAATAACTTAGGTGCTCTTGACTTTGCGTATTCTCTGAAACAGAGTTTTCAGTAAACTTTCAACATCTTTCTTCCTGTCATCTGAGACTGAATGGCTGAGAAATAATTCAGCTGAGAAAATTTTTTTATAATGTTCCATTCACGTTTCTTGAGAGAAGTCCGTTCTTGCACAGTTTGCTGTGACCTATAGAATGTAGTGATGTAAATTTTTAGGCCTTTAGGTAGGTATTCACGTCTCTCCAATTTTCATTGTTACTTCACCCACTGACAGGTAGACCTTAGTATATTTCTCTTTTATGAAAATTGTTGGCCTTCTTCTTAGAAGTTTTTCTACTCTTTCGAAAATGGTATCGCAAATAACGTAACTCAATAGAACAATCACGTGTTCCAAAAAATAAGTTGGTTTAAATCAACAGATTTTAAAAAATGCAGTGAAGCTGAAACCGCTTTCGCTTAGTACTATGCAACATTATCACAAATGGAATACAGAAGCACAAACTGATGCTAACAGCTGCTCTTCGCGCGAACGTCTGGCGATCACTGGAATAGAAATCACGTGACTTCAGCCACCGCTTCCTATTGGACGTAATAGAATAGTCGTTCTCTGCGCGAAAGGTATACATTGATAGGTTGGTGTTTGGTCTGAATTGATTGTTTTCAGACGCTTGTATCGTAAGACATGTTGGAATTAATTTAAATTGCATGATGGTTTTAGATTGGCGTGTTCACCTTTCCTCGTCATCTTCTCAAATGACGTCAACGAAACTAGGGCCCATAACCCAGAGGTCAGTGGATCAGAACCACGCTGCCACGCTGTGCTACCAGCGATACGCCAGCTAAACCCGCTGGGCAGAACAAGTGATTAGGTTTGTGGAAAACGCCAAATAAGGTGCCGGTCAGTTTCACTAAAAATTGTAATTTATTGTAATTTAGGAACACCTTTAAACCAAAACGGCACATAGCCGAACTTTTATAACATCGAGTTTCAAAATGTTGATTCCCTAATGTTTCGCGGTCGAAAACGATAGATCGCTGCGCGATGAGCGACACGAAGACAATCTTGACGACGTTCAGCACTACTGACATTCTCTGGACGATTCAGCGCTTCTATAAGGATGTCGTGCTTTTGCAACCGCAAAAAAAATGTTCAAATGGCTCTAAACACTATGGGACTTAACATCTGAGGTCATCAGTCCCCTAGACATAGAACTACTTCAACCTAACGAAATCACACACATCCATGCCCGAGGCAGGAATCGAACCTACGACCGTAGCAGCAGTGTGGTTTCAGACTGAAGCGCCTTGAACCGCTCGGCCACAGTGGCCGGAGGCTGCAACCGCACTGAACGTGGTATGACCCTCTTGCAGTTTGCTCTGTTATACAGGGTGAAACCACTATGAACCGTTCAGAATCATTCGACGGAAGTCGAAGCAGCAAAGGATGTTCATACTTTTCAGCCCTCCTTTTCGCGCCCTCCTATGATGTAATCATATGTGACAAATCGCATGAATAAGGCGGGAAACAGTTCCTCTATGATATTCAGTTCGGCAATACACTCGGTGCCACGTGTACCCCTTTGTTGCGCACTTAAAACATGTATCTGTACAGACATTTCGGGACTCATTCACTTGAGCGATCAAGAGCAGGAGTGGGATTTTGTCATGTTGTGCGTCGGTTTTGAACCCTCCCTTGTTAACCCCCCTCCCTCCGTTACGACACTACTGGAGGCTACGAAAAAATTGGGCGGAAAAAGCATAAACACCCTTTGTTGTTTCCCACCTGAATTAACTAAACATAATCTCGTTGCCAAAAGCAGGAAAGTCGGAAATCAAAAGAATGAGTGAATACAAACACACAGAGAAATATCGTGTTATACTCGGAAACAGAGGTACCCTTGTAGAAATTCATATACAGGTCATTGGTAATACATAAACAAACGTAAGTCTCTACGGCCATTTCTGATGAATGTTGTACAGTAATTTGTTCTGAAAGCGGTGCTGATATTCAAGACCATAAAAGTGGGTTAAAAGCTGTGAGCTATCTGAGGAAGTTAACCTTGCATTACTGCGCAACTGTTTCACCAGGTATCCAGTCTAGCTTACCGATAACCGGTGACATATATATATAAAAAGACAATTTAAATAGAAATAAATAAATCAGTTTATATTTGGACATTTATTTTAACATTGATCATTGTTCCGTTGAAATTTGAGCATATCAAACTTGATTCATGACTAAACTGGTGCCTTATTTAGGATTGTGAAAATATGAGTTTGTAATCTTACAGAACACATCAAATAGAGAGTCAAGATTGGGAGACTACATACAACACTGCATTCATAAAATAACACACGAAGAACGTTGAAACATATCCAAGAGGAAATTAACCACAACCAACCGATTCAATTTTCACCCAAAGAAGTTACGTTCGTAGCGGAATCCTGTCCGTCATGAAATTACCACACACTGGCATACTAAATTCATACTAACTCTCTCTGAAATCTTCCCGAAAAGAAAAGCTGAGGGCTACTTTGATGCTTACACCACATGCTTCACGTGGTCAACTTTGGTTACACAAAGAGTGTAACTCCACAATAATTTTGATAGTTAATATAAATTACATCGAAACGCAATTTACAAAAGAAAAACCTCGAACTGGTTACTATCGTCTTACTATTAACCTGATGGGTCAAACAATTGTATAAGCACGTGGTACTGGTCTCACAAAGTACACCCCATGTGCGTTGAACATAAAGAAAAGTTGCTATATTGAAAAATATTGTCAAGACGAGACGTTGTAATCTCACGCACATTCGCATTTAAGATTGATGATCTTAGTTAGAGTTACTGATCAACACGTGGCTCCATTTTACTCACAAAGTAGTGACAAAGCAACTACCGGAAGATATTCTGAACTTCACACTCGAATTACACTGTGTTGCAATTTAAGATAACATCAGATATTTTAGAGCTAAACCTGAAATAAAGGTGATTAAATTTTCAGTTAGGCTGAACTTAAGAAATCCATTATCCTACGGACTTAGCAGACACGCGCTTAGCCGGAGATCTTACCACTTCAGACGCTCGCCGCGGATAGACTGACCTGGGTCCCTACCGAGCGTGCTTAACGGATACAAACGGAAGTGACCAGAGAGGCAGCTTCCTATACCAACATGACAAGGGACGAACAGCACCATACTAAGAATAGAAAGCTCTCTGCATTTAGAAAGCGTAGCTACCTGTTCCGACGTTGGCCCTACTGTTCTCTAGCAGACAGGCTTGTCTGTTATCATCAAGCATGCAGCTAGAAATACATTTGCTCATTCATCCTCTCACACAGAAGGGATGGGGGATGACAGTATCTTACCATATACAGTATATAAAAGAAAGCGGATGTACGTTCCGTATGAGACTGTGTGACATGAATTACATATAAACTGTGTTTTAAAGTGTAGTAGTGTGACGGATCGTTCTTGTTTATGTGTAAAAGTAACACGTTTCAGTGATTAGTCTCCTCCCAGATAGTCAGAAACACCACAGTAAATTTAGAAGAGGAATTTATGCCATAAACGACAGCAGATTTAAGAAATTAACATGAAAGGAATCCAACAGAGACCTTTCAATCATATGTGACAAATCGCATGAATAAGGCGGGAAACAGTTCCTCTGTGATATTCAGTTCGGCAATACACTCGGTGCCACGTGTACCCCTTTGTTGCGCCCTTAAAACATGTATCTGTACAGACATTTCGGGACTCATTCACTTGAGCGATCAAGAGCAGGAGTGGGATTTTGTTATGTTGTGCGTCGGTTTTGAACCCTCCCTTGTTAACCCCCCTCCCCCCGTTACGACACTACTGGAGGCTACGAAAAAATTGGGCTGAAAAAGCATAAACACCCGTTGTTGTTTCCCACCTGAATCAACTAAACATAATCTCGTTGCCAAAAGCAGGAAAGTCGCAAATCAAAAGAATGAGTGAATACAATCACAGAAAGAAATATCGTGTTATACTCGGAAACAGAGGTGCCCTTGTAGAAATTCATATACAGGTCATTGGTAATACATAAACAAACGTTAAGTCTCTAGGGCCATTTCTGATGAACTACTGTCATAGAGAAAATTCGACTGCTCCATGGCGATCCTCGACTGCTGCTAACTGGAGCTAGTCGACAACTAGGGCAAGAACGAGACTAGCTGCTTTCGGGTAGTCTGTAATGCGAGTGATCTTTGGCACCGGAGGCACCTGAGCTCAGAGGACGTGACGTGGACCACGTGAAGCCAGTGGTTGAGCGGCACCAGTCGCTGTCTTCGCCGCAGTCAGACAACAGCTGAAAATCTAATGGCAGCCTCAGTATAGGGCATGATTGCTACCTGTGTGGGGTCGACTGACTATGATACCACTGAGTCACGTTCAATTTTCGAGAAATGGTTTTGAATAGTCCTTAATGGTTCCACCTTTTGTTCAAATGGTTCAAATGGCTCGCGGCGCGATGAGATTTAACATCTGAGGTCATCAGTCCCCTATAACTTAGAACTACACTATTGGCCATTAAAACTGCTACACCACGAAGATAACGTGCTACAGACGCGAAATTGAACCGACAGGAAGAAGATGCTGTGATATGCAAATGGTTTCACAAGGTTGGCGCCGGTGGCTACACCTACAACATGCTGACATGAGAAAAGTTTCCAACCTATTTCTCATACACAAACAGCAGTTGACAGCGTTGCCTGGTAAAACGTTGTTGTGTTGCCTCGTGTAAGGAGGAGAAATGCGTACCATCACGTTTCCGACTTTGATAAAGGTCGGATTTTAGCCTATCGCGAATGAGGTTTATCGTATCGCGACATTGCTGCTCGCGGAGGTCGAGATCCAATGACTGTTAGCAGAATATGGAATCGGTGGCTTCAGGAGGGTAATACGGAACGCCGTGCTGGATGCCAACGGCCTCGTATCACTAGCAGTCGAGATGACAGGCATCTTATCCGCATGGCTGTAACGGATCGTGCAGCCACGTCTCGATCCCTGAGTCAACAGATGGGGACGTTTGCAAGACAACAACCATCTATACGAACATTTCGACGACGTTTGCAGCAGCATGGACTATCCACTCGGAGACCATGGCTGCGGTTACCCTTGACGCTGCATCACATACAGGAGCTCCTGCGATGGTGTACTCAACGACGAACCTGGGTGCACGAATGGCAAAACGTAATTTTTTCTGATGAATCCAGGTTCTGTTTACAGTATCATGATGGTCGCATCCATGTTTGGTGACATCGTAGTGAACGCACATTGGAAGCGTGTATTCGTCATCGCCATACTGGCGTATCACCCGGCGTGATGGTATGATGTGCCATTGGTTACATGTCTCGGTCACCTGTTGTTCGCATTGACGGCACCTTGAACAGTGGGCCGGCCGGGTGGCCGAGCGGTTCTAGGCGCTACAGTCTGGAACCGCGCGACCGCTACGGTCACAGGTTCGAATCCTTCCTCGGGCATGGATGTGTGTGATGTCCTTAGGTTAGTTAGGTTTAAGTAGTTCTAAGTTCTCGGGGACTGATGACCGTAGAAGTTAAGTCCCATAGTGCTCAGAGCTATTTGAACCATTTGAACAGTGGACGTTACATTTCAGATGTGTTACGACCCGTGGCTCTAACCTTCATTCGATCCATGCGAAACCCTACATTTCAGCAGGGTGATGCACGACCGCATGTTGCAGGTCCTGCACGGGCCTTTCTGGATACACAAAATGTTCGACTTATGTCCTGGCCAGCACTTTCTCCAGATCTCTCACCAACTGAACACGTCTGGTCAATGGAGGCCGAGCAACTGGCTCGTCACAATACGCCAGTCACTACTCTTTATCAACTGTGGTATCCTGATGAAGCTGCATGGGCAGCTGTACCTGTACACGCCAGCCAAGCTCTATTTGACTCAATGAGCATGCGTATCAAGGCCGTTATTACGACCAGAGGTGGTTGTTCTGGGTACTGATTTCTCAGGAACTATGCACCCAAATTGCGTGAAAATGTAATCAAATGTCAGTTCCAGTATAAGTTATTTGTCCGATGAATACCCGTTTCTCATCTGGATTTCTTCTTGGTGTAGCAATTTTAATGGGCACTAGTGTAGTTAAACCTAACTAACCTAAGGACATCACACACATCCATGCCCGAGGCAGGATTCGAACCTGCGACCGTAGCAGTCACGCCGTTCCGGACTGGGACGCCTAAAACCGCTTGTACATTGCGGCCGGCCCACCTTTTGTACCAGTGCAAAACCTCTGGTCGCGCTACAATGTAAAAGGGACAGATCGGATTCAGTGGGGTTGCAGCCCCACGATATTACAGAACCGAAGAGGGAGGGATGAACTGACACCACTTCTGTCACCTCCTGAGGGCGTTTCGCGTCGATTCCCAGCGGCGGTCTCTCTAAAATGTTTTCCTCAGACACCCATAAAAAAGGCGTCATTTCGCATTGGACGTCGCTGTTCTGACCTTCATCTCAGAAGTGTTTAAGGAAGGATTAAATGTGGGTACGGAATGGTGTGATGACCTCCTCATTGTGTGACGCGTCCAGAATGACGTTGGGCAGAAGTGAGGTAAATAAATGTCGTGTGACTAGGGCCTCCCGTCGGGTAGACCGTTCGCCGGGTGCAAGTCTTTCGACTTGCGCGTCGATGGGTGTGAAATGATGATGATTAGGACAACACAACCGCCAGACGTTGAGCGGAGAAAATCCCCGACCCAGCCGGGAATCCAACCCGGGCTCTTAGGATTGACATTCTGTCGCGCTGACCACTCAGCTACCGGGGGCAGACAGAAGTGAGGTGAAATTTCGTGGCAATTTGACATAATTAACCCACCTTGCACCTCATATTAACGTCTGAGCTTTGGCTTTCTTTTCGTGTGTGTCTGCAACTTGTTCTTTGAAGCGTCGCATAGTCACAGGCTGAAGTCGCAGGGCTCCACGCTTTTGCCCCGTGACAGAAGAACCTTTGAGCTAAATTTCAAACTTAGGCGTCGTAGTGGGAGACAGTAACGGGGGTTGGAAAAAGTGATCCTTTAGTTGTGTTGCGCAGTGTGTAATTAAAGATTGGTGTACACGCAAGCCGCGCGGGATTAGCCGAGCGGTCTAAGGGGCTGCAGTCATGTACTGTGCGGCTGGTCCCGGTGGAGGTTCGAGTCCTCCCTCGGGCATGGGTGTGTGTGTTTGTCCTTACGATAATTTAGGTTAAGTAGTTTGTAAGCTTAGGGACTGATGAACTCAGCAAATAAGTCCCATAAGACTTCACACACATTTGAACATTTTTGTACATGCAACTTTAAAGCAACTGATAATGCCAGCATGTTATCGAGACGTGTCGTACCAATAAATATTTCTAAATTAATGTGCCAGAAACTGTAAAAGTAGTTCAAAACCTTTCAACTTTTCCCACGGCTTCGAAGCTACAATTTGACATCAATAACGAAGACCTGAGTCGAAACAAGGCCCAAGGAGTAGACAACATTTCTTTAGAACTACTGACAGCCTTGGGAGAGCCAGTCCTGACAAAACTCTACCACCTGGTGAGCAAGATATATGAGACAGGCGAAATACCTTCAGACTTCAAGAAGAATATAATAATTCCAATGCCAAAGAAAGCAGGTGTTGACAGACGAGAAAATTACGGAACTATCAGTTTAATAAGTCACGGCTGCAAAATACTAACGCGATTTCTTTACAGACGAATGGGAAAACTAGTAGAAGCCGACCTCGGCGAAGATCAGTTTGGATTCCGTAGAAATATTGGAACACGTGAGGCAATACTACGACGTATCTTAGAAACTAGAGTAAGGAAAGTTAAACCTACGTTTCCAGCATTTGTAGACTTAGAGAAAGCTTTTGACATTGTTGACTGGAATACTCTCTTTCAAATTCTGAAGGTGGCAGTGGTAAAATACAGGGAGCGAAAGGCTATTTACAATTTGTACAGAAACCAGATGGCAGTTATAAGAGTCGAGGGACACGAAAGGGAAGCAGTGGTTGGGAAGGGAGTGAGACAGGGTTGTAGCCTCTCCCCGATGTTATTCAATCTATATATTGAGCAAGCAGTAAAGGAAACAAAAGAAAAATTCGGAGTAGGTATTAAAATCCATGGAGAAGACATAAAAACTTTGAGGTTCGCCGATGACATTGTAATTCTGTCAGAGACAGCAAAGGACTTGGAAGTGTCTTGAAAGGAGGATATAAGATGAACATCAACAAGAGCAAAACGAGGATAATGGAATGTAGTGGAACTAAGTCGGGTGATGCTGAGGGAATTAGATTAGGAAATGAGACACTTAAAGCAATAAAGGAGTTTTGCTATTTGGGGAGCAAAATAAGTGATGATGGTCGAAGTAGAGAGGATATAAAATGTAGACTTGCAATGGCAAGGAAAACGTTTCTGAAGAAGAGAAATTTGTTAACATCGAGTATAGATTTAAGTGTCAGGAAGTCGTTTCTGAAAGTATTTGTATGGAGTGTAGCCATGTATGGAAGTGAAACATGGACGATAAATAGTTTGGACAAGAAGAGATTAGAAGCTTTTGAAATGTGGTGCTACAGAAGAATGCTGACGATTAGATGGGTAGATCACATAAGTAATGAGGAGATACTGAATAGACTTGGGGAGAAGAGGAGCTTGTGGCACAACTTGACTAAAAGGAGGTATCGGTTGGTAGGACATGTTCTGAGGCATGAAGAGATCAGCAATTTAGTATTGGAGGGCAGCGTGGAGGGTAAAAATCGTAGAGGGAAACCAAGAGATGAATACACCAAGCAGATTCAGAAGGATGTAGGTTGCAGTAGTTACTGGGAGGTGAAGAAGCTTGTACAGGATAGAGTAGCATGGAGAGCTGCATCAAACCAGTCTCAGGAGTGAAGACCACAACAACAACCGAGAAAAAACAATGGACGGAGACTTTGGAATGATCCTCCCCAAGCAATGGGTTCGCCGAATGGTGCATATCGGCTCATGCGAGGCAGAGAGGGACACGCTGTAGAACTTATTAGGTTCAGGTGTGCATCCGCAGACGTCGGACAGAGCGATCAGTTGTGACACGGGACAGAAGGACTGACGCGATATTTCTCGTATCTCGAACAAACGGAAGACGCTCCGCTTACACAGCCTGTCAACGCCGCTTTCCGGTAGGATTCCAACAGCTGTCGCTTCCGACAGTTCAAAGCGTGCATTCACAAGGAGCACGGGCGATCGTCGTGCGGCTCATCCGCTTTCAGAGCCGCTGCGGCCGCCTCCAGACAAAAGAAGGCCGTCCCGTCCCTCCTCAGAGCTCAGAGAGACGTCTTGCGCGCGACACGTGAGGATGCTGCCACTTGCTGCACAGACAAAAGACGCGGGCACGCCTGCCCTCGGCCGCTGCCGCAGCCCGCATCGGCGGCTGGCGCTGCCTGCTGTGGTCGTGGTATGGTACGGTACGATGGGATGCGGGCGCCGCCGCCCCCTGACGCACGAAATCGCATTTGACGGCTGCTCGCGCGCCTCCCTGCCCTCCGCTAGGCCCATCCTGCCCACCCCTGCCCCCTATCCTCTCCGGATCGGATATCGAGCGCCTTTCAGATAACCTCGCGGACCAAACTGCCGCCGACTGCGGCAGCTCCGGCGCACCTCGCTTTCACTGCTACCACATTCGTCCCTAGTCCGGTTCGCCTCGGTTACACCTTGACCTCCATTAATAACTAAGAAGGGGGTGTAATGCTACTTGCTCGGACGAGAAATGGAAAAAAGAAAGAATAGCAACCCCAAAAATTTCCCCAAGTTCCAAATTCCTTGAAAAGTGAACAAGTAACCAAAGTTCCATTTAAAACTATTATTTGGATAATAACCAGTAATTGAAACAAGAACCTTATACTTACAAGGGAACCTTCCCATCGCACCCCCCTCAGATCAATAGAGAAAACAAGAAGTTGTGTGGAACTATGAAAAAAATAAGCAAAATATACAAACTGAGTAGTCCATGTGCAAGATAGGCAACATCAAGGACTAGTTGAGCACGGCAGTGCCGTGGTCCGGTGGTTAGCGTGAGCAGCTGCGGAACGAGAGGTCCTTGGTTCAAGTCTTCCCTCGAGCGAAGAGTTTAATTTTTTATTTTCAGACAATTATCAAAGTTCAGGCACTCACACATAATCAACTTCGCTCTCCAAAATTCCAGTACATGTTTAGATTTGCTTGGACATATGCAGGATTTGACGGTCTACACACGGAAAAATTTGAAAACTTTAAAATCATATGTTTTGACAGAGCACAGGGAAAATTGTGCGACTGTGAAACTATTGCATTCATTTGTTGCAGTTTATGTGACAAACTCTTATGCTTTCATCACTTTTTTGGGAGTGATTATCACATCCACAAGAAAACCCAAATCGGGCAAGGTAGAAGAATCTTTTTACCCATTCGCCAAGTGTACAAGATAGGTGGGTCGATAACATATTCCTGTCATGTGACGCACATGCCGTCACCACTGCCGTATAGAATACATCAGACGTGTTTTCCTGTGGACGAATCGGTTGACCTACGACCATGCGACCAAATGTTTTCAGTTCCGATTGGAGAGGCACGTCCTTTCGTCCAATAATCGCACGGTTTTGCGGTGCGGTTGCAAAACACAGACACTAAACTTATTACAGTGAACAGAGACGTCAATGAACGAACGGACACATCATAACTTCGCGAAAGTAAAGACAACAGATTTTTCACTCGAAGCGAGATTTGAACGAAGGACCTGTCGTCCCGCAGCTGCTTACGCTAACCACGGGACCACGGCGCTCTTGAGTTTGCACCCTCCTTGACGTTGCCTATGTTGCACATGGACTACTCAGTTTGTATATTTTGCTTATTTTTTTCATAGTTCCACACAACTTCTTCCTGTTTTCTCGATTGATCTGTGTTCAGTTTTTCAAGGCCTATCCACTGTGCCAAATTATAACTAAATCTGAGGGGGGTGCGATGGGGAGGTTCCCTTGTTAGTAATTTATCGACTTACAAAAATAAGATAGAATCTCAGTAAACTCAAACACATGAAACGGTACAGTACCACCCGACATTGAAAATAGGTACAACATTCCTCGTTATTCTTGTCAGAACAACATATTTTTTGTAATAATAAGTCAATTTCACTTAATACACCGAAGCCGGATACCAGTGTAGGAAAGAATGACTATTTATTTAATTGATCACATGTGCACTCTAACAAAATAAATCCCTACATCCCATTTGGTGAGATCTGCGAAATGAATGAATGTATGGTCGTCTGCTAACCACAGATAGTGAATGTGCAATATATGATCATCTTTGAGACGGTCCTTTGGTCACCTTTGGTGGAACCAAAGAGATGAAATTTACCCGAGCTTTGAGCGCCTGAAATGTGTCTGGCCAATACGGTACCATGGTGCTTCCCCACCTTGAGGGAGGTGCGAGATGACCTGAAGAACGGCTATGTTTCAGCACTCTGCCGCTGGATCTTGTGTTGGTAAGACCTGTCTTAGGTGTGCTTCATAAAGACAAAAGAGAGCAGAGATGGTATGCATGTGAAATACTTAAGAGTAGTTTGGAATAATTATTTCTCTATTTCAGGAACTTTTGGGGGGAGAATTTATTGACAGGCAGGTAATATTAAGAGGACCGTAGTAATCTTCGGATGTGACCAACGGTCGCAGTAAAACACTTGTGGCAATAAGTTGAAATAATTGCGAGAGCTAGTACTAAGTTCAAATACTTCCGAGTGCTACAGTTAAGCTGAATTACTGGCGTGTGTACTATAAGTTGGAAATATTTAAGAAATGGCTTGTGCAGGACTTGAAATTAGAGACGAGTACTTCCACGTGGTGAGTACTGTGTGAGTCTCAATGTGTGTATGAGACAAAGGATAAAGAGAAGTACTCGTCCATGGTATCAGCTGAGGACTCGCGTGTGTGACGAACATGTTCTTAATATTACTTTGTGTGTTATGTTTCCGTGTGACGCTAGATTCAAACTCTAACACTCTGAGAGAGAAGCAAGGTGAGTCAGCCGTCTATCCAGCAACGCCACTTGGCTTGCATTGCACAGGAAGACGTGCATATGTCCTCCAGAGTTCGTAGTAGGAAAAAAAAAAAAATGGTTCAAATGGCTCTGAGCACTATGGGACTCAACAGCTTAGGTCATAAGTCCCCTAGAACTTAGAACTACTTAAACCTAACTAACCTAAGGACATCACACACACCCATGCCAGAGGCAGGATTCGAACCTGCGACCGTAGCAGCGTAGTAGGAAACAAAAGTTACGAAGTGGGGCAGTGTCGTATGAAACTGGGATGAATACTAATTGAAGTGGGAAAGCTGACGTTGTGACTATTCTTTGTGAAGTATTCCATGTTGCCAGTGTGATGTATTTCATGTAATTTAAGTATGTGTGTTTTGCATGGGAGAGTAGCAAGATAGGTTCAGAGGCAGTGGGTTATGCATGTTCCTTTTTGTACCGCTCCGTCTGGAGGAAATTTTCGTGATGATGGGTGTGAGAGTCGAAGTGTGAGATATAGCAAAAGATCCACCATCCTATCCAGAAAGTGAACTGTAGCGTTAGATAATTACGGGGCCATAAGGTAGAGAATCACTTATGTAAAGCCATGCCTACTGGGCGGAGTTTCTCATGTGTAATTGTTATATAAAATGTAGTGGTGTGTTAGGGCTACCTTTGAATCATAATAGAATTTATCGGAATAAAAAAGATAGTGAAAAGAAAAAGATTGGTGGCCTTGTTCTTCGAATAGTGTGTAGTCATGATATCCAGAATTTATAATGTGTGCGCCTTTCAAAATCAGTGCGATGGTCACGCGTTGATCAAAGCCGTTGGGTAAGAAAGAAAATGTGGTATTGCCAGTGCGTAGTGAACAATCAGATTTGCGTAAATTACTAATAATCAGATGTGCGTTATCCGTTTCCGTTGCGTAATATTCAAAGAGGAGAATAATTTGTGGCTCATAATCAGTTATTCATGTTACTGATAAATAAGAATAAATCCACTCACTTGGCAGACCACTCATCTTGCAGGCCTGACTGCTTGATGCCACAGTATGAGCAAGGGATGTGGGTGCCTCTCACTCAAAATCATAGTAAATCGCAAAATCATTATAATTAAAATCAGCAAAGTAGAACCAACGCTCTCAAAGAATACTTCGTGAGTGTACTCTCTGAGAATCGGGAGTAATGGCTAAGGAAAATTTGATCCATTGTCACTACGTTACGAGAGTTAGCCGAAGCTGGTGAGACTTGTTTGCATACTCGTATAAGGAGGGGCGGTTAGATTGTTTTTCGAGGATTGATAATTGCGATCTACTGTGACGCAGTGAAACGAAACACTGACTTCAACTCTAACATCGTTTACAATTCAGATAGAGGACTACCTTATATTAGACTGAAGTGAACTTTTTAATTAGATAACTCGAACTCAACTCTAGTTAGGCATTGAACAGTAATAGACAATTAACTTCATTCGTAATTGCGAATGAACTCTGGAACGTGGCAATAGTTTTAAAGCAGATATTTTATAAATTCCCCCCACCACCACCTGGGAAAGTTTCTTCCTCACGGCCTTGTTAGGAAGTGATTGTTATTGTCAAATAAACCACCCTTTCTTGCCAATTTACGCATTTGTGACTCCAAATTACAAAATTGTTTATACACATAACTGTGATCTTTTCGTGCTGCTATAATATTTCACTGAAGCGCTCAGCGCATATATATATATATATATATATATATATATATATATATATATATATATATATATATATATATATATATATATATACGTTACGACTTATTAGAGATTCGAAATTACAACCAAACTATGGGTAGGTTCGTGTCGGTGGAACTAAACTGAACTTATCGTTAATACTTTTATAGCAACTGCTAAACCATCGAATATAAACGAGTTAATTACGACGAGTAGCGTAAAATTGGTCACAACTGGTGAAGTAAATATCACGCACACGTCGAGAGTTCAGCTCAGCACTGTTTTTTGTAACGTCGTCTTTACCTAATAACAGTATCATCGCTCTACCGACTTCGCCGAGTTTTAGCCAGGGCCGGTCAATCCTAATCTGTCAATTACCAACTAGAAAAACCGGTGACTTTACAGGGGCCGTCAGATCCGTTAATCACGAATTGTTGAGACTCTTAGGTATACTGCAAAGGGACTTGTCTTTAGTACCTTGCTAGCGGTTTTTCGTGCGACATTAATCGCGTTTCGACCTAGCGACCATAGCTCAGTTTCATGGTTGTTATGTTTGATGGTGTACGTTTAAATCCTGCCCATGTGTTCTATCGCGTCGTGCAAAGTAGGGTAGATTGGGGTAAAGCCACGTAATTTTCAATTTTAGTAATATTGTAGTCAACGAGGTGTATACTGATCGGCCATTAAGATTATGACGACCTACCTAATAGGCACTGTGGTCACCTTTGGCATGGATAACAACGGCGACGCCTCGTGGCATGGAAGCAGTCAGTCCTTGGTGGGCCGTTTGAGCGAGGTGGCACCACCTCTGCACACACAGCTTACCCAATTCTCGCAAATTTCGGAGAGGACGTTTTATCACATCTCAGATGCGTTCTATCGGGCTCACATCTGGTGAGTTGTGGAGCCAGCAAATCAATTGACACTCGCCACTGTGTTCCTCCAACCACTCTTCACACTCATCAGCTTGTGATATGGCGCATTATCTTGGTGAAAAATACCACTTCCATCGAGAAATATGATGGTCGTGAAGGGATGTACGTGATTTGCAACCACCGTACGGTACTTTTTGGCCGTCATGGTACATTGCAAGTGCTCCACTGCACCAATGGATGCCCACGTGAATGTTTCGCATGTGACTTTCGCAAACCTACCGTCAGGCTCTGCAATAATTTAAAACAATAGGTTCTTGTAGTCTCTCGCGTTTGAATCCTTTAAATATTTTGGCTTGCCTTACCTATAACATCATACGGTTTGTAGCCGACATTTTCAAGTTAGCAACGATATATGAAGGTTAAATATAGTTTTTTTACTTGGAACTCTTTCGGTCGTTTTGCAAAGAGATGACCATTTCTGAGGACGATAGTCCGCACTCTTATAAGTTTGCGGCTAACCAGCAGTTATTATACGAAGCAATCATTTAAGACTCGACATGAAAATTATAATCCTGTCTCCGTACTTAAATTGACGTAGATTCAATAATATCCAGTTTACTTCGATCAGTACATCCACCTCTAGAGGACAGATACGCCGGCAATGAAATTTGAAAATGTCTATTCTACAAATGTACTTAATCTTCAGATACCTCCATCACAGTCCCCAATCCAACAGAGAGCAAATGGCCGAAAGAAGAGTGAGCATGAAGCCAAATCAACATAAAGAACAACACCTTACCAATCTCTGTCAAGGTAGATTCATGCGACACGGTTACAGAAAACACGCAGATGCTCATCTGCAATGATCTCCAGCTTTCCACCGCCCCGCAGTACAGGTGTCAAAGAACTGCTGGCAATGCTCTGCCACTGCGAAAACTTTCAGAGCCGATGGTCACGTGCCCATTTTAATCGTAGTTGCCGTTTTTGAGTCAACATTGGCATATGCATGGATCGTCGGCTGCGGAAGACTATAGATGGGAGTTTTCTGTGCATTGTGTGTTCAGATACACTTATACTCTGCCCAGCAGTAAAGTCTGATGTTAGTTCCGCCACAGATCGCCGACATCTGTAATGAGGGGTGGTCGCCCAACCACAGGGCACCTGGACGTGGTTTCACCTTAGTTTCGCCACTTGTTGAAGACACCCATCATCGCACTCCTCGAACACCCGATAAGTCGTGCAGTTTCCGAAATACTCGTGTCGAGCCTCCAAGCCATAACAAGGTGCCCTCCAATTCAGATCTACTCACGGACAGCACGCTCACTGACGCTACATGCACCGTGCGTGTGTCTGACTAGCAGTAATTCCTCGACAGGTGACGCTGCTATCGAGTGGACGGGTTTATACCGAGGGTAGGTCGGTGGTCGTAATGTTCTGGCTGATCAGTGTAGATATTCCCGTGACTTGAAATTGAAGTTTTACGTTACTTTATTTCCTACAACCCATCCAGATTCCAGCTCTATTACTATTAAATACTGAGAAATTGATAGTTTGGCTAAAACAAAAATTTCGATGTTCTACTCCACAAAATTGGTAAAAACTGCAGTGTGGGTCTTTGCTCCATTTGAGAAAAACACGGATAAAAATGGACAACAACATAGTAAAAACACCTGAAATAACCCTTTGTAGCGTTAATGTATCGTAACCAGCACAATAATGATCTGAGAATGTCTCGTAAATTTGAACATAGTTCTTACAGATACTTGAACAGAAATAACAATCCTTCTCCACGAAAGGATTATTAAGGTAACTTAAAATAGTTCAGTTTTTTTTAATTGTTGTTATGAAATTTAGCTTACGACGTTTTGTTTCTACAGTAGCCATTTCTTCTTTCTTTGGTACTTACGTTCTCAGTAACAAGCTTCACTTTTCCTCTACGTTATTGTTCCATTCGATCTTTAATGAGTGTTGTGGATAGAGGCTCAGATTTCAATGCTTTGCCACGAAGTTTTCCCTAAATCTTTATTTTATACGACGGAATTATATCTTCAGTTGAGATATTCTCATGCATTGCGTTATGAATGTCATCTTTTGCGGGGGTTACCATTGAAGAATTTTTTTCACATTGTAGGAGCTGGGGGAATTTACCACAACACCTTCGAGAATAGGCCCCAATTCGCCTTTTCCTGACAAATGTGGCGTTTCTGAATAAGAGGATCAACTGGAACAATCATTTCCAAGCGAAGAGAGGCTTAGGTTCAGTAATGTTAACGAGTAAGTCCTTTTTGTCAAATCCTACATTGTTCGCTGTTGATGTAAAGCATCAGAAAAATTACATGTAAGTAGTTAAAAATTGGTGTCTCGTTTTCTCTGCTCTGGAACGACCTGCCCGGACAAACTTTCATGGAACGGTGAGTTACAATACAATAAAACAAACCTTCCACTTGGTGGTCAACTCCTGATTCGATGGCATTCACTTCAAAAACTCACTAGGGTTTTTATCCCACGCGGGGGCTTTCCCTCCATCCGCTCTGTGATTAAATGGTGTATGTCATGCAAAATTATCCAAAGAAAGGTAGTCATTTTCCCCGTAGTAGTTTCATTAATAAATCAATCATTACACCAAACTTACTTCAAATGTGTATTCCGTTTGTTACAGAATAGATTACAGAATCGCCTTATCGCTATCGCTTGCATCGCTTACTGTGCTAGAATAAAATTTGTCGTAGAAGCAATCGAAACACAAATTCGTAGAGGACCAAGCACATTTAATGCAGGCATACAGATTTCTCAGAAGCAATACCGGAAAATCACTTCCTTTAGAATCCAAAAGGCTGTTCTATTTCGATCAACTTCGATGCAAACCACGCGTATTTGAGCACGCCTGTCAAAGAAGGTGCACTAAATTTATACAGAATTGACGGATGTGTTTTTATGGAAGTTCCTTCAAAGCGATTTCTCTAATAGTCTTTAGCAAGTAGGCAACATTTTGAATTTTTTCGTGAGAATTTGAGGTCTCTTGAAAAAAAGAAAAAAGAAAAACGACGGCAAGTTGGCAAGTACCGTACATTTGGGTGGGATAATTTTTGAATAATCTTGAATCTGTAGTTGATGTTAACAAATTTCTCTCCTTTAGAAACGCTTTTCCTGCCATTGTCAGTCAACATTTTATATCCTCTCTACTTCGGCCGTCATCACTTTTTATGCTGACCAATTAGCAAAAGTCATCTACTACTTTAAGCGTCTCGTTACCTACGTTGTCTAATCATATTCCCACAGCATTAACTATTTAATTCGACGACACCCCATAATCTTTGTTTTGCTTTTGTCGACACTCATGTTATATCCTCCTTTCAAGGCAATGTCCATTCCATTCAACTGTTCTTACAAACCCTTTGTTGTCTCTGAGAGAATTACAATGCCTTCAGCAAACCAAAAAGTTTTTATTTGTTCCTCCTGACCTTTAATTCCTACTCCAAATTTTATTTTGGTCCTTTACTACTTGTTGAATATACAGAATGAATAAAATCGGGGATAGGCTGCAACCCTGTCTCACTCCCTGCTCAACTATTGCTTCCGTTTCATTCTCCTCTTATAACTGCCGTCTGGTTTCTATGCAACTCATAAATAGCTTTTCACTCCCTGTATTTTGCCGGCCGGTGTGGACGAGCGGTTCTAGGCACTGCAGTCTGAAACCGCGGGACCACTACGATCGCAGGTTCGAATCCTGCCTCGGGCATGGATGTGTGTGATGTCCTTAGATTAGTTAGGTTTAAGTAGTTCTAAGTTCTAGGGGACTGATGACCTCCGCTGTTAAGTCCCATTGTGCCCAGAGCCATTTGAACTCCCTGTATTTTATTCCTTCTATCCTCAGAAATTTAGAGTATTCCTGACAACTTTGTCAAAAGTTTTCTCTGGTTCTACAATTGCTATAAACGTAGGTTTACTTTTTCTTAATTTAACTTCCATGAAAAGTAGTAGCGTCAGTCTTGCCTCGCGTGCTCCTACATTTTTCCGGAATCCAATGCGATCTCCACCGAGGTCTACTTCTACCAGTTTTTCCATTCTTTTGTATAGAATTCTTGTTAGTTTTTTGCAGCCATGTCTTATTTAAATAATAGTAATTTTCACATCCGTCAGCACCTGGTTCCTTTGGAATTTGAATTATTAAATTATTGTAGGAATCTGAGGGTATTTCGTCTGTTGCATACATTCTGCTCACGAGATGGGAGAGTTGCCTCACAGGTGGGTCTCCCAAGATTATCAGTAATTCGAACGGAATGTTGTCTACTCTCGGGGCCTTGTTTCCACTTAGATCTATCAGAGCTCCGTCATATTCTTCTCGCAGTATCATGAATTAAATTCATTATCTCTTGTGCTATCCAAGGATTTCTACTAAGTCTCGTCTTTTTACCTATTTGATCCTCCGCGGCATTCAATATTTCATCTCTTAAAGCTACACATTCTTCTTCTATTGTTTTCCTTTTCTCTGCTATTTTCAATCGTTCGATAATGCTCCCTCTGAAACTCTCAACGACCTCTGGTTCTTTCATTTCATCCAGTTCCCATCTTCTTAGTTTCACACCTTTTTGCAGTTTCTTCACGTTTAATCTACAGTTCATAACCAATATATTGTGGTCAGAGTCCTCATCTCCCCTTGGAAATGTCTTACTATTTAACATCTGGTTGTGAAATCTCTGTCTGAAGCGCCAAAGGAACAGCTATAGGTATGCGTATTCAAATACAGAAATATGTAAAAAGACAGAATACGGCATTGTGGTCGGCAATGTCTATAAAAGACAACATGTGTCTGGCGCAGTTGTTATATCGGTTACTACTGCTACAATGGCAGGTTATCAAAATTTAAGAGAGTTTGAACGTGGTGTTACAGTAGGCGCACGAGCGGTGGGACACAACATCTCCGAGATAGCGATGAAGTGGGGATTTTCCCGCACTACCATTTCACGAGTGTATCGTGAATATCAGAAATCCGGTAAAACATCAAATCTTTGACAATGCTGCGGCCGGAAAAAGATCCTCCAAGAACTGAGCGAACGAAGAATGAAGAGAATCGTTCAATGTGACACAGGTACAACCCTTACGCAAATTGCTGCAGATTTCAACGTTGGGCCATTACAATGTGTCAATGTGCGAACCATTCAACCAAACATCGTCGATATGGGCTTTCGGAGCCGAAGGCCCACTCTTGGACCCTTGATGACATCACGACGCTGTGCTTTACGCCTCGCCTGGACCTGTCAACATCGTCATTGGACTAGTGATGACTGGGAACATGTTGATGGTCGGACAAGTCTCGTTTCAAATTGTATAGAGGAGATCGTTCACGTGGAGACTCTATAATTAGGGTTGGGGGGGGGGGGGAGGGGGTGATGTTGCAGTGATATGAGACCCCTGACACGTCTAGATGAGACACTGGCAGATGACACGTACGCATCCATTCCTGTCTATAGTGCATTCCGACGGACTTGGGCAATTCCAGTAGGAGAATTCCATACCCCACATGTCCAGAACTGCTACAGAGTAGATCCAGGAACACTCTTCTGAGTTTAAACACTTCCGCTGACAACCAAACACCATACAATGAACAAAACTGAACGTATCTGGGATGCCTTGTAACGTGCTGATCAGAAGAGATCTCAACCCCCTCGTTCTCTTATGGATTTATGGACAGCCCTGCAGGAGTCATGGTGTCAGTTCTCTCCAGCACTACATCAAACTGTAGTCGTCCGTGCCACGTCGTGTTGCTGCCCTTTTGGGTGGTCGCGTGGCACCTACACGATATTATCCAAATGTACCAGTTTCTTTGTCTCTTATGTATAATCAGTCTGAAACATTCCCGTGTCTCCAGGTCTCTTCCACGTATGAAACCTTCTTTCGTGATTCTTGAACAAAATGTTGGCAATGGTTACATTATGGACTGCGTGAAATTCTACCAAGCGGATTCGTCTTTCGTTCCTTTCGCCCCGTCCATATTCACCTACTATTTTTCCTTCTCTTCCATTTCCTGCTATTGAATTCCAGTCCCATATCATTATTAAATTTTAGTCTCCTTTAAGTATCTGAATAGTTTTTTCTATTCCACCACACATTTCGCCAATCTCTTCACCATCTGCGGAGGTAGTTGGCATGAGAACTTGTACTGCTGTGATTGGTCTGGGCTTCGTGTCTATCTTTGCTGCAATAATTCCTTCACTATGCTGTTCATAGTAGGTTCTCCGCATTCCTATTTTTCATTCTTTATTAAACCTTCTCCTTCATTACCGACATTTTGATTTTGTATTGACAACCCTGTATTCACCTGACCTGCCTCTGAACTTCATTGAGTCCCACTGTATCTAACTTTAACTTATCCATTTCCTTTCTGAGATTTTCTGACCTGCCTGCGCAATTAAGGGCTCTGACATTCCACTCTCCAATCCGCAGAACACCAGCTTTTTTTCTCCTGATGACAGTATCCTCCTGAGTAGTCCCTGCCCGGAGTTCCGATCGGAATATTTTACCCAAGATGATATGGCATCATCATTTAACCATACAGTACATCTGTACGCCCTCGGGAAAAATTACAGCTGCAGTTTCCCCTCGCTTTCAGCCGCTCATAGTACCAGCACATCAAGGCCGTTTTGGTCGATTTTACAAGGCTAGATCAGTAAATCATCCTGACTGTTGCTCCTGCAACTATTGAAAAGGAAGCTGCCCTCTTCAGGAACCACAAGCTTTCTGGACCCTCAACAGATACCCCTCCTTCGGGTTTGCACATACGGTACGGCTATCTGTGTCGCTGAGGCACGCAAGCCTACCCACCGACGACAAGCTCACGGTTCATGGTAGGGCTTAAAAAGTTGCGGATCAGTTTACCACAGGATGTGAAATGAAACTCGTGCAATTACTAACTCTAGCGAACTGTAGTAGTGTCATTTAATTCGACACCGAGCGAGGTGGCGCAGTGGTTAGACACTGGACTCGCATTCGGGAGGACGACGGTTCAATCCCGCGTCCGGCCATCCTGATTTAGGTTTTCCGTGATTTCCCTAAATCACTCCAGGCAAATTCCGGGATGGTTCCTCTGAAAGGGCACGGCCGACTTCCTTCCCCATCCTTCCCTAATCCGATGAGACCGATATCACGCTGTCTGGTCTCCTTCCCCAAAAAACCAACCAACCATTTAATTCGACACTAGACGAGTACTGAAAACACAAGACGGTTAAACCTAACCATGAAAGCTTGTGTGCGTTGCATCTGAAATATTCGTCTGGGTCACTATGTCAGTGCTTCAAGGAGTGACTGCGGCTGGACAAGTTGCGTGATTACCATATTATGCTGTGTCTACGTCATCAAATCATCAGTGCGCATGCTCCTCAGTGCCTCGCAGTCATCTCACCATAATCGAAACACAAGGTACAGTAGCCATGGCATCTATGACGACCGCAGCTGACAGCTACCCGGGAGACGGGAACCTCCCTCCCTAGCGCTGCGCCCGCAGAGCTCGATTTCCTTCACTAAATAATTAATGGAAAGGAATACTGCGATAAAGTAAGAAGTCATAAAGAATGAAATTCAGGGGCTAACAAGGAGAAAAACAGCAAACCTGTTAACGACATTAGAGTATTGCCATCCATCAGGTTATTTCTTAGATATTAAGAAAAATTAGAGTTATTAGTGACGTTCAGGTCTAGGGGTAGCGCTTCGAATAGTCATCAAAACGTCCTCAGTCCCAGGTTCCAACCTCGTCACTGCTAAATCTCTGAATAAAAATCATCAGCAATGGCGGACGAAGACTTCCTGCATAAGAAGTCAACGTCATTCTGCCAACGGCCTTGTCAAAGAGGGCGGAGGAGCGAACGGAGATTAAGGGCACTCTTGTCCTTGGTGTGCAGAAATGCTCCGAAAAATCGGATGAATCAGCGATGATCAACAGCACGACGATGCAGAAGGCAATGTAAAGTACTGCATTAACGGCCAGTCATAGAAGTTGGAGAGAGAAACCTAGGTACACGGAGGTTAACTGCGAAGAAACCATGACTAACAGAGGAAATAATTATTCTGACCGACGGAAGAAGAAAGTAGAAAAATTTTCCGGGAGATTCAGGAACACAGAAAAACAAGTCACAAAGGAATGAAGTAAACAGGAAGTGCAGCAAAGCTAAGGCGAAATGGCTTCTTGAAGAACGTGAAGGAATCGAAAAAGAAATGATATTCGCAAGGACTGCCTCAGCATATAGAAAAGTCAAAGCAGCCTTCAGTGAAATTAAGAGCAAGGGTAGTAACATTACGAGTGCAATGGGATTCCACTGTTAAATGGAGAGGAGTGGGCTGATAGATGGAAGGAGTACATTGAGGACCCCTTTGAGGGGAAGGTCTTATCTGATGTCGTGATGGAAGAAGAAACAGGTATGGGGAAGAGATAAGGGTTCCAGAACTAGAATCAGAATAGAGAAGAGCTTTGTAAGATTTAAGATCAAATAAGGCAGAATGGATAGACTACATTCCATGAGAATTTCCAAAATCATTGAGGGAAGTAGAAAAAAATTATTACTAATGTTGGTTTATAGAATAAATGAGATTGGAGATATAACATCAGGCTTTAGCAAAAACGTCATCCACACAATTCCCAAGACTGCAAGAGCCGACAAGTTCGAGAATTATAACACAATTGGCAACCATGCATCCAAGTCAGTGACAAGAATAATACACAGAAGAATGGAAAAGAAAACTGAGAATGTGTTAGGTGACGATCGGTTTGGCTCTGGGAGGGGTTAAGCCACCAGAGAGTCAGTTCTGATGTGGTTGATAATGGAAGCAAGGCCGGAAAAAAATCAAGACAATTTCATAGGATTTATCGACCTGGAAAAAGCATTCGACAATGTAAAATGGTGCAGGATTTTCGAAATTCTGAAAAATATAGGAGGCAAGTTATAGGGAAAGACGGGTAATATACATTTTGTATAAGAACCAAAAGGGAACAGTAAGAGCGGAATACCAAGAACGGAATGCACAGATTGAAACTGGTGTAAGACGGGGATGTAGCGTTTCGCCCCTAATGCTCAGTCTGTGCATGGAAGAAGCAATGACGGAAATAAAGGAAAGGTGCATTAGTGGCATTAAAATTCAGAATGAAAGGATATTAGTGTTAAGAATCGCTGATGACATTGCTATCCTCAGTGAAAGTGGTGAAGAATTGCAGACTCTGCTGAATGGAACGAAAAATCTAATGAGTACAGAATCTGGACTGAGAGTAAATAAAACAAAGACGAAAGTAATGAGAAGTAGCAGAAATCAGAGTAGCGACAAACTAAACATCAGGATTGCTGGTAACGAAGTAGATAAAGTTAAGGAATTCTGCTTCCTAGGTAGCAAAGTAACTCGTAGTGGACGGGGCAAGGAAGGCATAGAAAGCATACTAGCACTGACCAAGAGGGTATTCTTGGCCAAGAGAAGTCTACTAGTATAAAACATCGACCATAATTTGAGGAATAATATTTTCTGAATGAATGTTTGGAGCACAGAATTTTGTTGTAGTGAAATATGGACCGTGGGAAAACCGAAACAGAAGAAAATTGAAGTACTTGAGATGTGGTGCTACAGAAGAGTATCACTTGGATTGATAAGGTAAGTAATGAGGAGGCGAGGGAGGGAATATATGGAATATACTGACAAGAAGAGGGTACAAAATGATAGTACATCCGTTAAGACATAGCGGAATAGCTTCGACGGTACCAAAAGGAGCTGTAGAGAGTGAAAAAGGTAAAGGAAGACAGCGATAGGAATACATCAAGCTAAGGACGTAGGTGGCAAGTGCTGAGATGAAAATATTAGCATAGAAGAGAAATTCCTGGCGGGCCGCATAAAAAGAGTCAGAGGACCCATCTTGGAAAAGTGAAATAGCCATATTAAGATTACATCTAGGTAGGAGTGTAGGACACAGAATGATAAGTTTAAATGAATACCCAATAAAATTCCACTATCCGCCCCCGGTAGCTGAGTGGTCAGCGCGATGGAATGTCAATCCTAAGGGCCCGGGTTCGATTCCTGGCTGGTCGGAGATTTTCTCCGCCCAGGGACTGGGTGTTGTGTTGTCCTAATCCATCATCATCCACATCAACGCGAAAGTCGCCGAAGTGGCGTCAATCGAAAGACTTGTACCCGGCGAACGGTCTACCCAACGGAAGGCTCCAGTCACACGACATTTACATTAACATTGCACTGAAATGTCTTCGTGAAAAATGTGACTTTCGCAAACCTACCGTCAGGCTCTGCAATAATTTAAAACAATAGGTACTTGTCTCTCACGTTTTAATCCCTTAAATATTTTGGCTTGCCTTACCTATAATATCATACGGTTTGTAGCCGACATTTTCAAGTTAGCAACGATGTATCAAGGTTAAATATGGTTTTTTACTTGGAACTCTTTCGGTCGTTTTGCAAAGAGATGACTATTTCTGAGGGCGGTAGTCCACACTCTTTTAAGTTTATGGCTAACCAGCAGTTATCATACGAAGCAGATATTTAAGACTCGACATCAAAATTATAATCCTGTCTCCGTATTTAAATTGACGTAGATTCAATAATATCCAGTTAACTTCGATCAGTACGTCCACCTCTAGAGGACAGATACGCCTGCAATGAAATTTGAAAATGTCTATTCTACAAATATGCTGAACCTTCAGATACCTCCATCGCAGTCCCCAATCCAACGCAGAGCAAATGGCCGAAAAAGCCAGGTCAACATAAAGAACAACACTTTATCAATCTCTGTCAAGGTAGATTCTTACGACACAGTTAGAGAAAACATACAGACGCCCATCTGCAATGTTCTCTGTGTCGACGGGATCTTATCATTTTAATATTATTTAATATTATTTCCCATGTGGAGTTGCTAGTCTCCCATCGGGCACCTCCCCAGGTAGCGGATAGGGGAATGCCCACCAGATATGGAGGGTACCGGGGAAATAAAATACCCGGGGTGGACCAAAACTAGCAACTACTGCCTTGTAGGTTAGGTATTGGATTACCAAAGGCTAAAGGAAGAAAACCTTGAGCAAAAATTACCTGGTCCTCCAGGTTGGGGGTTAATGCAATGGGCCAACTCCCCATTCATTGGAAAAACCTCACTGGTTAAAAAGCCTATAAGATTACAGCAGGACGGATATAATAGGAAACGAAAAAGGCTAAGAAAACGGACTGTCTTAATTGGTGTATGGAATACACAAGGATTACAAAATAAAGTAGGAGAAGTGATTAAAGAAATGGAGGCTAGAAATCAAGATATTATTATACTCCCAGAAACTAAGAAAAAAGGACGAGGTATTGAAAGAATAGGATCATATACACATTTCTATAGTGGTCTCCCAAAAAATCAAAGAGCAAAACGGGGGATATCGATATTGATGAAAAACAAATTCAAAAGAATGGTCACAAACTGGGAACCTATTGATGAAAATCTGATTAAAATTAACATTGATATTCATGGATACAAAATTACTATTATAGGAGTATATGGAATAAGCGAAGATGAACCAATTTGTAAAAATGATGATTTCTATAATAATTTAAATGGAATCATAGAGGATATCGGGAAAACCAGGGAGATTATTATTGCAGGGTATTTTAGCAGTAGAACTGGAAGTAAAATTGTAAATGAAATTATAGGACCATTTGGAGAAAATGTTATAAATGATAATGGTAATAGACTTATTGATATCTGTGAACAAAATTAATTGAAAATATTAAATGGCTTTTATCAACATAAAGAAATACATAAATACACATGGCATAAAGATACATTGCATCAATAATAGACTATATTATAATTAAACAGAAACGAGGATAAAAATACATGACATAAGAGTATATAGAGGGGTAACTCTTAGCGATCATTATTTCGTAAATTCCAAATTTTTATTCCCCTTCAGAGGAAAAAGCACTGAAGAAAATCGAAATTGTCCTATAGAAAATATACAAACAGAAATCAAAATTCCTAAATATAATTTGAATAGTTTTGAGAATGAAAGCACAATATTTTTATATCAAAAGAGATTAGATGAAAAACTGGTAGAAACAGAGTTTGATAATACAGAAGATCAATATCATTATATTTAAATAAACTACATGAAGCCGCCAAGGAAGCTTTAGGAGAAACAGAAGAAACATGTACAAACCATCCATTATACTACTGGATTGAGGAAATTAAAAAGGAAGTGAAATTAAAGAAAGAAAAATATTTAAAATGGTTAAATACCAGAAATCTTCAAGATAAAATAGAGCTTAATGCACAACAAGCGAAAATCCGGAAAAAGGTTGCAGAAGCAAAAAACAAAGTTTGGGAACAGTCATGTCAAAAAATTTAATCCTATATTGGTGGTAAAAGAAACACAGAAGCATGGAAAACTATAAAAAATTTAAGAAGGAATTCCAAAGAAACAACACATATTAAATATATTACTCATGACTCTTGGGAAAAATATTTTAAAAGTTTATTAACAGAAAACAGGGAAGAATACTTGGGAAACCCTGAATATAATGAAATGATAGATCTACAAGCAGAGAATTACATCCATTTGGAAATAGAGACAGTAAAAACTGCAATAAAATCTTTAAAGAATGGAAGGGCTACAGGAATTGGAGGTATTCCTGCAGAATTATTAAAATTAGGAACAAAGAAATTAATGGAATTGTTAAGAAACCTTTTCGAAAGATGTTTAAATGGGGAAGATGTCCCAAATGATTTGAAAGTAGGATATATTTCAGTGATACATAAAAAAGGAGCGAAAGATGAGTGTAAAAATTATAGGGGAATAACAGTGACCAATACCTTCAGTAGATTATATGGAAGAATTATTAAATATTTGTTAGAACAAGAATACAAAGAAAAGGAGGCTGAAGAACAAGCAGGTTTTAGAGCTGGAAGATCAACAATTGATCATATCTTTTGCCTACAACAAATTATTGAAAAAAAAAAAATGGTTCGGGCACAGCCTATACATTTAGTATTCATAGATATAGAAAAAGCCTATGATAGTGTGCCTTTATCCAGTTTATGGAAAGCTTTAATATCAATAGGAATAAATCCAAGAATAATTAAAGCAATTCAAAATTTATATAAAAATTCCATTTCAAAAATAAAAATTCGTAAATATCTATCACATGGATTCCAAGTCACAAAAGGATTATGTCAAGGATGTAGCATCTCACCTACATTGTATTAAATATATACAGAAGTAACTTTACAGAATTGAAAGAAAAAATGTCACGCTATGGGAATACCAATAAGTGATAGAACAATATACTCGTTACAATTTGCAGATGACCAACTGATTATAGCCCAAGACTATGAGGACATAGAGTATATGACCAGAAAATTGATTCAAGGATATAAAAAAATCTGGTCTAAATGTAAACATGAATAAAACAAAGTACATGGTAATTGGTGGAGTGAATGGAGACTTAATATTAGAAGAAGGGATGGGAACAATAACAGCTACTGAGGAATATAAATATTTAGGTGTGAAAATTACAAATGATGGGAAACAGGACAAAGAAATTAGATCAAGAATAAATTCTGGAAAGACGACAATCTCTTTATTGAATGGAATTCTCTGGGACAAACACATAACAACTGATAACAAAATAAGGATTTTTAAAACAATAGTTAGGAGCATTATTACATATGGTTCAGAAGTGTGGACAACAAAATGGCAACTGAAATCAAAATTATTAGCCACAGAAATGGATTTATGGAGATGTTCAGCAAGAATATCAAGACGAGCAAGAATAAGAAATGAAGTAATCAGAGACAAGATAAAATGTAAAAATTCAATTATTGATTTCATCGAGCACAAACAACTTAAATGGTATGGACACATCAGACGAATGGAAAAGGAAAGGCTACCAAAATGCATAATCGACTGGGTACCAATTGGAAGAAGAAAAAGGGGACGACCACCTGATACATGGATACAGGGAGTTCAGTCAACAATGAGGAAGAACAACATTCCTGAAGATTTATGGACAAATAGAGAAGAGTGGAGAACAATAATTAGTGACTTACTGTAATCTAGAATAGGTGCTGGAAAAATGTACTCACATTGTAAATCCAGAATAATAATAATATTATTATTTACTTTAACTTGCCTAGGGAGGGATTACGTCGCTTACATACTTCCACCCAATGCAGGTATGATCTAGAACTCGAAAAAAATAAAGGAAGGAAATTAGCCCTTTTTGCATAGAATGGGTCGAGGACTACTGTCCTGCCATTCGGGGACCAGGCCACTGTAGCAACAGAGGACCAAAAAGAAAGTTGACGTTTTAAATTTCACGTTTAAAATAATCATTCACGCAAGAGTATCAGAGAGAAAAACCATTGCTTGATCGTCGCACGGTTTCCACACGAAGTTTCTGAAAGTTCTCAAAGACTCGCGTCTTTTTATTGAGAAACTTGAAAGATTAATTTTGGTTCCTGAAGATGTTCTTGTAAGTTTTGACATAGTGTCCTTATTCACTATGATACCAGTTAATGAAGTTATGATTTTCACAACGGATACTTTCCAGAAGATTTGACTGCTCTTTTTTGACATTGGCTTACTTCGAGTCAGTTACAGTGGACGATGACTTTTATGAGCAATTTAACGGTTTAGCAATGGGTAACCCATTAGGAACTGCAATCTCTAATTTTTATACGGATAAAGGCGAACAATCGGCTTTGGACAAAGCAAATAAGAAACCATCTCGCTGGTATCTGTTTATAGATGACACATTTGTGGTTTGTTCCTGTGGTAGAAATGTTTTGGACGAATTCTTTGATTATCTAAATAAAATTAATCCAAAAACTCAGTTCACATTGGAAATGGAAAATGGCAATAGGCTATCTTTCTTGAATGTTTTAGTTATGAGACAGTCCGATTGAAGTTTGGAACATGAAGTTTTTCGGAAAGTAACACATACCGACAGATATTTGCATAAAAACTCCAATTACCATCCACAACAAAAGAGACGTGTCATTAAAAATCTTGTCGATAGAGCCGAGCGGATATGCACATCGAACACCTGGACGCTGAAATAAAACATTTGTAGCAGGCCTTCGAAAAAAATGGCTGCTCAGGGGAAGAGATAAAGAGAATTTTGCGACCAAGGAACAGAAGGCGGAAGGAAAAGGATGAATCACAATGGAAACCTACGGAAAAATACAGTTTCTATCTCTTCCATTAAAAAAGTAACAAATCAGATCGGTAAGATTTTACAGAAACATGACATAAGATCGGTCTTAAGATCAACAAAGAAAATCAGTTCAGTACTCCGAGCTGTGAAGGATAAAATCCCTCCTCTGTCTACATGTGGTGTATAAAAAAATTCCTCTACATCTACATCCATACTCCGCAAGCCACCTGACGGTGTGTGGCGGAGGGTACCCTGAGTACCTCTATCGGTTCTCCCTTCTATTCCAGTCTCGTATTGTTCGTGGAAAGGATTGTCGGTATGCTTCTGTGTGGGCTCTAATCTCTCTGATTTTATCCTCATCGTCTCTTCGCGAGATATACGTAGGAGTGAGCAAGATACTGCTTGACTCTTCGGTGAAGGTATGTTCTCGAAACTTTAACAAAAGCCCATACCGAGATACTGAGCGTCTCTCCTGCAGAGTCTTCCACTGGAGTTTATCTATCATCTCCGTAACGCTTTCGCGATTACTAAATGATCCTGTAACGAAGCGCGCTGCTCTCCGTTGGATCTTCTCTATCTTTTCTGTCAACCCTATCTGGTACGGATCCCACACTGCTGAGCAGTATTCAAGCAGTGGGCGAACAAGCGTACTGTAACCTACTTCCTTTGTTTTCGGATTGCATTTCCTTAGGATTCTTCCAATGAACCTCAGTCTGGCATCTGCTTTACCGACGATCAACTTTATATGATCATTCCGTTTTAAATCACTCATAATGCGTACTCCCAGATAATTTATGGAATTAACTGCTTCCAATTGCTGACCTGCTATTTTGTAGCTAAATGATAAGGGATCTATCTTTCTATGTATTCGCAGCACATTACACTTGTCTACATTGAGATTCAATTGCCATTCCCTGCACCATGCGTCAATTCGCTGCAGATCCTGCTGCATTTCAGTACAATTTTCCATTGTTACAACCTCTCGATACACCACAGCATCATCTGCAAAAAGCCTCAGCTACTTGTGGTAAACTTTATATTGGAACAACCACGGCTAAAAGAGCATAGAATCTTTGCCGACTAGGAAAAATAGAGGAATCAGCTGTAGCAGAGCATGCTCTTCAGTCAGGAAACCACGAATTGAAGTTTTCTGAAACATAAATTTTATCTACAACGTCAAATTATTATGCACGGCTAGTCAGAGAAGCCATTAAAATTTATAAGCATCCCAATAATTTCGATAGAAAAGAGGAGGCAATGAAACTTAGCGACATATGGACACTGCCTCTGCAGAATAGCTAGACAATTTTACCTTTGACAAGACGACAATCGATAGTTAAGATTTATCTTCGACAAGGATTATCTCTGCTCATCACGTGTTACTTCGACCACGCCCCCTTTCCTACAGTTTATATTTCTCTCTCGGACGTCCGACCAGTCAGCCGGTAAGACTCAGCCGAGAAGCGCCTCTGAAGGCGTCCAGCGCAGTCCTGGACAAAACGTCAGGAACAGAAGAGTTTCATGGACCACGACCTCACATCCTGAAAGGTTCACCAACAGCTATGTCATCCAGTAGTGAAAGCCTTCATTCTATGACGATGGCAGGTTGTTCTTTAAAGCACAAAATGTACCACCTTTGTCTTTTCGTTTGAGTTACTAAGACATAAACGAAACAGCTGTGAACTCTCTGATGCAATGTGAGTTGAATGACAAGAAAAATATTCAGTTCTTAATTGAAACTGAATATAACTTTCCCTTCTGGTAGTTTGTGAATGCACCTACTCTAAACTCCAATTTTTAAGTGTTTTCAGCTGTGTAAAAGTTATTCCGTTAGGCCATATCTCTGATAGTATTTGGTTTGTGCATTTCAAAATTCCACGACACACGAACGTACAACACGCTTATGTTTGGCCATTTATTAAAAAATAGAACCTGCAATTTTTTTTCAACTTTATATAATTCCGAAAACAGTCAGATCACTAACTTATGCTGCTTTTTCCATTACATACCGGTCTTAAATAAAGCATAAACCGCGGACAAATACCAGCATTGGCCTGAATGTAATATTTTTAAAGTGAAAATTAGCAGACAGACATAGGCATATTATCGCTGATAGGCAGCGATTACTTAATAAAGCTAGTTTCACTGAGCTTCGTGTACGCACAAATGAAAAGTAAGTATTCAATGCTTTATGTTTCCTCCAATTAAATATATCTTAATTTAAAAAGTATTTAGTACACTTAGAACAAGTATACTAAAGGTAGGAAGGGCAGAGATATCATAGGATCAGTCTGAAAGTAACGTTTTCTAAGGAAGCGCTAATACAGCCAAGGATAATTTTGATGAAAATGTGGAGCAAGAGGAATAAAGATGCAGGAGAATTAAGATTGTCGGCTTATTTTACTGCCATGCAGTACGCGCCAGAATTCCAGATTTTTCTTACTACCAAGTGACGAGTGACGAGTTACTGAGGGAGGAATAGCGTCCACAGTGTGGAGAAGAGCGACAGCAACCTGCACTGGCAAAGAGCTGTCCTTGCGCTCCTCCACTGCGACGTCGAATGATGCCACACGTAGAATGGCCTGTCGGCAACGAGTGACCTTTCGGACTCGATGGTAGGGTTTAGTTTCAATCAGGAAAGAAATTTCACTCTATTACATTTCCACGAACACTAGTGCAGAGATTAATGGTAGCAGGGGTTACGCGCTAATCTGCACTGTGCTCCATCCAGTCAGCGGACCGTACCGCAGATTTTGTACCTGGGCTGCGGCACGCGCGGCGGCCGACTGGAGTATATGTTTTGAGTACACTGCGAGAGCCGTAGGCGGGGAAATATTACAGCGCCGGCGACTTGTTTGTTTGTTTTGGTACGGGTGTTAACCCCGGCTGCGCCACGCACGCATAACCGGTTCCTGAGCCAAAGGTCACGTGGAGCCGCACCTCACCTCACACCATCTGCTGACTGTCGACATGTCCCGTCTCCAGCCTTGGGAACTCTCGCCGTGTCAGAGTACTCCTTTAGACATCAGACCCAAACTGCATTCTGATCTAAGGCTATCTCTCTGTACGAACACTGAATAAAAAGAGAGAAGTCGTATACCGCAATCAGGCACAAAAACTACAGTTGAACTTTCTTATAACGCCATAGTTTACAACGACAACTCGGCTATAACATCGTGATTTCTGTGGTACGGTCATGTTCCTAGTAAGGAGCATACTTCTCATCCTTGCTTAAAATGACGAATGTATATTCGTGTATATCGTATACAGGGTTTTACAAAAAGGTACGGCCAAACTTTCAGCAAACATTCCTCACACACAAAGAAAGAAAATATGTTACGTGGACATGTGTCCGGAAACGCTTACTTTCCATGTTAGAGCTCCTTTTATTACTTCTCTTCAAATCGCATTACTCCTGGAATGGAAACACACAGCAACAGAAGTTACCAGCGTGACTTCAAACACTTTGTTACAGGAAATGTTCAAAATGTCCTCCGTTAGCGAGGATACATGCATCCACCCTCCGTCGCATGGAATCCCTGATGCGCTGATGCAGCCATGGAGAATGGCGTATTGTATCACAGCCGTCCACAATACGAGCACGAAGAGTCTCTACATTTGGTACCGGGGTTGCGTAGACAAGAGCTTTCAAATGCCCCCATATATGAAAGTCAAGAGGGTTGAGGTCAGGAGAGCGTGGAGGCCATGGAATTGGTCCGCCTCTACCAATCCATCGGTCACCGAATCTGTTGTTGAGAAGCGTACGAACACTTCGACTGAAATGTGCAGGAGCTCCATCGTGCATGAACCACATGTTGTGTCGTACTTATAAAGGCACATGTTCTAGCAGCACAGGTACAGTATCCCGTATGAAATCATGATTACGTGCTCCATTGAGCGTAGGTTGAAGAACATGGGGCCCAATCAAGACATCACCAACAATGCCTGCCCAAACGTTCACAGAAAATCTGTGTTGATGACGTAATTGCACAACTGCGTGCGGATTCTCATCAGCCACACATGTTGATTGTGAAAATTTACAATTTTATCACGTTGGAATGAAGCCTCATCCGTAAAGAGAACATTTGCACTGAAATGAGGATTGACACATTGTTGGATGAACCATTCGCACAAGTGTACCCGTGGAGGCCAATCAGCTGCTGATAGTGCCTGCACAAGCTGTACATGGTACGGAAACAACTGGTTCTCCCGTAACACTCTCCATACAGTGACGTGGTCAACGTTACCTTGTACAGCAGCAACTTCTCTGACGCTGACATTAGGGTTATCGTCAGCTGCACGAAGAATTGCCTCGTCCATTGCAGGTGTCCTCGTCGTTCTAGGTCTTCCCCAGTCGCGAGTCATAGGCTGGAATGTTCCGTGCTCCCTAAGACGCCGATCAATTGCTTCGAACGTCTTCCTGTCGGGACACCTTCGTTCTGGAAATCTATCTCGATACAAACGTACCGCGCCACGGCTATTTCCCCATGCTAATCCATACATCAAATGGGCATCTGTCAACTCCGCATTTGTAAACATTGCACTGACTGCAAAACCACGTTCGTGATGAACACTAACCTGTTGATGCTACGTATTGATGTGCTTGATGCTGGTACTGTAGAGCAATGAGTCGCATGTCAACACAAGCACCGAAGTCAACATTACCTTCCTTCAATTGGGCCAACTGGCGGTGAATCGATGAAGTACAGTACATACTGGCGAAACTAAAATGTGCTCTAACATGGAAATTAAGCGTTTCCGGACACATGTCCACATAACATCTTTTCTTTATTTGTGTGTGAGGAATGTTTCCTGAAAGTTTGGCCGTACCTTTTTGTAACACCCTGTATAACATCATTTTCAGTCTCAGTTAGCAACAAGGTTTCCCAAGAATAAGTGTACTGTAGAAGGAACTCTGTTGTTATATGGCATCCTGACGTATTCTTCTCTCTGCCCTTCCGTCAACAATAGGTGTAGTATAGACTCCTCACCTCATCGTTACCTTAGCGCGTTCATGCTGTAGTAGTAGTGACAGTCGTCGCGCGGGATTAGCCGAGCGGTCTCAGGCGCTGCAGTCATGGACTGAGTGGCTGGTCCCGCCGGAGGTTCGAGTCGTCCCTCGGGCATGGGTGTGTGTGTTTGTCCTTAGGATAATTTAAGTTAAGTAGTGTGTAAGCTTTGGGACTGATGACCTTAGCAGTTAAGACCCATAAGATTTCATACACATCTGAAAATTTTTTTGAGTAGTGACAGTCACAAAATTCGTCAACACTACGCGTGATGTCGGTTTCTGTAACAATTTGTTAAAAAGTGCGCGCAGTAAAGAACAGCATGGCTAATGTAGTATCCACGCCTATATTTCGTTCAAAGTAATTTCATGACAGCACTGTATGTGGAATGTGACTGAACCTCGATCGTATTCTTGTGATACTGAAAAGGGGACTTCATCGTTAATAAAATAATAAATAATTATTGTCAGCGACATAATTTATGTAAAAAATTATATCCGAGACAATACCAGTGTAAAAAGATAATGAAAATATCATTTTGTTATATATGATGTTTGTAGAAAAATCCTTCTTCTTGTTCGAAGGATGTGACTGATTTCTCGTAACATAGAGGTCTGTAAAAAACTGTACCAAAGTATTGATATGTTGCTAACTGATGTTTGAAAATAGAGTTTATGTTTTTTTTTTTTTTTTTTTTTGGTCATCAGTCTACTGACTGGTTTGAGGCGGCCCGCCACCTAACCTCATCATCTCAGAGTAGCACTTGCAACCTACGTCCTCAATTATTTGCTTGACGTATTCCAATCTCTGTCTTCCTCTACAGTTTTTGCCCTCTACAGCTCCCTCTAGTACCATGGAAGTCATTCCCTCATGTCTTAGCAGATGTCCTATCATCCTGTCCCTTCTCCTTATCAGTGTTTTCCACATATTCCTTTCCTCTCCGATTCTGCGTAGAACCTCCTCATTCCTTACCTTATCAGTCCACCTAATTTTCAACATTCGTTTATAGCACCACATCTCAAATGCTTCGATTCTCTTCTGTTCCGGATTTCCCACAGTCCATGTTTCACTACCATACAATGCTGTACTCCAGACGTACATCCTCAGAAATTTCTTCCTCCAATTAAGGCCGGTATTTGATATTAGCAGACTTCTCTTGGCCAGATATGCCTTTTTTGCCATAGCGAGTCTGCTTTATGTGTTATTGAAATGAATCTTCTTTGTTTGGAATTTTATTTTATTGTAATTCTCGTCCTATATAAAGGTTAAGTTTTCTGCTCCTTTACCAAGGAGCGCAGCCATTAGCGCTATTGTTCTACAGCGCAGTTTATTGGTAAATAGTGAATATTAATGTGTCATGAAAAATGAGAGATATTTTCAAATGTTAATGCATATAATGAAGGCGAGAAAAGAATTAAAATATACGTTATTTGTTACGAGTAAAATACAGCCTGAAGCAGAATCGATAAGTGATTGTCTTATATTAGCCGTCATCTTAGTGAAATATTGCAGCGGCAGTTTTAAATTGATTTTGTATAAAGACTTAAATTTTGTTGGTTATAATTGCAATAACAATTGTGTACTAGTGGCCGAGGACCCACTCTTAGCTAATAAATTCCAGTTAGACGGTGAAGACATCGAACTTCTAGTAATGCAAAGAGCATCTTCCGTGATATAAATTCTTATCTGTTAGTGTATGAAGCATGGTAATTTCGTAACAACTTTTATGAAATATTTCGACAGGAAAATACATTAGTGTTGTGTACGTGTGGTACTGTGTGACAAAACTGTTAATTTTCTTAAAGAAAAATGTTACCACCTCGAGATAACAACAGCTTTAATTTTGATAAACTATGTGCAACTAGCAAAGAATCTTTTAAACAACAGTACTGAGATTAGTAAAAATCATTACTCTTGTTTGGTTCAGATTACTTATCATACATTTAACTTGTTTGTTGGTTATAAATGATCACTTTTGTGAATGAACTTGCTGACATTTACACTGCTTGACAGACAACATTGCTACTCGTTCCCAGATGGTGATTTCTTTAACAAAATGATGTTCATTAGCCGGGAAAAGCAGTGATTAAGTAAAACATTAATAATAAGTAACTAGTTTCATTGTAATTCACTGTAATCATCCTGAAACTGTTCAACACAACACACGCAATAACACCACACGCCACATTGGCGTCCAACGTGGGACCACAATACGCAATATTTATTGTAAGATACTGTATTTATTGTAATTGTTTACTGGTGTAGAGTACCACAATAAAATAAATAATAAAATAATAATACATATGTTATTCTCTCTTCATGTGTGAATCTGACACGAGCCACCGCAACTAATATATTAACAGATGTTCATGTTCATATTCCACGCATACACAATTAGCATTAGTTGCGAGTATGCTCGACAGAAGTGTTCAATATTAGTTCTTCAGTATTCCGCTGCGAGTGTAATATTTTCCAATATAAGTGTTTGCTAGATGTTTTGTGCACACATTTCACCCATTTAGCTATTTTTGTCTGTGTATGTGTTAGTTGTAAGATTTTTTGTGGGATTTATTCTTATTGTCGGTGATATATTATTATGCAATATTAGCGTCAAACATGGTTAGACCGAAGAAGCAAGTAAAGTCGAACGAGCATACGATTGCAGATATGGCATCAGATCCTCAGATCAACCTTCGCACACTTCAGTGCAAGTCCTTGATAATCGAAATATCGATTTATTACCGGATATTCCGAGCGAAAATGAGACTGATGAGTTGTCAACAGAGATGGACATTCCTGCAGGTAAACCTTTAGAAGTGAATGATATTTCTGCTGGGGAAGAAATAAGCAATCCTCAAACTACGCCACTACCGGATGGTAAAATACTAGCATTATTATTTGAAAAGTTCAATAGCATGGAACAGGAAAAGGAAAAGTGTAGGCATGAAAAGCTATAAAAGATCAACAACGCGAACTCAGGGAGCAGGAGCGTGATAGGAAATACATGGAACAAATGAACAATATCTTTACAGAGGGAAATAAGGAAATTGTCCAGAGAATTAACCAGGTGTCAGTCGATCGCGACTTATTTCAACAAAGAAATCAATTCAGTAAAGACAAGTATTAAACCGTTGGCAAACATACCGACTAAGCGAATAATCTTCCAACCGAAACAGATAAGTTAGAAACGCATTTCAAAGCTTTGACTACTACTGGTCGAGTCAATACAGAATGATATCCACACAGAAGTACAGAAACAAGTACGAACGGAGATAGCCAAGGCAGTGAACATTTAAAATCATAATCTTGAAACAATGTCAGCACACAGCAATGAGGACGCTTGTACTGACAGGAAAAAGAAGATTACAAATTTGCCGACAACCTCTATTGCAGTGCACAATAGACCAAGTTTTGGTAATCAATCTGTATTAACTCAGCAATTTATCTCACAAAGAAACCCGAATTATGAAGCAGAGTATACTTGCGATAAAGTGAGTACACCGCCTGCTAGTGACAATGCACTTAAGTACATTGATACATGAAGAGAGCATGATTAAACACCGCCAATTCCAAGTATTCAACAGGGAGAGTAAAAAGAATATCCACCCCGTAGTTTTTATTACAGATTTTAAAAGTGTTCTTCCAAAGTCTTGGACGGAGGAACAGAAAATCTAGTTTGTGGTTTCACACATTTCCGGTGACGAGAATAATCAGGTCCACAGTGACTATGCAATGATTGATGGAGATGAGGAAGAAAAAAAAATTTAAGTGACTATTATTACTGTGAGTGACGCTTTAGAAGCCATTAGAATTGTGAACATATGGCTATGGTTCAAATGCCTCTGAGCACTATGGGACTCAACTGCTGAGGTCATTAGTCCCCTAGAACTTAGAAGTAGTTAAACCTAACTAACCTAAGGACATCACAAACATCCATGCCCGAGGCAGGATTCGAGCCTGCGACCGTAGCGGTCTTGCGGTTCCAGACTGCAGCGCCTTTAACCGCACGGCCACTTCGGCCGGCTTTGTGAACATATTCTATGAAGCTATGGGTGGGAGTAGTGAAATTGCAAATAAAATAATGAACATGGAACGTAATTTAGAAACTGTGTGCTGGACAAATAGACAGCAGAGAGTAAAATGATTGATTACTTCACTCCTAAGTAAGGAAGTTTGGTGAGTGCTCGACATATTGCTGCGTATATAGTATTAATGCAAGCTCAGGAATGAATACTGTATGCAGAATAAAACAAAACGAAATAAATTCGTTCTCTCCCAGTTGCCATCACGATAGACTGAAACTACGAATCATAGCCAGGTTCCACCGTGTGTGTCACTTTTTTTTTTTTTTAAACTTGTTTAGAATCTGTCGATGTTACCAGTTTTAACGGATGACTGTGTTACATCTGTAACGCGAAATCCATTCAAAACAGAGAGTGGTTCAGGGAGATGGATGTATGGGGAAGTTTACTAGAACTGAGAGTAAGACAAACAAGTGGGTCATGGAACAAATATGATTTGCAGACATAACTGGGTCTACAAAGAAAATAAACTGGTGTAGAAGACATGCAGCTAGGCTAATTGCAATTAGCTGGATCAAGGAACTACTCTGGTTCTGTGATGTAATAAAAATAAGAGATGACGATGTAATAGAAGATAGGTAGATAACGTTAGGATTATGGCTGAAGACACTTGAATTTAATTGGAGGAGGCATTCCTTCAGCAGGGGGTGTTAAATGTCTGATGATGGTGACGATTATGATGATAAATGATGACGTTACGTTTCTAATGGTACTATTAGAAATTTACACTGAAGCATCAAAAAAACTGGTATAGGCATTCCTATTCAACTACAGAGATATATAAATAGTCAGCATATGTCGCTGCGCTCGACAACGACTGTATAAGATAAGTGTCTGGCGCAGTTGTTAGATCGGTTACTGTTGCTACAACAGCAGATTATCAAGATTTAAGTGAGTTTGAACGTGGCATTACAGCAGGCGCACTAGCGATAGCACACAGCATCTCCGAGGTAGCGATCAAGTGGGAATTTTCCCGCACGACCATATCACGGGTGTACCATCAATATCAGTAATCCTGTAAAACATCAAATTTCAGATATCGCTCCAGCCGGAAAAAAGATCCTGCAAGAATTGGACCAATGGCGCCTAAGAGAATAGTTCAACGAGACAGAAGAGCAACCCTTCCGCAAATTGCTGCACATTTCAATGCTGGGCCATAAACAAGCGTCAGCGTGCGAACCATTCCACGAAACATCATCGATATGGTCTTTCGGGTCCGAAGGCCGACTCGTGTGCTCTTAATGACTCCATGACACAAAGATTTACGCTTCGCCAAAGCCCTCCAACACCGACATGACTGTTAATATGTTGCCTAGTCAGACGAGTCTCGTTTCAAATTGTATGGAGCTAATGGACGTGTACGGGTATGGAGACAACCTCACGAATCCACGGATCTGCATGTCAGTTGTGGACTGTTCAGGCTGATGGAGGCTCTGCAATTGTGTGGGCGTGTGCAGTGGGAATAATATGGACCCCTGATACGTCTAGATACGACTCAGACAGGTGCCACGTACGTAAGCATCCTCTCTGATCACCTGCAGTAATTCATGTCCATTGTGCGTTCCAACGGACTTGGGCAATTCCACCAGGACAATGCGACACCCCACACGCCCACAACTTCTACAGAATGGCTCCAGGAACACTCTTCTGAGTTTGAACACTTCCGCTGGCCACCAAATTCCCCAGACGTGAACATTATTGATCATATCTGGGATGCCTTGCAACGAACGTGCTGTGCTTCACCCCCTCCTACAGTTACGGATCTATGGAGAGCCCTGCAGGTTCATGGTGTCAGTTCCCTCCAACACTACTTCAGATATTAGTCCAGTCCATGCCATGTCGTGTTGCGACACTTCTGTGTGCTCGCGGGCGCCCTATACTGTATTAGGCAGGTGTATCAGTTTCTTTGGTTTTTCAGTGTATAAAGTTACAGTTAAGGCTTCCTTGCAAAACCACCATGGAGCTCTTCTGAGTCACAAGAGCTACCAAACTGTGTCGCTGACTGCATCTTACATAGATTTCAATGGAAGTGCTTGTTATTGGATATGCAGCTCCTATTTATCTTACTACCTCGATCCATGGCTTTCAGAATGTTTTGTAAGCAAAGTGTGTTTTGGGAATTCGAACTAGTTGACATGGTGGAGGTCATTCTGTTCGACATAAGTCATTACATTTGAGTACAGAACACATTGTAAGGTTCTGTAACAAATAGCAGTCAAGGGTATTGGCCTGTAGTTTTGGGGATCACTTCTACCACCATGTTTATAGATGGTTGTGACACATGCTTTCTTCCAGTTACTGGATCCTGTTTATTGTTCAAGGAATTTATTGCCTATTGCGGTTAATATAGGGGCTAAAACAGTTGCAAATTCTGTATAGTATGTGATATGGATTCCATCACGCCCCGGAGCTTTCTTTAAGGTAGGAGATTTCTGTTGCTTTTCAGTGGTACTGACACTAATACCTATTTTACACATCTTCATAATCTTGTGACACTGTCACTGGAACAATATTTGGGTTTTCCTTTTTAGGGAAACAGTTAAAAATGAAGATTACCTCTGCTGCTTTTGCTCTGCTGGTCTAAACTTCAGTTCCAGTGCCATCCACGAGTGTCAGGACACTAACTTTGGTGCTACTGCCAGCTCTTAGACATGACCTGAATTCCGTGTGAGGGGATGTTTCAATGAGGTTTTGCTGTGGTAGTCCTTGAAGGCTTCACATATGAAACCGCTACGGTCTTCGCACGTGAAACCTGAATGGGCTGCATACTCATTAGCTTCGAAGATCGGTGTAAAGCAACTTATCCCCTGTAATTATATATTATGATGTATTATCTTCTGCTACGACGTATATTGATCGATGTCCTATTTTGATTTAAAGGAGCGTTTGTATGTCTTTCGTCTTGACATATTTTGCTAAAGATCAGGAACTCATTTCAGCATTTACATCTCTGGGTCCACCTCAGTTTCATTTGCCATTAGATGATCAAGAAAAAGGTTAGACAAGCAGGAAGTACTGTGTCATCGTAAAAGCATGTGCAGTGCTTCGTAAAAAATTCCGTAGGAGCAAATGAAATTTGAGTCAATGAAATTTTTACATAATATCCTATATTGTTGCACTACAGCATTTAGCACTATACTTCAGTTCTACAACATCCACATTCGTAGTGGAGCAACGTAGGTTCAGTAAGTCTATCAAGTGAAAGTAAAGTTGTCAAAAAAAGACACAAGTCGTGTACGATAATGAGCACAGCAGTCACAGAATCAAAACATTTGTTGTTTGAAGCAACAGTGTGAAATCCCTACTGAGAAATTCACAACAAAGTATGTTGTGAAATCTTTTATTTTAAGAACCGCAAGTCACAAAGGAGACGAGATATTTACCTACATTGTTCTCTTCATACGGTAAGCCAATTTATATAATCTTTTAGTGATGTAAGCCATAACGAATGGAGTTAAAAGTTGGAATGTTCTAATCTTGCAGTGTGCTTTCCATCTTTGTGAGGCACAGTTTCTGTTAAAAACATTATCACATTATTCCTTATGCTTGTCAAAATATAAATGAGACAGATTAAAGCATTTTATAAACATCAAAAGCACCAAAGGCTTCTGAACTAAACATATTATCAACTGGCATTAAGTCACTGACTAAAATCAAACGAATCTGTTAAGACCTACGTAATCCAACAAAGATGGTCCCTCAGAGAGGAAAAACGTAGCTGCACCGTATATTTTCCTTACTTCATTTACACTCTCAAAACAACGCAGTAATTTATTACTACCAATTAAATTGATGAAGATAAAAGAACTTTTTCTGTGATCATCGCTACCGATTAATTCCGAAACAGATGTACCAGAAAATCCTAGTAGTAATGGCAAGACAGAAGTAGCTGAAAGACGACTGAAGATTACAGATATTATCTGCCATAATTATCGTGATAAGAGTATATTCACTGAAACATTGAGGATGCCAAATAGCACCGTTTCAGGATTTACTCTCCCACCCGGAAGAATCATTAGGCGCCACCACCATCCATCGTGAATAGGTGAAATATCTATACAGCACAACATATGGGAAGCTGACTGATCTGTATTCTGTATCTGATCAAAAGTATCCGGACACCAGTCAGTGGACGTTAACGGCACCCATCCCTGCGTTTCTAACAGTCTTCTCCCCCTTACATATTGCTTATAGAAAGCAGAAGTAGCTCAATATTTGTACATACAGTAAAGATTATTAGACACAACATTTCTGAAAAAATCTGTTAGATATCTATTGCATTGTGATGTTGACAACAATATTTATGAAGGACTGAAAAACGAAATATTGTTTAACTGAGGTTCAATTCTCTTTGATACCGCTGACTGGACATCTGAGGAGAACATTCAGGCAACAGAAAACATACAGGGAAGTATATTATACCTCCAAATTTCCTCTTTTGACGCTAATCTGTGAAAAGTATACGAAATTTATTTTTCAATAAGACGTATGTTTGAAAATATAGATCAAAAATGATACACATCATCATGATGTTTTTAACTTTTCAGAAAATAATAGCAAGGGAGGTAAAAGAGGTACTTCTAATTACGTGTGCCAGTTTTGGTGAATTCAGCTTCACTCAAGTAGGAGAAAAGTGTACCTGAAAGTTAAAATTTCAAGTTTCCGGAACGCTGCAAAAAAAATTTACGAACTTATGAAGTCATCACTACGCAGTCTTATTAGAACATTCATGCTGCATATTCTTGTCGGTCAGGTGTTTCTTTATCCATCATTGCTGTTCTCTTAATTGTTTTATTTATCCTAGACTTTACGGTAAGATTTTCTGAGCTCCCTCCGCTTCGGTTACTCACAGCCAATAAACAACAGTTAAAGCTTAAACTACATTCCTTGCATTACATATGTCTAAGTTTTTTAGAACTTGAATCCTAGACATTGCACCATTGTTGAAAGTTATTACTGCATCCATTACACCTACCTTCAACAGTGCCAGTCCGACGAATACACTTTTCAGTATGCGGCTGTTGAAGCTTTCATGGGTATTCCTTGGGAGACTGTGGAGATACCTGCTAAGAAGATTTGTATTTGCCAGAACCCTTTATTTAGGCTTAATTGCCTCCATAACAGCAAGAAATGCTCATGTCTTACATCTCTGTACACCCAATTCCTGTAGGTGACTGTTGAACCAAATGATGTGTATTATTCATGGTACTTTGAGCTGTTGTGCTCGAAACCTTCGCTTGGTGTTTAATTTCTATTCTCGGCAGTTCTAGTACAGAGAACACGTACACTGTAATAGGACACCCCAGCAGTAACTACGAATCACACGTGTTTCAAATTCCGAAAGGAAGAAGTAAAAAATTGCGTCATAAGATCTTGGCGAGCAACTAAGCCACAGCCTTCTTGCTTAGGTCTCGGCAGTCAGCACTTTCCGGAATACGCATGTGTTTACGGCTCATATCTAACGGCTGAAAGAAGTAAGGAAAAGAAGAATACATTCATTTTAAAATGACAGGTGGCGTGGTAGGTGTGCAACATTACGTTCAAACAAAATTTATGCACAAACGAAAAATGAAAACGTCAACAGAAACTGAAACTTGTAATCAGCATAAAATGCTCTTTTCTATAAATCTAAATTTTTTCAGTGTTTCCAGGCATTTTTCACGCTTCATATGGGGTGTGTCGACCTTTCGCCTTTATGACAACTTTTCTTTGCTGTTTCACATCTCTCTTAAAAAAAAAACTATATCTGTTGCCGACTGCCCTTTCGTTAATTGTTGCTTTTATAAAAATTGTTTTTGCTCCTTCTGGTTTATTTAATTATTTTTAATTATTATTGGCGTAACAACGCATATATGGAAAGAGTGACGTGAAATTCTTTTAACAATGCTGTGCTTTTAATTGCTTTATCATCGTTACCTTTTTTAGCAAAATAAAATGATGGAAGTATTATTGTTCTGAATCTGGCCTACAATTTAAAGAACGATTTTTTAGTAACTGCAACTCATGCTAAGTATCAATATATCTTTCCTACTTCGTAATTATTCAAAGTTGAAATTAATGTCCTATGATCACTGATGTTACAGTTCGTACGATCGTTCACAAATACAAGTCTGCAGTGGATTTTATTTCTTACTAAAATGCTATTTCATACCACGGCTAGCCCAAGAACATGAGACTCTCATTAAAGAAAATTACGTATTCACTATAAAATTTAGCCGTGGTCAGAACGGAGCACAGCAAGTTTCCTATCAGATTCTTTAGGTACATAAAATTATTTGCACTGAAAATTATATCCTATCAGCAGCCCGCGTCAACCTGCAACACATCATAAAATCTGCTGATCTTCACTGCCAGCCTGGGAGCTAAAAGAAATAATATTATTTTTTACTATTATTTTACCGCTTCCTTGCGGTATACTCGACTATATTGTAAGTCGTTTAAATATGCCGCGGCAGCGGCTCTTCTTTCTCCACACAGCTCAGCTCCACAGATAATATTTTTATATGGCTGAAAAATATCTTAACAGGATGGGATAATAGGCAGGCACACTTTAACATTTAAGTAATACAAGTTTTCATTTAAACAACTCTATTTAAACATTTAAATATCTTAATAATTACAGACCTGTGTACATTCACGCGCAATGGCGTCCAATTCACAATCTCGACAAAAGAATGCTACCTTCGCGCTCTCTACGACAATAACAGGAGATCTTTCTCTCACAGCTTTCAGATTAAGAAGACAAAGACATTGCTTTACATCATGCCTTATATACAAATTCATTTGGTGATCTTTGTACAACATTTATCTTCTGTGTCGGTCTTATTACTCGCCGACACAGACGTTCTCAAAAATAAAAAATAAAGAAAATAATACATAATTTTACATAATGACACAATATGACACATCTAATATTTTAATTATTACATAATATATTGTCTTTGTTTATTACAAGACGTTACACTGCCCCCTGGCAGCATTTGACTAACGATGAAAATGTTCGGCAATATGCTGCCACTAATGTCTGTCTTGTTTATGGTTTATTACTTTGGTTGGAACATTCACTTTACACTACTCAGTTCTTTTACACTGTAGGTTTAATTACACTTCGTATACTGTTCTTACACTTTGCGAGGTGACCGTCAACCTAGTCCCAGGGTCATTACATTTATTTGGCTCCCCCATTCGGGCTACGTGCGATCAGAAAACCTGGGAAAACTGCGCCGGAGCCATGGTCATCTCACGAAAAGTTTAGACTCTATTCAATGTCCACATATAACAAAGGCTATTTGTGATAGCATGCTACACTTTTAGTCTCTTTGTTATCAATATACTACTTGTATTCTGGATTGTTATGAAAGTCACTTATTACACATTTTTACAATAGTATAATGAACCGTCTTTGCACTTACTCGCGACAGTTGGTTTAAAATGTCTAGCATTCGTGCGAGTATCTTTCATTAACATGACGCAAACATATTAGATCGATACATCACTAAATCCATGAATATTGTGAGTTCGTGTTGGATAACAACAAAAAAAAATGTTGATCACGTCATTGCGTGTCCATTAAACACCATTCATGTTAGCACATTATACATATAGTTAATAGTTCATTTGAATGACAACAATGTGGTATGGAGCTGGCGGCGCGAAGCAATTGTTGCGTAGCGTCGTCTGGAACGCCGCGTACCGACGGCCGCTGGGTTCGACGACCGGCTCTCAATAACAGTGAGGTCGTGCTAGCGTGGCGCCCAAGCAGTCGCGAACCGCGCTGAACCATTCGCTGTTGTCGGCGAGTGGCAGTGGTTTACCGCAACCGGCTGGATGGCGGCACGGCACTCGTCTCTGCTTCTCCGCATGGCTCCCCGTCGTGGCGCATGAAACAAACATTCCACAACGGTGTACTGTCTTTAAGGACACAGATTACTAGCTGTGGAAGAAGAGGCAATTTGTTAAAAGCGTTTATTGTTCAGTAAGCCGTCGCTTCACTGGTATGCACAGGATGTTTTGGCGTGATAACAGGTTTTTTGTGGCATCGTGACACTGGTATTCAGAGTTCGTCACACGCACATTGTACTACACGTTTTCACTCACTTCCACGGTTGATGCACTGCCAGAGCGTCTTTCAACACGCGAAAATGGTTCGTTACACTCATACTACATGTCTCCGTTGAGCGATGTTTGTGTAAATCGTCTCCGAACGGATCAATAACTACTGTTTTTATACACTGTCTATTGTTCGTTGAGCGCTGCACTAGGACAGTCTATCACTCAACACTAGATTTATCGACGTATATATTGGTGCAGATACAACAGTCATTTTCTGTCCCTACTACACACAATATTCCGTCCTGTCCTTAAGTGTTTATGCACACAGTTTATTTTTTAACACCTTTTAACTGTTCTTTGCATAGTCACTCTGATTTACATAGCATTTATTTGTTTTCACTTTATCACAACATACTCTTCATATTGTTGCTAGGCGTATTTGGCCCTTTTGTAAATTTTTTTTTAACGGTGTGTGAATTTTTTTTTTTTTTTATACATATTTTTTTTTTTTTTTAGTGTAGCTTGCCTGATTATCACCCATCTATCAAACAGATTTTACCATGTGCATGACAGCTTGACTCGGGCATATTGTTCAATAAATACTTCGTTCAGCAATAACATTATTTTTAATGATTTTTCCTATATGACTACAGTGTAGGTTCTGCATTGTCTGACTTAACTCGCGTATCGCGTAATGAATATTCAAGGTCGTGTACCAAGTACACAGGCTTCAATTGAAGCATTGCTACATACAGAACGGAGTTTCCACGGAACGGGCTCGTTTTTAATTAGGTTCTGCTCCAGTGTCGTTCTCAAATCACTACTGGCAGCCAACATCACATTACATCATTGTTGCATATTGCAAAGTCAATGTCTGGCTAGTAAAGGCTCTCTCTCTCAGGGTTTCTTATCCTAATACAATTACAGCAATTCCCTTACTCTATAAGATTGCATCATTGATTGCACTTACACACTACACATAGAAAATGGTTCAAGAAATTAATCCTTTATACAACAAGAAAATTGTTCATTTTTTAATAAGCACATAATATCTTAATGACTAATTGTCTGTAAACAAAATCTGTCCTGTGTAAGCTATTGCTCACTTTCTGGTTCCACTTCCTCCCAACTTCATTACACACAAATTTCTTTCTAAATACTAACACACTTATATTCTAAAACACAATTAAAATCTTTTTACACCTATTACTCTTTATATATTATGTGTCACTGAATAAATAACTTCACGTCTTTACGTGGATATAATCCTTTGATCTTCCCCGTATGGGGATGTGCTAACAAATAGCTACATTCATGTGGCACGCCTATTACTTTAAAGGGTCCTGAATATAGCAATTGCCACTTACTATTCTGTTTTAAGGTGGCTGAGGATTTAGGGTGGTTACGAATGAGTACTAGGTCTCCTACATTATATTTCTGTTCGTTTGTTACTCCTCGGTCGTACTTGCTTTTCCTCTTTGCTGCACAGTTGGTTAGTCTAATTCCCTCCTCGACCAAGGGATGGAGTAGGTTGCGCGACAGTATGTATTATGGGGTATCACCTCTATGTGATAGTGGTACCCTTTGACTATTCCTGGACGGTCGGTAAATACCATAGTATATTCCGATAGCAGCTGCGTCAACTGTTGCTTTTGCGTATCATTTAAACCTTCCGATTCGTGCACTTTAGTCTGAAATGCCTCAACATTTGTTTCGAAATTTTGATCCTCTAAGTTCGGGTAATAGAGGTCTGTTGCATGTGAAAAATCATCGATGTGTAGTACCCAAGGGTTCCTACCTTTGATATCGATTCGATTACAGCACGGCACAAGTACCTCCTTCGATTTCATCATAGATAATTCAATCCTTCTACCCCTATTAATTATGCTTAGTTTCCCCACGGAGAGGTCGATCAATGCGTCCCTCTCACGGAGAAAATCTACTCCCAGAATGCAGGCCACCTTCAATCCTTTAACCACGAGGAACGAGCTCACTATGGCTTCGCCCTCCTTATAAATCTCCACCTGCACCTGGTACTTAACTGATTGGCTCTGTGCACTAATGGCTCCAGACACCTTACAATTATTAACCGGGAAGGTCGGAATACTATGTCCCTTTCCCAGTGCTTTAAATAGCTCCATACTCATCACACTTACTGAGGCACCTGTGTCGATAATTATGTTTACTGCAACATCATTGATTCTAGCTTCAATAATAGCTTGCACATTTTCGTTATTATCCTTCTTACATTCGTGCGATTCGTTCAGCAGATCTTTATCCATACTGACACCTTCGTTGTATCGCAGCATGCGTATCCCAGGTCTACTACTGTTATTACTCGAGTTGCTCTCACTCCATCCCTCGGCCGTCGATGGAGAGCATATCGAGGCCGATTCTAGTTTGTTGGATTAGTTACTTGGGAGGTACTTGGACGGCTATTGTCCGCGACCTCCACTATATGTACGTTCTGATTTGTAGGCCGCCACGGCTGCGCAATAGGCGCGTTTTGCGGTGGTGGTCTATTGTTGTCATACCGGTCACTAGCCTGTCGCTCTGGGCTTCTACACTGATTCTGTTGCCAATTTCGATTACTATCATTATAATTACTCTGCCACTGACCTCGCGCATTTTTCCAGCGGTTGGTCCCTGACATTCCGGATTCGTATCTGTCGTCAAATCGACGCTTTTTGTTATAATTTGGTTGTCCATACCCGTTTTGGCCTCTACCGTTACTACCATTTTGCGATTGTTCTTGTCGCTTGCTACCACCCCCACCATTTCTATGGTTGTGGTTCTGTGCACTACTGTTTCTGTCGTGATTACATCCCGACCCATTATTCCGCAAATGGTCGCACGCCGATTTTACATCTTCCTGTATCAAATCTATGGAATCTAGGACCGACAGGAAGTTTTCCATGTCGCTTTCTGGTACATGTATTAACTTCTCCTTGATCTGAATTGGTAAATGGGATTTGAGTAGTCTTATTATGTCTCTCGGTGATATAGGCTCGTCCCAGTAGCGTGTTTTGTTTATATATTTTTCAAAGTACCGCCTCAAATTCCCAAGACGGGGTGAGTACGGTTCGGGATTATATACCTCTTTTCTTAGTCGCTCTTGTATACACGGCGACCAATATTTCGATAAAAATGCCCTTTCAAACTGTTCGTATGTCTTGCAGCTGTCTGCTACTTCTGTAGCCCACAGTGCTGCGTCACCTTGAATGTACGACATTACGTATTGTATTTTCTGTGTTTCGTTCCATACACTGGGTAAGATATTTTTAAAGCTTTTTATAAATACCACTGGGTGTACTGATTTCCTTTCAGTAGTAAATGTTTGAAATTGTCTATTTTTAATTAAACTTTCTTCCACTAATATTTTTGAACTACATGGGTTTGCTGCTGGGACATATGCTGTGTGCTCCGAACCGGAGCTACAGCTCTTCGCATTATCGACTACAGATTCCCCATTGTTGTATCGCATATAAGTTTGTGCGTTGCCAAAACCATGGGCTGTTGGCGACAGAGGTTCCTGTTCCACTTGTTTCCTGCTTTGTGCTAAACCCTTCTCCAGATCGGATATCCGTTTGTTAACATTCACTTGCCACTGCGGAATATCCTCACTGAGTATTTGTTTAATGGTTTGCACATCGTTCTGTACCTGACTATTTACGGCGGTACTGAACGATTCTGAATCTCTATTTGCTATTGCTGCTTCTACTTTAGAATTAATATTCGTGTCAATCTCAGTCTCCTTCACTTCTAGCCATGAGTTAAATTCTGTTTCAATTTTATTTGCCTGTTCATTCCACTTCTGCTCTACAAGCTGTGTGGAATCTATTTCTAGCTTTTCTACTCTGTTGGCTAAGACACCTATTTCATCTACCATGTTAGTGTTTGCTACTTGCAGGTGGGTGACCTGTTCAGTCAGCTCCTGCACGGCCTTAGGTATCGACTCGTAATTCTTTTTCATATCTGCTATCTCTTTTTTCATATTTTCTAACGATTGCACAAGTTGCTGGTCCCGCTCGGCTTGCTGGCGATCTCGCTCGGCTTGCTGGGCAAGTAAATTTTCTGCTAGCTTACGATCTCGCTCAGCTTGCCGGCGATCTCGCTCAACTTGCTGTTGCGCAAATTTTGCCTGGTAATCTAGCACACGCTCTAATATAGTCTGAATTGAATACCCACCAGGCAGATTACCACTCTCTGGTTCCTGCTTTTCTGGTGGTGGTACAATTTCTTTATCTACATCAACTTGATGACTAGTGGGCGGTGGCACTACTTCCTGTGGCCCTGCCCCCACATTTTCGCCAGTTATATCTTCAAAGAGAATACTAGTACTACTTGAGGCACCCTGTTCCACATTTCCTTCACTAGCTAATTGTTGTTCTTCAGTATCCATATTGCTTGGACGTTGACTACGCAACTTAACCATATTCCTAAATTGCTTACTAAAACACAAAATCTAACAGTTTTTCCCCTTGCACACAAAATACATCACTTTATATACACTACACTGCACACTAAAAATTACTATCTACATCGACTTTGTCCTGTCACAAATACTAACATCAAACTACGTACAGTATGCACACCACTAGCGATATGAGATTACTTCACTGGAGCTCAACTTCTACAAACAGGACAACTACACTGTAGTCTTACCTTTAGTTTCTATTATCTCGGGGTCCGGCTGCCCCCGGATTACGTAGTCGTTAGAGCTTCTCAGTACAATCAGGATCGTCTTCTCAAACTCGCTTGCAGTAGTACGTTTTGTCATGTAAGAGTGTTTGAACATTCATTAATACATAGCATAGATCATGATATACATACATTTAACACTAAATACATATACATATACACCTACATAACAATAGACACTGAAAGAAAATACATAAAATTTTATAATTGTGGCCACTGCAAATTCGGGCCCCACGTTGGGCGCCAGTTTCACATCTCTCTTAAAAAAAAAACTATATCTGTTGCCGACTGCCCTTTCGTTAATTGTTGCTTTTATAAAAATTGTTTTTGCTCCTTCTGGTTTATTTAATTATTTTTAATTATTATTGGCGTAACAACGCATATATGGAAAGAGTGACGTGAAATTCTTTTAACAATGCTGTGCTTTTAATTGCTTTATCATCGTTACCTTTTTTAGCAAAATAAAATGATGGAAGTATTATTGTTCTGAATCTGGCCTACAATTTAAAGAACGATTTTTTAGTAACTGCAACTCATGCTAAGTATCAATATATCTTTCCTACTTCGTAATTATTCAAAGTTGAAATTAATGTCCTATGATCACTGATGTTACAGTTCGTACGATCGTTCACAAATACAAGTCTGCAGTGGATTTTATTTCTTACTAAAATGCTATTTCATACCACGGCTAGCCCAAGAACATGAGACTCTCATTAAAGAAAATTACGTATTCACTATAAAATTTAGCCGTGGTCAGAACGGAGCACAGCAAGTTTCCTATCAGATTCTTTAGGTACATAAAATTATTTGCACTGAAAATTATATCCTATCAGCAGCCCGCGTCAACCTGCAACACATCATAAAATCTGCTGATCTTCACTGCCAGCCTGGGAGCTAAAAGAAATAATATTATTTTTTACTATTATTTTACCGCTTCCTTGCGGTATACTCGACTATATTGTAAGTCGTTTAAATATGCCGCGGCAGCGGCTCTTCTTTCTCCACACAGCTCAGCTCCACAGATAATATTTTTATATGGCTGAAAAATATCTTAACAGGATGGGATAATAGGCAGGCACACTTTAACATTTAAGTAATACAAGTTTTCATTTAAACAACTCTATTTAAACATTTAAATATCTTAATAATTACAGACCTGTGTACATTCACGCGCAATGGCGTCCAATTCACAATCTCGACAAAAGAATGCTACCTTCGCGCTCTCTACGACAATAACAGGAGATCTTTCTCTCACAGCTTTCAGATTAAGAAGACAAAGACATTGCTTTACATCATGCCTTATATACAAATTCATTTGGTGATCTTTGTACAACATTTATCTTCTGTGTCGGTCTTATTACTCGCCGACACAGACGTTCTCAAAAATAAAAAATAAAGAAAATAATACATAATTTTACATAATGACACAATATGACACATCTAATATTTTAATTATTACATAATATATTGTCTTTGTTTATTACAAGACGTTACAGCTGGTAACACACTTCCAGTGTGGTGTCTCAATCTCTGTGTAGGAATGGCGGGCCATTCTTCCTCAAACGCCGAAACCAGAGGAAGTAGTGACTGGGCACAGGGGTCTGTAGCGAATCGACGTTGTGACTCATCCCAGAGGTGATCCACTGGATTCAGGTCGAGACCCTGGGCAGGACGTCCATATCATGGATGTTACTGTCGAAAAACCATCACCTCACACACCTTCCTTTATAGCAAGGTGCACTGTCAAACTGAAAAACGCTATTGTAGCATAGGATTTGGGTGAAGTTGGGTTTGGGTTACGAATTCCGGGAGCATGGGCCTATTTTAATAGCTTTAGGTCAATAATCATATATTATAACACCCATACAATTATAGCCCTTGAGATGCAATACGAAAATATCTTCACATTAATTATACCAGACATATAAAATATCCCACACCGAGACAGATAAGGTAAGAACTTTTACTTAAAATGCGGACAGTAATGTAATAACACGAAAAACTTATTCCACACAAAATCCAGTGTTATGTACACAATAATTTAACTCAGACGAGGTTACTTTACAAGTGACCTCCAACAAAAGAGAGCAAGTCTCAGTGTAATAATTTTACAAATGGGCACACAGAAGCACACAAAATAATGGAGCAAGCAAATGCCACCGAAATATATGCCCTATACTACCATCGAACTCCATAATATTCAAAACCAGGAATAGGAGAGTATAGTGCCTGGAGCACAGTACACATAGGAACAGAGCATGTTAAGCTGATATACTGAACGATTTTAGCATTACATGAAGGACCGCACGCTAGAGATTGCTATGAGCAGATTTCGGCATTTTCTCCTGCTTTTGTTGCTGTGAGATATGACGTTGTGTTTTGTACAGCGTTTGTACATATTAAGAGTTCTACACATGTAAATGCAGTTTAATATATTAAAGCTACTTATAAATTAAAGGAAAAGAAACTGCGTCGAAAGCTCTTTAAGACTGTTCGCAGATGGTGTGGTTGCCTATGAAAAATCAGCAGCGCTAGAAGACAGTACCGATTTCCAGAATGACCTAAAAGAGGTTGCAGGCTTTGGCATTTGACGCTGAACGTAAATAAATGTAACATATTGGGCATACATAGGAAAAGAAATTCACTACTGTACAACTACACTTTTGATAACAATTTACTGGAAATTGTTTCTAACACCATCCAGACTTAATGCAGAACGATCACGTAAGACTGAGATTCTTAATGAAATATAACCGATCAACGAAGGAAGTTTTTAACAAGGCTCTTCTTCGACCGATTACTGAGTAATGTTCATGAGTATTGGATCCTTACGAGATAATACCAATAGAAGAGAGAGAGAAAGAGAGAGAAGATCCAACGAAGAGCTTCGCGTTTCTTCACGGGTTCGTTTAGTCGGATCGAGAGCGTTACGGAGTGGCCAATAAACTCCAGTAGCAGGCATTATAAGAAAGGCGTAGTGCATCACGGAGAGTTTTGCTACTGAAATCATGAGTGAGTACTATGTGGCAAGAGCCGGACAACATATTACTTCTTCCCACGTAAATATCACGAAATAACCATGACGAGAAAATTAGAGAAACTATAATACAGAGGTTTACCGACAATCATTCTTCCCACGCCTCATTCACGAGGGGGAAAGGGAGGAGAATTGGGGTGGGGGGGGGGGGGACGACCTTAGTGGTACCAGAAGTACTCTGCGCCACATGCTGTATGGTGGCTTGCGGAATATTACGTAGATATAGATGTACAGTGGCGGTCGAAATAATAGAGCCACCTCTATTGACGAAATTAAGAACTAGGATATCTATTAGTTCGCGAAATCGCCACGAGTGCCGTGTTGTCAGCCCCTTATAGACAACATCAGGGAAGACGTTGCTGCTATCTTTAGTCGTCCGAAAGGAAGCGTTTGAGCTAGACGTGTGAAAAGAGGCATAAAGGTAAGAATCTTATGGGTCAAAATAATAGAGCCGCTTTACACATGTGCCTTTAAATTGATTTTTATGCAGTTGTTTTGTATGTAAATTGACGTGTGGTTTTGTTTACATTCGTCTAGATGGGCAGAGCAAAGCATACCAGTGAAGATGAGCGTATAGTAATGTTCCGGATGTTCAAAAGTGGGATGTCCATGAATAAAATAGCCAATGTCTTGCACGTTTCGCGAAAACGAGTCCAGAACGCCATGAGACGGTCAAAACAAACAAAGCCGCAGGTGGAGAACAGGGGGCGACCTCGTGTAACTACTCCTCGCGTAGACAGACTCATCACTAGGGAAGTGAAGAAAGACCCATTTTTGTCAACACCACGACTGAAAGCCATTTTGTTTAGCGACGACCATGATGTTCAACCATCAACCTCAACGATTCAAAGACGACTGAGATCTGCAAAATTGAATGGGCGCATTGCAAGAAAGAAGCCACATGTTTCACAAGCTAATGTTCGGAAAAGGTTAGCCTTTGCCCGGAGAAATGAACAAAAACCTAATACTTGGTGGAGGAACATCCTTTGGTCCGATGAATCCAAGTTTAATAGGTTTGCCTCAGACGGAAAAGTCTATGTGCGCCGCCCACCAAACCAGGAATTTAATCCCAAGTACACTTTAAAAACTGTGAAATACGGTGGCGGAAGTGTTATGGTATGGGGATGTTTTTCGTGGTACGGCATTGGTCCAATACACCGTATCAACGGCATAATGAACGCAGAAATGTACAAAGACATCTTGGCAAATGTGATGCTGCCTTATGCTGAAGAGGAAATGCCGCTGAAATGGAAATTTCAGCACGATAACGATCCAAAGCATACTGCAAGGATCATAAGGCAGTTTGTTCAAGAGCACAATATCGAAGTATTAGAGTGGCCACCTCAGTCCCCTGACGCATCACCCATTGAGAACTTATGGGAGATCTTAGACACGAGAATTGACCGCTCAAAAGCTACATCTTCAGAAAAACTGTGGGAAGAAATCCAGAGAGCCTGGTATGCGATCAGTAGTGACGAATGCAGGCGTTTAGTAGACTCTATGGGTAAGAGGTGCAGGGCAATCCTCAAAAATAAGGGTTACCCCAGGAAGTACTAATGCAGTCCTATGCAAAAAAGACTGTTCCTGTACGTTTCATAAGACTGAGATCAAGTACAATATATTTGTTTCAATTGGCTCTATTTTTTTGACCCTGTGGTCTGGTATTCTTTTGAATATTATTGATTATTACTGATTATTTTGTGTTGTGTTATCTATATAACTGACTATAGTAAATATGACTCGGTTGTAATGGTTTCCATCATCGTTCAAACATGTCTAGTAATAAATGTGCACTTTATTCCAAACCTTTGCCAGGTGGCTCTATTATTTTGACCGCCACTGTATATGAATTTTTCAGTTAAAGAGTTTAATGGTGAGCAAAATTCTATTCGACGGTTAAGTCATACTTCGTCAGCCATGCGCCATCTTGAACCTTGAAACCTGAGGTCTTTTTACCATGAATCACGTGATACTTTCAAATGAACTCAGTTTCTTAAATGTCTCAGAAACATTCCCTGTCTCGAAAATGGAAATTTTGTATTAGCTACCAACAGAAAACTATACATATTTGTAATCAGCATAAAATGCTCTTTTCTATAAAACGCAAATATTTTTAGCAAATTTTTGATCATTTTTCACAAGTTTTTGACTTGTAACTGATTTATGATAATTCTTCCTTTCAGTTTGATTTCACTGACATTATTGGAGAGTTGTAGAGTAATAACACATCACACAGATTTTTAAAAGTACAGTATCGACAAGATTTTCTTGATGTCGTCCCTTTTAAATATGTGTAGAATATTTGTTCCTAAGTACATGATATTGTAGTACTTTGAAACGGTATTTTACATTTGGAAAAACCTTACTTTTCTTGAGTAAATATTGGAATTTCGGAAAAAGACTGCAGCGTGCATAAAGTTAATGTTATCATTTAAAAATGGAATAACAAAGTATATTAAACTTCGGTGGTGCCTAGATTAATAGTCTGAAAAGTGTTCCTCGGCACAACACTGTTTCCTGCTAATGCATAACAGAGTTACAGACGTCAGTTGGCACAGATACAAAGAAATATAGCACAACACAGAATAACCTACGAGTATTATACAATGGTGAAATCAAAATCTATCTGTGAGTACTCTAACGACAATACGATAAAATATAGTACTCTTTTGCCCCAATGTCCCAGTGTGGAGTACCGTAATTTACTACAGCGGTTTCGCCATGCATCAAAAGCACCAGCAGGCACCAGACTGTGTCACCTCTCTCAGCGCAAGTGGTGTGACATCCTGTTTCACCGCTCTCGGTGCAAGCAGTGACACAAGGAACGTGCTGGGGCAATTATATTTGACGTTTATGTAAACGAAGCCCACCTGTCGCTTTTGTGACTGATTAAAATATCTCCCTTACTGATCCTTGCTGGCAAGATGACAGAATACACGATAATTTGTCTTTGAGGCAAGTAAATCTTCAATGTATGTATTCTAATGATTCGGGAAATGTATAGACAACCCACACACATTCATCATTAGATACTTTGTCTTTATAGACATTCCATAAGTTTTTTACAATGATGACTGCACAGCATTTAATAACTACTATGACGTGTAGGAGCACACTCAGTTTCCATGACATTTCAGAATGACAGACATACGACTTAAGTAGATGTTTTGAATATTTTTCAAAGCTTACATCGCATTGTATATACAAGGTCACAGATCTGACAGTAGGGTAAGCGAAAAGCTGTAAGATTACACACTTAGGCGACAAAAGTCATGTGGTAGCCATATGCACATACACAAATGACAGTAGTATCGCATATATTAGTTATACAAGGACAGTGCATTGTCACTTGTACTCAGGTCATTCATGTGAAAAAGTTTCCGACGTGATTGTCGTACTTCGACTGGAATTAACGGACCGAATACGGAACGATAGTCGGAGCTAGGCGTTTGGGACTTTCCATTTCGGAAATCGTTAGGAAATTCTAAATTGCGACATACGCCACGTCAAGATTGTTTTCAGAATACCAAATTTCATGGATTACCTTTTACCACGTACAGTGCAATGGTCGCCGGCCTTCACTTAACGACCGAGAGCAGCAGCGGTTTCTTAGAGTTGTCAGTGCTAACAGACGAGCAACACGGCACGAAATAACAGCAGAAATCAATGTGGGACGAATGTATGCATTAGGACAGCGCAGCGAAGTTTGGCGTTAATGGACTATGGGAGCAGACGATCGACGCGAGTGCCTCTGTTAACAGCACGATATTGTCTGCAGCACCTCTCCTGGGCCCGTGACCATATCGGTTGGACCACAGAAGCCTGGAAAACCGTGCCCGCATCAGATTACTCCTTATTTCAGATGGTAAGAACTGATGATAGAGTTCGAGTGTGGCACAGCCCCCATGAAACTATGTTCCCAAGTTGTCAACAAGGCGTTGTGCAAGCTGGTGGTGATTCCATAATGGTGTGGACTGTGTTTAGATGAATGGACCGTTGACTGGAAATGGTTATGTGCAGCTGCTTCGAGACTATTTGCGGCCATTCATCGACTTAATGCTCCCAAACAACTGCGGAATTTTTATGAATGACAATGCGCCATGTCACCAGACCATAACTCTCCGCGAGTGGTTTGATGAACATTCTGGACAACGCGAGTGTAGCCACTCAGATCGCCCGACATGCATTCCATCAAACTTTCATGCTACATAATCGAGAGTTCAGTTCGTGCACTCAATCCTGCACTGGCAAAACTTTCACAGTCATGGACAGCTATAGAGGCAGCACGGCCCAATATTTCTGCAGGGGACTACCGACGACTTGAGTCCAGACCACGTCGACTTGCTGCACTACGCCGGCGAAAGTGTGTTCGACACAATATTAGGACTTTTTTGACCTCATTGTATGTGCCCAAAGGATGTTCCCTTGAGTGGAACACCATACATCAATATATTTTATCAAGACGTATAATACCTAGAGACGTCAGCTCTTAATATGGCAGCAGTAATTACATCATGATCTTGACACTTCCTTTCAGAAAGCTGACCAACATCAAAGAACCATAAACTGGGATTCACAGCCATAAAAATTTTTTTGAAGGACATCATCTTTACGCCAGTGACTGTTATAAGCTTTTGTTACACTATTGCAATTTCGCCCAAACGTGTCAGCTTCCATTACGTTGACTTGGCTTAAAACCATGATATCAGCACTTGATAAGGGCCTAAGGCCGAAATTGCAATAGTGTAATAAAAACTTATAACAGTCACTGGCGTAAAGATGTCCTTCAAAGAAGCATGATCTTAACGTATAAACGTAGAAATATTAGGCAAGAGTCTACACTGTACAACCTTTTGTCGCTGTAGACCTTCTTTCACAGGGTTGAAAAACATCATTTTATTTCCGCGGAGTATTATTGTTAAGATATTTAGATCTGTACTGCAGAGTTCTGGATTATCTATTAATAAGTGCTTTACGTTTTAGGAACAGGACACCTTTCAGAATCCAAATGAAGCATATCACAATGTGTCAACTTGTACGGCCTACTAAACTAACAGTGACTTAAGATGGCAGCAGCAGTATTACACCCTGTGATATATTCGATTTCATTTCTATACAGGCCCTCTGTAACGTAACAACTACAATTCTTTTCCTACACCCACATGTCAGCATCGTTTATATTTCTCCCTTTAGTAATATTAAATTGATTAATAGATACACATAGAAAAAACAGTGGACAGAGAAAGTAATCAGAATTTGCACACAGAAGATTTGGAACCTTTATGTTAGCACTATATATAAAATGACACCAAAGTTCTGGGATATGTAACAAGTTACATAGCGCTTCGGTCAAATAATTATGTAAGCGTAAGTTGTCAAATAAGATTACACTGCAGTATAAGAGGGAAGATGAAACCACATATCTAATTCTTTAGAAGATGAATGAGGGGACTTCCAAGTTAAACATCAAATTACTCACTCTATGGCCTGAGTAACTTTTGTGAACATCAGCCCTCAAATAAGATTACTCCGAATATACTACTGTAACGGTATACAAGACAACCTACAGTAGCAAATTATTAAGATGTCAGAACACTGTATAAGAATAAATATTTCTCAATGTGTCAACTCGTACAGACAGAAGGAAGTTCTTGCCGAATGAATTGTTAATATTCAAATACGGGGGATGGGTGTGTAATTTAAATTCGTGTTTCCTTTTCTGATACCGAACCCAGATTAACGCGTTTTTGCTGTTCTTGACTTAATGTAAGTCGATTAAGAGGTGGTTCACGTATTATTAAGTAATGTGCTATTAATGACATTATAGTAAAAATCCAGTGGAATGTTAATTATGACACATACAATGAAGCACCAAAGAAACTGGTATAGGCATGCGTATTCAGATACAGAGATATGTAAACAGGCAGAATATGGCCCTGCGCTCGGCAACGCCTATGTAAGACAACAAGTGTCTGGTGCAGTTGTTAGGTCCGTTACTTCTGCTACAATGGCAAGTTATCAAGATTTAAGTGAGTTAGGACGTGATGTTGTAGCTGGTGCATGAGCATCTCCGAGTTAGAGATAATGTGGGGATTTTCCCGTACGACCATTTCACGAGTGCACCGTGAATATCAGGAATCCCGTAAAACATCAAATCTCCGACATCGCTACGTGTGAAAAAAGATCCTGCAAGACGGAACCAACGATGACAAGAGAATCGTTCAACGCGACAGAAGTGCTGCTCTTACGCAAATTGCTGCAGATTTCAGTGCTGGGCCAAGAAGTCTCAGTGTGCGAACCATTCAACGAAGCATCATCCACTTGGTCTTTTAGGAGCCAAAGGTCCGCTCGTGTACCCTTGATGACTCCATGACACAAAGCTTTACGCCTCGCCTGGGCCATTCAACTCCTACATTCGACTGTTGATGACTGGAAACATGTTACCTGGTCGGACGAGTCTCGTTTCAAGTTGTATCAGGCGTATACGCGTTTACGGGTATGGACAGCAACCTCATGAATCCATGGACCCGCACGTCAGCAGGGGCTGAATTAGTCGAGTCCATGCCACGTCGTTTTGCGGCACTTCTACGTGCTCTCGGGGGCCCTACACGAATTAATCATGTGCACTAGTTTCTTTGGCTCTTCAATATGTTTTAGCATTACTGATAAAATCGCGTTATGTGATTAATTGGTTGTGACAGAGTCGCGAAGTAGATTCACCAATATGAATGATCCAGTGAATGACACTGGAAACTCCAAGAGAAAGGTCGCAAAAAAAAAAAAAAAAAAAAAAAAAAAAAAGGCTCTGAGCACTATGGGACTCAACTTCTGAGGTCATTAGTCCCCTAGAACTTAGAACTAGTTAAACCTAACTAACCTAAAGACATCACACACATCCATGCCCGAGGCAGGATTCGAACCTGCGACCGTAGCGGTCTCGCGGTTCCAGACTGCAGCGCCTAGAACCGCACGGCCACTTCAGCCGGCGACTGGTCGCACACGAAGTTGTTGTTTAGAGAGCAACTACATAAATCTGTAGCGAATAAGAGGAACAGAAATAGAGAAGACTGATGATGAGAAAAGGGATTGGGAGTGACACTGCATGTAGAAATGTAAGTAAACCGCAACTTAATGCAGTAATGCACATAAATAGGTCAAGAGAGCGAGTACTGTATGGTCACTATTGATGGCAGATCATGAGAAACAGTAACAAACTTAAAATAGCTTGGAGTAAACACTTTTTTTTTAGTATTGTGAGACAGTCTCTCACCTTTAACGGAAATGATTCACGAATTCCAGTAGTAAAAGCTACAGCACAGGCGGTATGCAACGTTACTTCGTCCCACGTACGTCTCGTCAAATAACGACAAAGAAAAAATTAAAATAATTTGTGCTAATACAGTTTACCAAGAATCTTAATCAAGTTTACCAAGAATCTTAATCAATTTCTCCATGTGCTGTTCGCAAATGGAACACAGACTGGTGATAAATGTTTGATGTAGCAGAAATTACACGTTTGAAACAAAATCTTACTAATGGACTTGTTAGTAAAATAATCTTTTTCTGCTGCTAGTTACGATTATCTTTTCAAATGCAAGCTACATAGTAGTGGCAGATGAATGGCTTTCTAAAAAATCCGAGGCAGTACATTCCGGGAAGTTTTGTCCAGCATATTACTTCCTCCCACGTAAGTACCCCAAAATGAACACAACGAGAAAATCCGAGAAATTAAAGCAAATACCGAAAGTCACTCTTTCCACACACCATTTACGAACAGAAGAGGGATGATGGTTACGCTGTTGATGAACTAGAAGTTCTCTCCACCACAGGTACAGTCTTCATGCAGACGATATTATCGTCAGGGAAAAGCTGTATAGAGAATGGACTGGAGGAAATTTGTGTTATGCATACTGCATGAGGGTTTAATCAGGCCTTGGCTGCATCCTTGGAGTACTAACCTGGAATTCGTCAACCAGACAGACCTAGTTCGATCTTCACAACGAAGTTTAAGGTTGTTCAAAAACTCACGTCTTTTCTACTGTCACACACTATTTTATTTGTAAGTAGAGTGTACTTTTCCACTGGCAGCCACACTCCATATTAATGTCCGCATGTATGTGTCGAGATAGTTCTGATCAGATAGTGTTTGCGTAATGTACGTCTCACGGCACATTACAAACAAGTAACAAGGGAGTAAGATCATGCATGCTGAATTGCCAAGCGGCATGAGGTATGCACTACCCACGCACATAAACCTGGAAAGCAGTATGGATCTTTCCACAGTCGAATAACAGGGAGAGGGGTTATGAGATGGAATTACTCTCCATGCAGAGTACAGCCAGTAAGAAGGTACATGTACTGCCAAGGAGTTGTAGCACCACGTGTGCTGCTCCCAAGTTGAACTGATTGCAGTCAGATCTACTTGGTCCTCATCTGTTACGTATTGCAGTATAGTTCAGGGTGACACAAGTGTAGAGGGATTCATGGTGGGTAATGAACTGCAGCTATTAAGATCAGAGTCATATAAATATAGAGGCAGCCCTCTTAAGTAATATATTAAGAAAAGGCTGTCATGTAAAAACATCTGGCGGCCATCTAGAGTCATAAATTACATCCTATATAGACACATGACAACAAATGAAGTGGAATGCTGGGAGAGATAGTGGGAGGAGAGTGGAGGGTGGTAAAATAGTGGCAGGTAGGGCCTGTTTATGTGAGGAACATAAATCATTTTCCCAGGGCTCTGGGAGTATGCACATCTCACTACTGGCAAACACCAAACCACTCTACACTCATCCCTAGATGAGTAACCCCCGCGCCCTCTTTTGGTCAGTTGTGCCATTAAAAAACATGTCCAGGTGGTGCAGCAACAAGGTCCTGACGTTACACTCCAGCTTGCCACGAGCTGCCATAGTGACCATCGGCGCTGGCCCAAGCCGGTGCCTCCTGTTTGACCCAGTACAGCAGACTATTCCTCCGACCCCGGATTATCCTCAACCAGCTCGCTGATACTGATAGACCAGGCAACAGTTCCAACGCATGGCCTGTGGCGATGTGTCACAGTGTTTTCAACCACTTCCGTAACAACCCAGGTACTGCTCCCCAAATGATAATGTCATTTCCTTTCCATAGTGCAGGCTGCTTCTGCTGTGTTGCGTTGTGACATGTTAAGCTCGGTCTCACGCACCCAGAGCCCTGACGCTGCTGCGTGTGCCATCTGGCTGGAATCCAACCGTTGATCCACAAAGATGGGACTGGGTGAACTCCCAAAAGGAAATGCAAGTCACGAAATTCAGTATTGCATGCAGTACATGATGGTCTCAAATGTGTTCATATCATGCCACGTATAGTGTTTTCTTAACTGTAATAAGGGGACCACACATTAACGAGGAACAACAACAAACCCATACAATAACACCACCTCCACTGTAGTTCTCTGTTGGCATTACACATGATGGTAGGTAACGTTCACCATGCAATCGCCAAACACAAACACTACCATCAATTTGCCACTGGGTATAGCTCGTTTCCAGTCATTCACTGTCCAGTGGTTCATTCTTATTATCACTTCAAGCGTCACTTATCGTTGACTGTAGAAACGTGTGGCCTTTGAGGAGCTATGCCACAATTGTACCATAAATGTAATTTTTCCCGATACACTGATGATCACAGTCCACCACGATACATTTGCCGCATTGTGGCAGTGTGGACACATGGCATGGTAAGTAAAGTACACTCCTGGAAATTGAAATAAGAACACCGTGAATTCATTGTCCCAGGAAGGGGAAACTTTATTGACACATTCCTGGGGTCAGATACATCACATGATCACACTGACAGAACCACAGGCACATAGACACAGGCAACAGAGCATGCACAATGTCGGCACTAGTACAGTGTATATCCACCTTTCGCAGCAATGCAGGCTGCTATTCTCCCATGGAGACGATCGTAGAGATGCTGGATGTAGTCCTGTGGAACGGCTTGCCATGCCATTTCCACCTGGCGCCTCAGTTGGACCAGCGTTCGTGCTGGACGTGCAGACCGCGTGAGACGACGCTTCATCCAGTCCAAAACATGCTCAATGGGGGACAGATCCGGAGATCTTGCTGGCCAGGGTAGTTGACTTACACCTTCTAGAGCACGTTGGGTGGCACGGGATACATGCGGACGTGCATTGTCCTGTTGGAACAGCAAGTTCCCTTGCTGGTCTAGGAATGGTAGAACGATGGGTTCGATGACGGTTTGAATGTACCGTGCACTATTCAGTGTCCCCTCGACGATCACCAGTGGTGTACGGCCAGTGTAGGAGATCGCTCCCCACACCATGATGCCGGGTGTTGGCCCCGTGTGCCTCGGTCGTATGCAGTCCTGATTGTGGCGCTCACCTGCACGGCGCCAAACACGCATACGACCATCATTGCCACCAAGGCAGAAGCGACCCTCATCGCTGAAGACGACACGTCTCCATTCGTCCCTCCATTCACGCCTGTCGCGACACCACTGGAGGCGGGCTGCACGATGTTGGGGCGTGAGCGGAAGACGGCCTAACGGTGTGCGGGACCGAAGCCCAGCTTCATGGAGACGGTTGCGAATGGTCCTCGCCGATACCCCAGGAGCAACAGTGTCCCTAATTTGCTGGGAAGTGGCGGTGCGGTCCCCTACGGCACTGCGTAGGATCCTACGGTCTTGGTGTGCATCCGTGCGTCGCTGCGGTCCGGTCCCAGGTCGACGGGCACGTGCACCTTCCGCCGACCACTGGCGACAACATCGATGTACTGTGGAGACCTCACGCCCCACGTGTTGAGCAATTCGGCGGTACGTCCACCCGGCCTCCCGCATGCCCACTATACGCCCTCGCTCAAAGTCCGTCAACTGCACATACGGTTCACGTCCACGCTGTCGCGGCATGCTACCAGTGTTAAAGACTGCGATGGAGCTCCGTATGCCACGGCATACTGGCTGACACTGACGGCGGCGGTGCACAAATGCTGCGCAGCTAGCGCCATTAGACGGCCAACACCGCGGTTCCTGGTGTGTCCGCTGTGCCGTGCGTGTGATCATTGCTTGTACAGCCCTCTCGCAGTGTCCGGAGCAAGTATGGTGGGCCTGACACACCGGTGTCAATGTGTTCTTTTTTCCATTTCCAGGAGTGTATATTGAACCATGATAAAAACTTGCTGTTTAGAAGAGCGCGCTGCAGCGCGTAGTGTGAAGCAGTCGCCCTCCGTTTCTGGCGGTGGCGCCGCTATGGCAATCGCAGCTGTGGTGTCTCCCTCTGGAGGGAAAGGTTTCCTGTTCACGTGCATTTAAGGGGCGCTATGAGCTCCCCAGTTAGTCAGTCTGGGTCAGTCTCTCGTCCCCGGCTGGCTAGTCTGTCTCTCGTCCGCATTTGTTAGGCAGTGAGTGTCTGTCTGTCGTCCGGAGTGCTAGTATGTCTTTCGTTCGGATCAACCTTTAAAGTCAGCAAAATGAGAGTCTTTCCACTCCGCCAGTAAGAGAACTCAGCGAGTGGTCGCCCGGTCTGGCCTTAGTTCCTGCATCTGACTCTGTGCATTAGGCCGCCAGTCTGCTCGTGTTTGCGCGGGGCAATGGTCATTGGTGGTTGGATCGATCGGTTGGTCGGTCGCGCACTGAGACACAAGATGACTTGTCCGCCCTGAACGTCGGTGCATGTAAGGTCGCCACGTCAGTCCAGTGGGCCGCGCCGTATAGCGAAGAGTAGTGGCTTCGCGGTCGACACGAGAGCAACAGCAGTCAACCCACGACATCAGTCTGGCCGGTGCAGGCTGCGACGCCGTGAGACGGAAGACCGGCGCGCCTTCCTGCGTCCGTTGAAGCGGCTGGCTGCGGACGGTTCGGGAGAGCGATTTGGGGGGCTTGCACCAGGTCTTCTCGAGAAATCTCATTTTATTAGAAGTTAAGTGATTGCTGATATGTTGTGTGATTTACTTATACTTGTTTTCTTGATCAGTCTCTCGTCCCCAGCTTGCTCATCTGTATCTCGTCCACATTTGTTAGGCAGTTAGTGTCTGTCTGTCGTTCGGAGCTGCCTCTGTCATATTTGTCGGATTTGGTGTGTTAACGAATTTATTGCTTGGAGTGTAACGGCCTAATGCCTGAAATATGTTTTGATCTTGCCTATCATCTTGAGAGGCGGTATCTGTGTACTGTAGAGCATATTAACTTGTTTGGCCAACCCTGTATAATTTTATATAATATTGCATTTCATGGGCTTTTATTCAAATGGTCATTTCAGTATATAAAGTTGCCACCCTTCCACCGTAAGACTTCTCTTAGAAGTTAAAATCAAGTTGCACCTTCAGTGGCAAAGTTAATATTTTTAATTTTAGTGGTTCAAAAATGGTTCAAATGGCTCTGAGCACTATGGGACTCAACATCTTAGGTCATAAGTCCCCTAGAACTTAGAACTACTTAAACCTAACTAACCTAAGGACATCACACACACCCATGCCCGAGGCAGGATTCGAACCTGCGACCGTAGCAGTCGCGCGGCTCCGGACTGCGCGCCTAGAACCGCGAGACCACCGCGGCCGGCAAATATCAGTGTTTTGTACCATTTCCATCCCTCCTGCGGGGGGTTAATAGTTTGTGTGCTTGTGTGAATTGTTAAAACTTTTAGTTTAAAGTAATCTGGTGTGTTGCAGATTTGCACCAGTGTAGTCTTTCAGAGGTTGTTGTGAGCGGTCGAAACTACGGCCGTGTCAAAAGGGAACGGCAAGGTTCTCAGCCCGAAAGCTCATACAGCCAAAAATTTGTTTCTTTCTGCCTCTGAATAAATTGTAACTTGATATTTAGAGTGTGCTTTGTGATTATAATTTTAAATCTGTTTCTTTAAATAAATGCTTTAGGCACCATTAAAGTGAATAAATTACCATTTGTTAAAAAGGAATTTGCTTATGATTTCATCAGTTACTCCCTGGCACTTACTTCCACGCTCGGATAGTGTAATTAAATGCGTTAATGTTCTTGATGAATCGCTAGTAAGTAAAATAAATTCTTAAGAATATATAAGTGGAGCATAAATAAATGAAAATTAATTTGACAAATAGATCATTGGGGCCTGGTGCCAGGAAAGAAACTGAAATGACGAGCTACGGTTGTGAGCATCTATGGAGAGTGCTTGTAGAAAGGTGTAACTATCGGTTGGCGACAAGGTGTAGCACATAGTGGCCAGAAGCTTGCCAACTCAATGAACTGTAGGTGGAGGTGTGTGACAGATATTGCAGGCACAAGTGTTGGATGGCTGGTTGATTTGGGGAAGGGGACCCGACAGCTAGGTCATCAGTCACGTCGGATTAGGAAAGGAGGGGAAAGGAAGTCGGGTGTGCCCATTCACAGAAACCATCTCGGCATTTGCCTGAAGCAATTTAGGGAAATCACAGAAAACCTAAATCAGAATGGCTGGACTCAGGATTGAACTGTCGTCCTCCAAAATGCGATTCCAGTTTGCTAACCAGTGCGCCACCTCACTCACAGCTGTTCCCAAGCCCACGGTCCAGCACACAATGTTAAACTTGGAGCTCTTACGTGTTTCCATATATATACAACATCATTATCAATGACGACTGCAGTGGACTTGGGATCGTCGAGATAGGAAACGTGTCGCCTGGTCGCCTAAATATGTTCATTGCTACACACAGTCGATGCTCGTGTTCAGGCACACCGGCATCCATACGAATGCCAAATGCCCCACATATGCAGGCCAGTGGGCTGAGACCTGCCAGGGTAGCCGAGAGCGCTACTGCACTGTTTCCTGGACTCGGGTAGGCGTGCTGGCACCGGGTAGATGCCGCCCAGTGGATTAACGAGGGCCGGTACGCCGGTTAGCCTGGCAGTGGTTTTTAGGCAGTTTTCCACATCCCGCTAGGTGAATACCGGGCTGGTCTCCACGTTCTGCCTCAGTTAAACAACTCGCAGACATCTGAAACACGTTCTCACTATTCCATGGCTTACACTAGATGCAGACAGCTGGGGTACACTAATTCCTTACGGCTGGCCCCAGCGGAGGTTTTGAGTCCTCCCTCGGGCATGGGTGTGTGCGTTTGTCCTTAGGTTAATTTAGGTTGAGTAGTGTGTAAGCTTAAGGACTGATGAACTTAGCAGTTAAGTCCCATAAGATTTCACACACATTTGAAAGTTTTTTGAACTAATTCCGTCGGGCAGGAGGAAGGGCATTGGCCATCCTCTGCAAGTAACACCGCCAAATAGATAGTGACAAGGCCGACCCCGCATTGCCGCGGGAAAAAGGCCTCAAGCAAATGATGATGATGATGATGATGATGGTGATGTGGACCAGTGTGGTTATGGTATGGAGGACGTTCACCTGTGCATCCATGAGACTTGTGGTAGTAATGGAAAGAGGTATGAGAGCTGTGAATGACGTGTAGAGGAACATCTGTGTGTGTGCTACGTTGACCTCTTGGTCATCAAATTTGCCAGATTTGAGTCCCATGGAGTACATCGGGCATGGTACCGGACACGAGGTGTGCACTCACAAACCATCAGTTAGTAATTTTCGGGAACCGCGTGACCTGTACGCAGATACCTGGTGTCATATACCACAAGAAATCTACCAAGGAGTTTTCGTATTCATGCTACTCAATGTCTCTAGTGCAGTGAGTTGGAATTGTGGACCATCACGCCGTTACGTCGTTGATCGTAATATTTTGAATCCTCAGTGAATGTGCAAACGGTCTCTAAACTGAGTCAGAGGGAATTAGATTTCTAGAATGAAAGTGAATGTTACACATTGTCCGCGGAAATCTCAGCTACAGGATTCAAGGGAAAAAAAATTCACGTAACTGACCATCGCTGGTTAGATCGCAGCGTTTTATGGCCACATTTTCCAAGCAAACTCGCTTCGTTTCTGTTTTTGTTTGTCGCGGGGGGGCGAGAATAATAGAGCGCGCTGCAGGCGAGGGAGATTTATTCCGCCATAAATGGCGCGGGCTGTGAATTTATGACGCCTTTATGTAACGGCCAGGTGTAAACATGTGTTAAATGAAGCCGGAGCGGAGTTCCCGAAATGTATGCCGGGTGCAGAGCAGGCCGGGTGGGGCTTTGGTGAGATATACGCCTCGCCTCGCCTCGCCTCGCCTCGCCTCGGGGATTCGGAGAGGGCGCCGCGCCGCGCCGCCGCCGTACCACCGGCGTACAGCGCCTCTCGCCTACAGCCGTGGCTCTGTGGTAGGGCAAAACGGCCCTGGGTGCAAGCGCACCTCGGAAAGGGCTGGGGGCCAACAGCTGCTCCCACAAGTGGCTCTCTGCAGTTTCTGATTCTGTTGATGCTCACTCAGTGTTGCCTGCGGTTATCATAGGCAGGTAACTTTGAGACGGTGCCTTTAGGGGATCCTCACCAGAGTGTTAACTGACAAAGGAAAGGTCGAAGACATCGTCTACCGATGCAGCTCTTATTAGGGAATTCGTCTTTGTACAGCCTAAGACGAATGAGCTAACCTCGGCATTTATACATTACTAGCCATTACAATTGTTTCATCACGAAGATGACGTGCTACAGACGCGAAATTTAACCGACAGGAAGAAGATGCCGTGATATGCAAATGATTAGCTTTTCAGAGCATTCACACAAGGTTGGCGCCGGTAGCGACAACTACAACGTGCTGACATGACGAAAGTTTCCAACCGATTTCTCATACACAAACAGCAGTTGACCGGCGTTGCCTGGTGAAACGTTGTTGTGATACCCCGTGTAAGGACGAGAAATGCGCACCATCACGTTTCTGACTTTGATAAAAGTCGCATTGTAGCCTATCGCGATTGCGGTTTATCGTATCGCGACGTTGCTGCTCGCGATGGTCGAGATCCAATGACTGTTAGCAGAATATGGAATCGGTGGGTTCAGGAGGGTAGTACGGAACGCCGTGCTGGATCCCAGCGGCCTCGTATCACTAGCAGTCGAGATGACAGGCATCTTATCCGCATGGCTGTAACGGATCGTGCAGCCACGTCTCGATCCCTGTGTCAACTGATGGGGACGTTTGCAAGACGACAACCATCTGCACTAACAGTTCGACGACCTTTGCAGCAGCATGGACTATCAGCTCGGAGACCATGGCTACTGTTACCCTCGACGCTGCATCACAGACAGGAGCGCCTGCGATGGTGTACTCAACGACGAACCTGGGTGCACGAATGGCAAAACGTCATTTTCGCATGAATCTAGGTTCTGTTTACATCATCATGATGGACGCATCCGTGTTTGGCGACATCGCGGTGAACGCACATTGGAAGCGTGTATTCGTCATCACCATACTGGCGTATCACCCGGCGTGGGTTTATCGGGTGCCATTGGTTACACGTCTCGGTCGCCTCTTGTTCGCATTGACGGCACTTTGAACAGAGAACGTTACATTTCAGATGCGTTACAACCCGTGGCTCTACCCCTCATTCGATCCCTGCGAAACACTACATTTCAGCAGGATAATGCACGATCGCATATTGCAGGTCCTGTACGGGCCTTTCTGGATACAGAAAATTTTCGACTGCTGTCCTGGCCAGAACATTCTCCAGATCTCTCACCAATTGAAAACGTCTGGTCAATGGTGGCCGAGCAGAATATGCCAGTCACTACTCTTGATGAACTGTGGTATCGTGTTGAAGCTACTTGGGCAGCTGCACGTGTACACGCCATCCAATCTCTGTTTGACTCAATACCCAGGCATATCAAGGTCGTTATTCCGGCCAGAGGTGGTTGTTATGAGTACTGATTTCTCAGGATCTATGCACCCAAATTACGTGAAAATGTAAGCACATGTCAGTTCTAGTATAATATATTTGTGCAATGAATACCCGTTTATCATCTGCATTTCTTCTTGGTGTAGCAATTTTAATGGTTAGTAATGTATATTGCGTAGTAATACTGTGTAATCATCGTACTATGCAACAAGATGTACAATATCTGACGTCGAGGACGTGTTTGCGTATGCACTATTATGTACAGTTTGCGTCATCTGTAAAACACTGCATTTGTTTATGAATACTAAGGAGATGCTTCACTTAAATTTTATTAATCATAGTTGCTTTTGATTTTTATTTTAATGAACTGTTTGAATGAAGTAAAGCCGGCCTCTGTAGCCGAGCGGTTCTAGAAGCTTCAGTCCGGAACCGCGCTGCGTCCACGGTCGCAGGTTCGAATGCTGCCTCGGGCATTGATGTGTGTGATGTCCTTGAGTGAGTTACGTTTAAGTAGTTCTAAGTCTAGGGGACCGATGACCTCAGATGTTTAGTCCCATAGTGCCATAGAGCCATTTGAACCACTTGAATGAAGTAAGTACTGTGACTAAGGTATGTGACCTACTAATTAAACAGTAAGTGGCCCTAAAAAATAAGCAAACAATAATAAATGAACTCCTCTGCCTTAATGGATATTGGGTCGATGTGAGACCAGAAAATGCCAGCGTGTTTTATTATTGGCTGTAGAGTAAACACATCGATCATTCCATTTTAAGGCTAACACTTTTTATTAGTTTACTTCATTAAAAACATATTTTTGCAGAGACTAGAAATGCAGTGGCTGTGAATATCCGATAAATCTTACAACTACTATCATGACTGCATCTTATGCCACTGGTAACATCATAAGGCCTGAGTGAAAACTGTGAGATATTTTATTATTTGTCGTTTTGTTTTAGTGTAGATTTGAAATTTGTTTCACTTGTGAGCCATCTGTAGTGCAACCTGGACATGTGCTTTCGACTACGTGGCATGTGGCGTAATATTTTTCGCGCAGTTTGTCATTTTGTGAAGTTTCATTTATTGTATGACATATTTAGAATATTCGTTTTGCCTGTGGCGTTATATGTTATGCAGTCTGTTATTTTCAATGAGCTTGGATTGATGACAGGCAGTAGATGGTTGCAATATGTTTTAGGTATTATAACTTAGTTTGCATTGATAACAGTGCCATATTACAACTTCATTAGACAACAAACATTTTGTCCTATGTGCACACCACCACTATGATCCTCTGGCGCTATCACTTAGCAATTACTGGTGAGCTCCCGCATTAGTTCTCTCCACACTGATCAGTTTAATTTGTCTACAGTTTGCTAAAGTATCATTTGGCTTATTTGATATTGTTGTTCCACTAATGCATATAGAACTGTATTCAGTTACATACTCATTACCGGTACTACTGTTAAACGTCTGCTCTAATTATGTTTCCTGTGATGGTTTGAGATGGACGCAAGCCCGAAACTAGCCACCATCACTAAATAAAAGAGAATTCCTGCCTCAGCTTACGACAGTATTCCAACCATTTCTTCCATTAACAGAAAAACTAAGATACTTTTGCTCAATATCCAACTAACAATTGAGCATTTTTCACTAGCGTATACAGGGACGGAAAATGCATATTTACCTAGAAATCGAATAAATAAAGCTTTGTCGACTTCTGCTTATGCACCCTTATGGCACTGTGTTAAACGAAAGGGCCGCTAGCTTAGCGACCACGACAGCTGGCTCGGAAGCAGAGAACCTGTGTTCGACACACAGTTGCAATTTGCAGTTTTCATTTTCTTTTTCATTTGCATAATTTTCCACATTGAAACTGACAGGAACAGGACCGTAAATAAGGCAGGTTAATCATTAAGGAATAATAAAAACGTATGCAAGTAGATTTCTCCAACAACTTGGATTAGTAAGGAATGAAAATTTTAAGCCTCTTTGTATGAAAACAATTCCGAGTAAAATTCCTGCGAAAACGAGTATTCGGCGCACGTTATCCCATAAGAAAGAAAAGCAAACCTTTATCGCAGTTGGTAGTGTACATAATATAAAGTATGCAAGGTGGTCTCTTGCTTTACCATAAATATATTTCCAAGTGATACTAAATTTTATTATCTTTACATAAAGAAAAATATTATCTTCTCAACAATCTTCAAATCGTGAGCTATACCCTCAATTTTCATATATGAAATTAGTGAATTTACTCATGACATTTCTGTCGCCTTTGTCTGCAGTAACTTTCAGAAGTCAAATTAATCATGAAATTAACTAATTTAGTAAGACTGCGTTCCGAATTGCTGGTGAATCTATGCATCACCACAATAAAACAAAACCAGTAAATGGCTGGGGGAGTACGAATGAGAACAGCGGCGTATTTAAGTTTACAAAAATAATGAGAAGGTTTTGTTCATCCCTTTACAACTACAAACGAGCTGATAAATCTTTAAAAAAAGACAAACATAAATCAGGAATTGAATGGTGCTTCATTGGCAAATCATTCAGTGGGGTGGAAACTTTACAAGTTCTCCCCTCAATTAATCCCTTTTAAAAGCAATCAGGCTTCGTTTACACGAATCCAGAATCCACTCTGAGGCCAAATTCTGTTCAAATGGAATCAACTGCAACCAGGTATAACACAAACTATGGTTAACGGAGAGCAGGAGCTGGGAATATCATTTAACAACCTTACTCGGTGCAGCAGTATTTTGTGGGTGAGGGGCGGAGCGCGGCGGCAACTTTTATATTCTGATGTGTCCCCGGAAACTTGAAAAACTACGCGGACTGGCGTTCTGATTATTAGAAAGCCTGGAATTTCCGTATCAGAGCCCTGAAATCCCGGCAGATTTCAGAATGAAGTGCGCCCGTTCGCTGGTGGGGCCAAGTACACTACTGGACATTAAAATAGCTACACCAAGAAGAAATGCAGATGATAAACGTGTATTCATAGGACAAATATATTACACTAGAACTCACATGTGATTACATTTTCAAGCAATTTGGGTGCATAGATCTTGAGAAATCAGTACCCAGTACAACCACCTCTGGCCGTAATAACGGCCTTGATACGCCTGCACATTGAGTCAAACAGAGCTTGGATGGCGTGTACAGGTACAGCTTCAACACGATACCACAATTATTCAAGAGTAGTGACTGGCGTGTTGTGACGAGCCAGTTGCTCCACTACCATTGACCAGACGTTTTCAATTGTGAGAGACCTGGAGAATGTGCTGGCCAGGGCAGCAGTCGAACATTTTGTGTATCCAGAAAGGCCCGTACAGGACCTGCAACATGCGGTCCTGCATTGTCCTGCGGAAATGTAGGGTTTCTCAGGGATCGAATGAAGGGTAGAGCCACGGGTCGTAACACATCTGAAATGTAACGTCCACTGTTCAAAGTGCCGTCAATGCGAACACGAGGCGACCCAGGCGTGTAGCCAATGGCACCCCATACCATCACGCCAGGTAATACGCCAGTATGGCGATGACGAATACACGCTTCCAATGTGCGTTCACCACGATGTCGCCAAACACGGATGCGACCATCATTATGCTGTAAACCGAAAATATGTCGTTTTGCAATTCGTGCACCCAGGTTCGTCGTTGAGTACACCATCGCAGGCGTTCCTGTCTCTGATGCAGCGTCAAGGATAACCGCAGCCATGGTCTCCGAGCTGATAGTCCATGCTGTTCCAAACGTCGTCGAACTGTTCGTGCAGATGGTTATTCTCTTGCAGACGTCCCCATCTGTTGACTCATGGATCGAGATGTGGCTGCACGATCCGTTACAGCCATGCGGATAAGATGCCTGTCATCTCGACTGCTACTGATACGAGGCCGGCATCTGTATTACCATCCTGAACCCACCGATTCCACATTCTGCTACGAGTCATTGGATCTCGACCAACGCGAGCAGCAATGTCGCGATACGATAAACCGCAATCGCGATAGGCTACAACCCGACCTTTATTAAAGGCGGAAACGTGATGGTACGCATTTCTCCTCCTTACACGAGGCATCACAACAACGTTTCACCAGGCAACGCCGTTCAACTGCTGTTTGTATATGAGAAATCGGTTGGAAAGTTTCCTCATGTCAGCACGTTGTAGGTGTCGCCACCGTCGCCTACCTTGTGTGAATGCTCTGAAAAGCTAATCATTTGCATATCACAGCATCTTCTTCCTGTAGTTTAAGTTTCACGTCTGTAGCACGTCGTCTTCGTGGTGTAGCAATTTTAATGGTCAGTTGTGTAATTTGACTCAAGGGTACGACGGCGCGTGTTGGAATTGCCAAACGTCGGACGGCTAACTGAGGATGAGTAAGTTCAACTTCGTGACACACGATATGTCCGAGACGATATGCAGTTCCACTGTCGGTACAGTTGGAAACTGCCACTGGCTTTTAGTCCACCACAAGTTGCATAGCACAAGTCTCACCCACAAAGGAAGGACCTAATGTTCTCCACCGGGGCAAAAAATCACAATAATTTTCCACCAAGCTTCGAGCAGGAGCCAAATTAGCAGAAAATACCCGCCCTCACGCTGTACAAACCAATCAAACTATCCTGAACTCATTGAATTTTCATTCTTGACTGTTCTGCTGGCCTGGTAGCCAATCCAGACACAGCACCAGGGTTCCAATGCTGGGGGAGCAAGTCTCTGCTTTGCATATCCTGACAGGAGCCTATCAGCGACTGAAAAATCTCTCTCGTCTGTAAAAAGAAGATTTTAGACTACGGAGGCGTCATTCTCTCGGTAAGCATGACCATGTTTAGGCAGAAAAGTATACCTAGACCGGACCACAGTACCTCATTTACGAAGACGTCTAATCTTTCCAGGCCGACCATATCAAAGAAGGCTTTTTAAGCTTCCCAGACAGCCGCGCCTGTGAAAGATATGTTTTTTCTGCTCACTGAAAGAACCAACATAGCGTCAGGAGAGTTGCCTCCACTAAACAAGTGCGCCAGCCGCTCTGATTGTATCGTGCCAGGTTCTAACATGAGATTGCTTATAGTTTTATGACCGTCCCGCTGTTAGCACAAAAGCAGTTTCTCTTAACTGGCTTCCTCCACCCACTTTTCGCCATCTAGCCGCCTTTGCGTCTGTCTGTCGCCTGGTTCAGGTAAAATGTTTTGCGAGCCGGAGCCGTTCTGATCCGACCCTAAGTGGGAAGAGTGGAGTGCCATTTCCCGAGGTCCCTCTCCATGAACAATTCACAGCGTACTGCTTCCCCGAATCACTCTTAGAGCCAGGGTGCTGGACACAATATTTGTGGCCCACAATCCATCTTTCTCCCTGTTCCCTGTCGCCTCCACTTCGGCCTCTTGGGTACAAGTTCTCTACAAGGCTACACTTGCAGCTATAAGAACATTCTGCCCACATCTCATGTAAAAAAGTCATAAACCACACGTATCAAATCTAATAATGCGGAACACGGGGGTCATGACCAAAAATATGAATATTAATTTGACGCACAGAATAGTAAAAGTGAGAGAGTGGCTTGTCACCTTTCAAGTATTCCATCATACCATCTGGCAAATTGTTACCGACAGTTGTTACGTCCTTATAAGAAACTAATGATTAGCTTAGTCCTTGGGGTATAGAAGAAGTCAATCGTCCATCCATTTCGTTAAACTTCGTTAAAAAATGTTTACTTCACTTGCTTCACGTCCGGGGAATAGAAGAATTCATCTTACAAAACATATCTTGAGAACATTTTAAAACCATACGTTGCTGATAAGAAGTTTTGTCTCATATTAGGTTCCTCGGGTGGGCAAGATAACACCGTCATGTACGATAGCACGTTTAGTGCTGGTTTTCTGGGGGAACGCTGGGGGATGCTTACCCCTAGACTTTTTCGTCGACAAAGTAATTTTTATACGATGTTGAGAACTTGGAAGAGTGCCAAAGATTTATCTCACGGACGTAAATATTTTATTTAATTTTTTTTTCGTGTTGGTAATTGCAATACGAACGGTATCAGTGCAGTTTTTGGTGGGAAAAGCAATGTCATTGACTGTTTGAAGCATTTCGAAGCTGCGGCAATCGTTCTCGACATCTGAATCGCTGGCATCCAGTTCTACAAGCATGTAGTGCCCTCGACCGCTAATAGTGGGTGATGGTAGTGCTAAACGGGTATGCGTACGCTCAAACGCGGAGCTACCGATACATGTTTCTACGGTTCCACTACCATGATCCTTCACGATTCATTGCCATCTTTGTTTTGTTGTTCTTTGTTCGTTTGAATTTGCTGTTCCGTTCTTGTCGGATGTGCGAAGTTTTACAGTGTGTCCTGTCTTTCGTTGCAACTTCTAAGTTAAGTTGGAGGTGAGAGATGTTCAGAAAACTAACAAACTATTTACTTGTTCTGCTGCGTTTAAAAAAAAAAACCAAAAATGTTAATAATTCGTGTGCGAGTGAAAAGCCAGGATGTTCAACATCAGTGAATGACGAAAGTGAAACTTTTCGGGAGACAAACAAGGTCACAAAAGATGTTTGTAGTGTAGTTTCTGTTGTTGTTGTTGATAGGTGTGGATGGTTTTTGTTGTATTGTGTCTTCTAGTTGTGTTGTATAGGTTAAAATATGTGTTCGGTAATATTTCCTTGTATTGTTTTGTATGTTTGAGGGTTGATTGGACTCACCTCTTTCATTTGAGATGTATTATAGGTCAATTAAAATATACGGTACCATTTTCTTTTATTGTTCAGGGGTTGATGGGAATCGCATGCTTCATTTGAGGTGATGTAAACTGAAGTGTTCGATACCACATTCTCTTGTATGTTTGGGTGTTTCTCGGAATCACCTGCGTCATTTGAGCTGTAAAGTCAACTGAAGAGTCCGATACCATTTTCTTTTTAGTTCGACATGTTGATGACGTCATGGCTAAAAGCAGACGGGTGGTATCCCATGCTTCAGTTACAAGTAATTTTCACTGCATTATATCCAATTCAGAGTACCCTCAAACTTTTTTTTAGAAAAAAAGCACTGTTTATAGCTGAGGAGCATCAACCGGCTTCCATGGTAGAAGTAGAAACACCGAACTGCACACCTATGCACCAGCCATGTGATTTTTATTTTTATCGCCTAATTAAAAAACTTTATTTCGAGGATTCATAATTACAGTCTGCTTCTGGAAACCCAGCTGGAATTACACAACCGGGCGTCTGCAGTAACTGTTCACAGCATAGTTCCAGATTAACTTTCAGCGCCGATATTCCAGACAGTGTTACCTCATTCGTGGTATGTATCAACATTAATTCTCTAAAAAGAAATATTTTTGAAGCACAAAAAAGAGCTTGTTTTCCTCCGCACCTTCGGAAGGAACGATGTACTTGAGTGAAGATTGTGTTCATTAGATATTCTTGATGCTGCGAGTAGATTTACTTCAAAGTATTATATGACATGTACGTCCATCTAGTTGTTTGAAGGAAGCTGAAGACACGTAACTGAGGGAAAGAGCCGTTGTAAATCGACCCAGATTAAATTTTTAATTATGTACAAATCCCAATAATTCGAGCAATTTATTTACATACCTTCTTAAGATTCGTTATTACTTTACTTACTTACTAACTCTCCTATATCTATCAATTTCGAAACAGAAAAAAACACATATAAACCAGCAAATACGCAACTGGGAACTGAACGCAGGTTCTCCGCTCCACAGACGCACGTCTTTGTTTCTTGTGCCCAAAGTTGCTTAACTGTTTGTTTCTCGGATCTGTGGCTTAAGCTACGGTTGTGAAGTGTCGACTTCTGTGGAAACAAATAAAGAAAAGAAAACAGGAACAATGAAGACGTGGATATGGAGACAAAGCTCAAAAGTATCTTGCAATGAAAGAAAGTCTAATGAACGTACAGCAGAGAAGTGAAGAATAGCGAAGGATGACCACATCAACAAGGGGTTGTCTTTTAGTATCTGATGATGATATTTCGAAGTACGTACGAATACTTACATGAAAGGAAGTAAAAGCAACAATTATTAGAAAAACTAGATAAATCTAATGAAAAATAAAAATTAAGACACGCAGCGCATATGTTTCAAGCGTTTAACCTTTGTAAATTCGATATTCGCGTCCTCCATTTCGTCACAAATAGATGCACGCCTGATTTGCGTTCTTAATAGCTAGGATACAGTTCCTGCGACGTGAAAGACTTTGAGCAAGCCAGTAGTGTATATCTTGTAATTTTCTACTACCCACTGATCTGCTACAATTTTACACTTAGGTTACCTTCTCAAAGTATCACGTTTTGCCACCATGAGTGTTTCTAGCTTGGAAATAGCCTTCGGGACTCTAGAAAAGGGATCTTCTTGCGTGCCTTGGCAGTTCTTATCTCCGCAAAATGTTGAAGTAGATACTCCCAGATACGACAGAAGTCGTAATTCGTGGTACTTGCTAAAGCTGCTTCCTCACATCACATGCAGTTGCACACACATTTATTCCATGACTTTTGCGTACATTTTCAATCGATTTCCGGATATGTAATGGGATCAAAATTTCTCACATGGACGTCCTGCAAATCTTTTGTATTGTATAACTGTTTATTGACTGTTTATCTGTACCTGCTGAAGAAACTATGCTCTTTCATTACGAGTCCTGTTAATTATATCACAAAATAATGACACTTGCACTTTATGGTTAAAGGGAATTTCCTACTTTTGGACCGTTTCTCATTTTTCACGTATTTATAGCAAGAGGTAATGGCAACAATGGACGAGCAAGGAAGACATGCTTGTATTTGAAACGCATAAGACCAGGATCCAGTCTTTCTCACCTAGTGTTCAATCTGTGACACTGAAGAAGTAATGACGGAAATACAAGAAGATTCTAGATTCCGACTAAAATTCATAGTGAAACGATATCAGCGAGAAAATTCGCCGCTGGCATGGTTAACGTTAGTGATACTATAGAGGATGGTGTTAAAGAAAAATGCTCAAAATTAAATGAACATAAGAAATTAGGAGGTTGCCCGATAAATCAGCGAAGAAAAGAAAGCAATTCTATTGTTTGGGAGCTGTAGAGAGAAAAATCTGCAGAGGAAGACAGGGATTGGAACATATCTAACAAATAATCGAGAAACACTGGATGTAAGTGCTACTCTGTGAAGTGTGATTCCTTGACACTCCACATAATGAGCAGGTTTTTAAAATACAGGAGTTAAAATTATTAAAATGAAACTGAATGCAATGTCCAATGGTCCGCTGTAGCTGTATTTGTTCAGATCACTTATGAAACACTTTATAAGTGAGCTGAACAAATACAGATTCAGCGGACCATTGGACATTTCATTCAGTTTCATTTCAATAGCGTCAACACCTGTATTTTAAAATAACTGTTCACTGTGTGAAGTGTCAAACAATCATGAATAACTATTTTAGCTGTGGCTTTCCCAGTTTTAAAAACACCCTTTGATGAAAAGGTTTAAGAGGAAGTCGGACCTCATCAGTCAAGAAACAAAAAATATCAATAGTTCTTTTTGTTATAAAAACAAAATCGCAGTGCTTAGTTTCAATGATAAATTTACTTCAGAATGTTCAAATGTGTGTGAAATCTTAAGGGACTTAACTGCTAAGGTCATCAGTCCGTAATCTTACACACTACTTAACCTAAATTATCCTAAGGACAAACACACACACCCATGCCCGAGGGAGGACTCGAACCTCCGCCGGGACCAGCCGCACAGTTCATGACTGCACGCCTGAGACCGCTCGGCTAATCCCGCGCGGCATAAATTTACTTCCTTACCTAAGGCATATTTTGTAAAGTAACTGTTTTTCGTTTGTAGCAGTAACTGTGTTAAGGAAGAATTATTTGAGAGTACCATGACCCTTCCTGGCATATAAGTCAGTCTGGCAAGGGGTCCATTATTCTACTCCCGGTACGCTTCTGCATAAATGAATCCCTGATCCATGTCTAGGGTAACGTACTAAGCAAGTAAGGGCGATGCTCCTTTGATGAACTTCATTACTAGTTCTAGACGCAATTCTCGGTGCGGAGCTCAAAGGAAGCTACAATTCGGGCATACTGAAGCAGCAGCTAACTTCCAGGCGGCTGCGGACGGAGGTAGTATGTCCACTGCTCGAGGGGTGATGAAACTTCTAAAGAGAACTAGACGTCCCTGTCTGGGCTTAATGTAGCGGGCTGCATTCAGAGTAATAAAACAATGGTTCAAATTCGGTTCTACTTGCTGGAGAATTGTTGGCTTGGTACCTCCTAGCACAACTTTTACTACACTACGGGTCAAATACCCGGAAAAGGAATTTTTGTATACTTCTTATTCTGTAGGTTTCTGGCGTTGCCTTCTGTCTCACTGTGACATATTTAAATGAAAGTGTCTCAAAAGGCTTCATCAGAATGAAATGTATGATTTTGTCTGAGTTAAGTGTCGCGACAAGAAGACAAGTCATATTAATGATGGAGAACAATTTCTTTAAAGACCGCCGTGCAGTGCAGCGCACTGGTGTATCTGTAGTTGGACTGAATTTTTATCTTCATTGGTACACCATCTAATTTCTTATAAGTTGGGCTATATGAAGACACTGATTAGGTCGGTTTGCGTCAATGTCTTATGATGGAACACTGGTCAAATCGTTATAACTCTTACGAAAAAATGTCACGTAAAGCAATAAAAATGATATGTAAAAGGATCTTAGCGGGTTTCTTGCTTCCGATAAAGAATGGTTTAACGAAAGAACACGAACAGTGTTCTACCGTTCACCTTCGAACAATACGCCTCCAGCTTCTCTTATTTGTCCTTTCTGTATGCATTACTCCCCACAGTTAATTTTAAGCAAAGACTGTTATAGCCATAACTATTAGATCCCCAGACCATTTCAGCCCAAACGTAGCCACCCACAAGTAATTCCCATCGGCGGGAGACGCTGCTATTTCACTCTTATGCGAGTGGTGACCATAACTAACAATGACAGCTTGACGCAATGCACTGAAGTCTCCAGTACGAGTTCATGTGCTAACGTCCCTTTCGTTTGAAACGCATCAATTAACAACATCTAGTTACGTAGCCATGAGATTAATCATACTAGAAATAGCGTACATTAGCAACCTGTGAGGGGTGCTTGGTACACTATCAACGCGGGACAATTGGTGTGGTGTGGCGCTAATAAATTACATGCACAAACCTCCTTCTTGACTCAGTCTATTAGTGAAAACAGTATCAATATCTACAGACAGAAAAGCGGGTCGGGAAGTTCACATTCATTTTTGATGGAAAGATGTTAGCTCCAGTGTAAGGTGTCAAGCAACTTTCCTAAAATGTAAGTACCATTATTTGAAACAAATTTCCACCATTTTACTATAAGTCACCGTTGATTTATTTCAAACAATCTTGATTTCGGCTTTACAGGCATTCTCAAGTGCATGTTGAAACGTGACGATATTCTGACCTGTATACGTGAAATGTCGTCGTCGAAAAAACACGTTTCTGGTCTTATAGGCCAGTTGTGTTAAAGGATATCCTGACGTATATTCTGTAATACGGAAAATGGTCTGTAAGAACAGAAATATATGTATGTTTTGGACGATGACATGAGATGTCGACAGGTAAAATATGTGGTAACACTTCAGCATGCACTTGAGAATGACTATAAAGCCGAAATCACGTTGTGTGAAATAAATGAACAGTAATTTACAGTCAAACGGCTGAAATTTCTTTCAAAAAGTACTCAATGGCTGTGGTCCTCCACGAAGGAAAATTCATTAACTAACTCGTGTACCTGAGGTATAAAATAGACAATATTTATGTATTTCAGTTACATTTGCTTAAGTGCCAATTTTAATTTTATTGATTGAAAAATCTGCGCTCAAATTTGCTTGTTTATGCGTGCGTTGGCGTTTTCCTACACGTAAGTGATCTATTTGTAATCAACACAGGTAATTGACGTAAGCCAGGACACCAAAGACTGATAACATAATAAATTCCATGTGAATGGTGGCCAAAGAGCGGCTAAACACTTCACTACATTCATTAATGACTTAATGATGTAATAATTTGCTAAAATCGAACTTTAACTTCATCTATACAGCCACTCCCGTCCCAAATTCGGCTTTTGGCAACATTAACGTCGCAACTACTTCTTTCTCATTTATCTATTTTTCTTATGTTAGTACGTTAAAAATAAATTATTTTACTGTGCTTATATTTTCAGTAGCACTCAAAAGCCATTAAATTAGAAAATCAGCTTAATATCTCCATAGGCGCGAAAATTAAGATATTAAATCAACTACTTGTTTCCAATATTGTTTGTCTATATCGTGATCCGTTTATAAATCATTAGGAGCGCTACATTCCAGAAAACTAAGATTTAACAATATACTACTCTGGGTGTTTTATATGTAAAAGTGTCCAGTTACTGATGATAATCCATTACTGTCCATTACTGGTACACGCTACACTACGATATAATCTAGAATTCACTTCATGATGTTCAGAATGCATAACGGGAGACTATGTAGCATAACGAAGTTCTTAGCGTATTAATGACATATGAAGATGGCAGTATATTGACGAAAATGGTAATGTGAATATTGTAATTAAAAGGCGAGCTTGACATTGCCCGTGACTGAGTGTACTTCACAACAGCTTTCGGTGATTCCATGATGCCCTTCAGGGGAGTGGAATTTACGTATTACAGAATTTGAGAATTTGGCTTCGCTCGTACTAATGATGTCCGGTACAGTAGCTATGCAGCGGATATGCACCACTTAACGTGAACTGCCATAAAATCAACGTCGTACGAGTCCAGTATTGTAATACTACTCTTCACCTAAATGAAACCTTCGAAACGGTCTCCGGATTAACCTACAATCCTGCATGGATGTTATTAAATTACGTGCAATGCACATGTTGTGTATGTACTGCACTTGTAATTGAATTTTGGGTACACGTTTGTGGGTTCGGAACGCTCGAGGGGAAAATAACACTAACTTCTTTCATGCGCATTTTCGTAATATGGAAACAATGAACAGTGAGAAGGGATGAGAGGGTGGGGACGAGTTGTGGAGCAGCGTGAGGGTGGAGGGAGGGGGGGAGGAGGTGGTAAAACTCCTCTGCCGCAGTACGTCCACGTAAAATGGTCTACGCGAAGTAGCCAGCCGTTTCGCCAGCAGAGGGAATGACGAAAACGGTGTGATGCGAGGAAGCACGGAGGAAGACGGGAATGGCAAAGACGTAGGACCCCGACAATGCGTGTACAAAGCGGCGAAAGTCTCGCAGTCGATACAGAATTTCATTAACACGCCATATTCAGTGGCGCGCACCAGTGTGTTCGACGCGGCGCCTGTAGCCTGAAGTGGAAGCCACTTGCAACAACGCCACCGGAGGGGATAAACTGGTGCCGGACGACTGCATTCGCGTTGTACCGTAGTCCTGGGGTGGGGGTGGGGGTTGGGGGGGGGGGGGGGGCGTGTACTGTGATGCCGGGCGTCGTGGGCAAAATTATTCGGTACTGGGCTCTTCAAGTTGGGCGCAAGGGAACGGACAGTGGACAGTGAGAATGACAATAATTGTCTATGTTTGACCGCCAAAAGTTAGTGTAAGGAGAAACAGCTATAGCGGACTCATTCTCCTGAAGATTCTTCCCGCCGTCAGTGTACGTACGGCCATTTCTACTTGGTGTTTAGGTTCTTCTGAAGTTAGTTCTCATTGTTGGATACTGAACTGCTTCTTGCTCTTCAGTCAGAATCTCTTTACTTCATAAGATTAGAGTGATAAAATACAGTGTGTTTCAAAAGAGTCATGTGATATCCGTATGAATGAACACAGAAACTTGGGATGAACTTAAACTTATGCACGTAACCACCGACTTATTTTCAAAAGAACCATCCCAATTCAAAAAGGTGTATATTTTACAAGAAGCGACACATTACACTGAGGTATTTATTACAGTTATCTCAGCCAAAACATGACTGCAAATCTCATACGAAAAGACACAGTACATGGACACAAAATCTGCAGACATTCACCAACTGGAAACTAATTACCGAAAGATAACATAAGCGAAAATTTTCCAAAATCTGGGAGAAATTATACAGAAAACAGGATGTATTTTGGTACATTTCTGAAAGATTAGATGTCATCCAAATTCTGTGTTTTCAGCTACTGCGTAACACAGAAGCTGGAAAATGGACTTTGGCTGAAACTGGTCGCATATTAAAGAATAATTTCAACAGCAGCTTACGTTGTTAAATGATCACATTTCTATAGTTTATCAAAACGGTGGAATAAACTAATTGAAAATGTTTTTGAACTTGTTAGCTTTCAGGGTTCCGTATTTGAATAAATAAAAACGGAACCCTTATAGTACCACTTTGTTGTCCACCTGCCCACCTGTTTATCTGACTGGATCGGGTGTACGGTTCAAGTTTAAAATTATGCCAAATACTAACGTCTATGGTCGTTTGGCAGCGTAAAAAATTGAAGCTGCTAAGCCATTGGAATCAGAAGTTACGGCCATTTATGTCACATATTTTGACTGTCGTAAACTCACTGGTCAAAATCTTAAATCGTGAAATTCGGGAAGACACTACGTTAATAGTAAAAGTAAAGGAAAAATCATAATATTCTTAATTTACGTTTATATAACACAGAAAATATTCCGTTTGTCATTTGTTGTCCGACTAAAAAACTTAATACTAAAGCATATCGAAAGTCTAGAAATGGTGGGGACCGATATCTTGCCAGTATTAATGTCGATAAGAGACAAAAAAATAATCGACAGTCTGGATTCGCTGTAAAGACGAACTGCTCTGAACACAATTAAGTTTCTACAGAAAGGTCAGAGCGAGAAATCTAGTCGCACCTGACTACATTTTTAAGTATAAAAATGTTGAAAGGGGGCTGTACATAATTTCATGGACGTTTCTCTACTATTTGGATGTTACGAATGCGTAAGCACCTTTTTACTCTTTGAAATTACAAGCGCAGTGTTATCAGAGATGTTGTGTCACCTCGAGGCTTGCTTGGACGATCTCTGCTTTGCAAGATGCGCGGGAGATAATGTACACTGTTAGTCGGGAGATGAAGAGACGATAGCCGGCAATGGTGTGTCATGAGTGTGGAGAACGACGTAGGCTGAGTGGCTCTGTTGCAGTTATATTCAGAGGAAGTGGAACATGATTTACTGCTTAAGTATTTGAGACGAGGAAAGAGACTGGAGCATTCTTAGGAGAATATTTTATTATTATTATTTTGATGAGTACTAGAAGCGGATTTAATGTAAGGTAATTTATTTCAGATTTTGTACTTCATTGCGGCAGCTTCTAGTTACGCATTTTTGATTCAGACATCGAGAGATATGAGTATAGGCAAAGATAACGGGCCATGCAATATTTTCAATTTGAATTTGGGGGTAAGAAAAACGAATATCTAATGTCATTTTTACGAGTTACATTTTTGAAAAATTGTTCAAATGGCTCTAAGCACTATAGGACTTAACTATTGAGGGCATCAATCCGCTAGAACTTAGAACTACTTAAACGTAACTAGCCTAAGGATATCACACACATCCATGCCCGAGGCAGGATTCGAACCTGCGACCGTAGCGGTAGCGCGGTTCCAGACCGTAGTGCCTAGAACCTCTCGGATCCCGGCAGGCTACATTTTTTAAAAGATCTCATTTGATGTTAAAGGCTACTTACTTTTATCCACTCCAGAATTGTAAATTTTTTTGCGTATTAATGTTTGTGAAGCAACGAGAGATAATTTTTCAATATAGATCTTTTCTAATCAGGAAACTAATTAGATTTCATGTTATCCCGAATCGTACCAGATTATTCCAAATACCCAGAGTCCATGCCGTAATATGAGTTGTCGTTTTTACTTATTAAGATTTGTTAGGATGCTTTGCCATCTTTAAAAAAAGGGAGTGAATTTCACCTATGCCATCTCAGTAGTTACTTGTACCTCAGCGTATGTGACGCACTTTCAAGTCGACAGTGTTGCCATTGTGTAACGGTTGGGCCGAAATTAAATAGTAAAAGAGAGGTAGCATTGAGTTACCAGTTAGAAGTTTAATATTTCAGAGTCTTGAATTCAGACAGTATTCTTGCCATTATGAATGTTTAAACAGATGGAGAACCAGAAAGGCAATTTCAAGTAACTTTCTCGCAGTCAGATTTTGAAATAACAGGTAGCTTACTCAAAAAGCTTGTGCGTAGCATTTGGTAAAATTAATTGCAATGATTTCCACAAAGAAGTCCGACACGACTTTTGGTGTCCGCTTTCCAGTACATGCTCTGCTACAACTCTGGAATAACGTAGGCAGAATAGCTTCCGTGTTCTATAAAGCGGTGTTTAATAGGGAGGGCCGATATATGTCTGTCAGACTATCCGCACTACTGAACAGCAACGCGTAGAGCATGAAAGGTGTTTCCGCTTAATCTATCCCGAAAAAACGATTGTAATGGAGTATGCACTGGAAAACGGACCCTGAATTGCATTCGAGGAGATTTATGTTATTGAAGGGACCAACGGTCCCTGGGGCAGCGTTATAAACGAAGCAGTAGAGGTCAAAATATCGAACAACAACCTCAATAAAGCTGCAGCTGAGTACTGCCTGGGGTCATGTGGTTGGAGAAATGAAGCGCACGAAGCCGGCTACCGGCTTAGACCGTCGTCGCTACGGCAGCGAGCACAGAAGTCGTGGGCACGGCCGGAGTTCAGAGGAGCGCTGAACAGAGCGATGGGAGCAGCGGATCACCGTTCGGCCGAGCCTGCTCCGTCGACGGCCCCACCTGGTCCCCCACTTATGATGACTGGAGTTTTGGTGCGGCAGACCGCCTATCGGAGGAGCTTGCTCACCCGACGGCCACGTCTGACGCGCCACCTAGTACGACACGGCCGCCGTCCGTGGACTACGATTTGGACGACGATTCGGGAGAGGATGACATTACAGTGCATGGCTCACCCACCATGTCATTCCCGGCCGCCGAGAGGATGGCAGACTTGGCCAGTGAGCAGCCTTGCCCGGTTGACGAACGCCGAAAACGACCAATCAGCGCAGCAGGCAGCTTGCTGTCTCCGCCACGGGTGGCAGAAGACGCGCCGTTGCAGACGACAGCGCGGTAGCTGCAACCTCAACCACCGTCACGTCTCGGCGTGCGGCTAGACTCAGGATGGAGCTTTCCCCGCCCCCCCCCCCCCCCCCCACCTCCACGGCTACTGCTAACCGCTACGACGCGATAGCAGACGAGGAGAAGTCGGAGAAGCCAGCAGCACCCAAGCAGACAGAGACTGCGACCGCTGCCCACGCTGGCCGCTCGGATGAAGAAGAAGCGACCGTCTCCTGTTCGGACACCACCGCCGGACGGTCGCAACGACGGCCGCCATCCGTAGTCTTTGAAGTGGCAAAGACTACAAAGGTTTCCTACAGCTCGTGAAGCTGTGGACCAGTGCTGACTTCACGGTGCGAGCCGCAGTAGGGAACCTTGTGCGGTAGCAAGTCGCAAAAACGGACGACTTCATCAAGGTGACGAGCTAGGCGTCGAACCAGGGCTTGCACTGGTACACGCACGCCGCCGTCCCCGAGATCGTCGTCAAGGGCTTCCCCAAGGCGGCGGAAGCTGAACTCCTGAGGGACGAACTGGTCAAGTCCGACGTCACGCTAAGGGACTAGCCTTCTCTTCTGGTGATCGCCACCGACACACCAGAGAACAGGCGGCTCTACCTGCAGCAACGAGTGGCCAACACCAAGATCACCATTGAAAATATCGAGCAGAAGAGGGGCTTGGTGCAGTGCTTCCGCTGCCGAGGCGCGCTGTCCGCTACCGAGGACGCACACGCCGAAGTGTGCGAACTGTGGCGGCCCACACGTGGTGAGTTACCGCGGCTGTGAAGTTATTAAAGCCGCAGTTTCTCGGCAACGCGGGCAGCAGACGCAGAAGACAGCCGACCGCTCCCTCCGCCGTCCGCGCCCAGGAGCACAGGCGGCGAGGCGGCCGGCAAATGTAAGGCACTTACGAAGATCTTCAACTCCGTGCTCGGGACTTGCAGCTTCCCATCTGCGTGGAAGCATGCGGAAGTTTGTAGCTGTCCCCAAGGCCGGAAAAGACCTGCGGCTGCCGCAAAACCACCGGCCCATCTGCCTGTTGCCTGCAGTTTCGAAGGTCTTCGAGAGGCTGTATGTCAGGAGGGTGTGGCGACACGTCGGGGAGGAAGGCCTGCTCCCTGACGAACAGTTCGGCTTCAGGAGGGGTCACTCCATGCAGCAGCAACTGCTTCGACTGGTAGAGCAGGCAATGGGGGCGCTGGAGCGTCGCGAGTATCTTGGGGCGGTACTCCTGGACGTTTCCAGAGCCTTCGACAGCGTGTGGCACGACGGCCTTATGTATAAACTACTTACACACGCCCGCCTGCTCAAATCCTACCTGACTGGGCGCACCTTCCACGTGCGCGCCGACGACGGGACATCGTCAGTACGCCCCATAGCAGCTGGAGTACCACAAGGGTCCGTCATCGGCCCCTTGCTGTACTCACTATACACCGCCGACGTTCCGAGGAGGCAGGGCGTGCACGGTGCGCTCTACGCGGACGATGCGGCGCTCTACGCAGAAGCATCAACGCCAGGCTGATCCGTCACCGCCTGCAATCGGCTTGCGACGTCCTTGGGGCTTGGGCCACCATGTGGCGGCTCAAGTTCAACGCAGCCAAAAGTCAGGCGTTGATCTTTGCCAGAAAGAAGATTCCTGCCGACCTCCAGCCACTCAGCATCACGGGAGGCCCCATCCCGTGGTCGAACACCGGACGCTACCTAGGCGTCACTCTAGACCGGCGCCTGACGTGGAAGGCGACATCAGTGAAGTAAGGGGTAAAGCGCTTGGCAGATTGCGCTTGTTGTACCCCTTACTCAACCCAGCGACGACCCTGCCCCCATCACTCATCAGACCTGTGTTAGAGTACGCTGCTGTGGTGTGGGGCAACGCGGCCGACTCGTCCATCGCCAAGCGGCAGACGGTCCAGAACAAAGCGCTTAGGTTAGCGCTTCACCTGCCACCAGACTTCAGCACCGGAGAACTCCACAGAGTAGCAGGAGTCCCGCTGCTCAAGCACCGATTCCGGCAGGCGGCACATCGTTTTTTACGCTGCCGCCCGGATGTCGGAGAACGAGCTGATACGCACATTGGGACACCAAGTGTACTGGCGCCCGACAGCAAGGTGGCCAGACCTGTTGCTGGAGTGAAGGCACGCCGCTACATGAGGAAGATGCAGTAAAAGGACAAATGCAACGTGAGGAAGATTCCACCGAGAGATCTACAACAAACTCACCCAGGCAGAAGTAGGAAAGGCGTGATCCGCTCACCCTACAACACACCGGAGTACGGTGCTGCGTGCATTTGCGTAGCGTAGCAAATGTAAGGTCAACGATGGCAGCCGATGCTGCCACCTCCGCCTCCACAGACGGAAGCAACAGAAGACAGCGCGCCGGCGTCGGAAAATGTTCTCGTGAGGGCACACCTGGAGATTTGCGCGTCGATCCCCCGAGGGGAGAAACGCCTAAAGATGAAGCCACATCGTCGGGAGGCGGCAGGGATAGCAACACAGCAGCCGCCACTCGCAACCAAGCTGCTCACAGCAATGGCACAGCACCAGCTGTGCAAGAAAGAGAGCTGTCTGCAGTCGTCTCCGGGCTCGCTGCAGTAATCGAAAAGGTCTCGCACCTGGCCGAAACACTCAGAGAGCTGCAGAGGCAGTGCTGACAGCTACGCCGGCGGCCACCGAACAGCCGTCGCAGTAGAGCGCTCCCTACGCCGTCCGCGCCGGGAGCAACGAGGAAGGACTGTCATGGGTCACCACAGCTGTCTGTAGCACCAGTCAGCAAAGAAGAGAGGCAGTTCTGCGATGGGCAACGAGAAGACAACAAGACAAAGAGAAGCTATCACCATACCCAAAAACACTGGGAGGCAAAGTAGGGACAGCTGGTTCTCCGACATCCGGGCGGCCGCATAAAAAACGATGCGCCGCCTGCCGGAATCGGTGCTTGAGCAGCGGGACTCCTGCTACTCTCTGGAGTTCTCCGGTGCTGAAGTCTGGTGGCAGGTGTAGCGCTAACCTAAGCGCCTTGTTCTGGACCGTCTGCCGCTTGGCGATGGACGAGTCGGCCGCGTTGCCCCACACCACAGCAGCGTACTCTAACACAGGTGTGATGAGTGATGGGGGCAGGGTCGTCGCTGGGTTGAGTAAGGGGTACAACAAGCCCAATCTGCCAAGCGCTTTACCCCTTACTTCCCTGATGTGCGCCTTCCACGTCAGGCGCCGGTCCAGAGTGACGCCTAGGTAGCGTCCGGTGTTCGACCATGGGATGGGGTCTCCCGTGATGCTGAGTGGCTGGAGGTCGGCAGGAATCTTCTTTCTAGCAAAGATCAACGCCTGACTTTTGGCTGCGTTGAACTTGAGCCGCCACATGGTGGCCCAAGCCCCAAGGACGTCGCAAGCCGATTGCAGGCGGTGACGCATCAGCCTGGCGTTGATGCTTCTGCGTAGAGCGCCGCATCGTCCGCGTAGAGCGCACCGTGCACGCCCTGCCTCCTCGGAACGTCGGCGGTGTATAGTGAGTAGAGCAAGGGGCCGATGACGGACCCTTGTGGTACTCCAGCTGTTATGGGACTCCGACTACTCAGGGGTCAGGGAGCCCCTGATGAAGCCCGGTCGTCGGCGGCGTCGGACGCGAAGGTCGCGACACCAAGCATTACCAAATAAGCGCGGGTCGTCACTAGCGACGATGCGGCTATGTAAGCACGGTAGCGGCACCAACAACAGTCAGCCACTCGGAGGAGATCTCTGCCGAAAGCTCGTGGGCAGTTGACCACGAGACGTGTTTTGCAACCCGAGAACATTTTATTAATCGAGACTACTATCAGTCAGACTACTATCTTTCTTTCATAGCGCATTGTCTGTAGTTCTGTGTAACTGTGATGTGGGGCAGGAATTCTTCGTTCGGTCTGCCGCCAGTTGTGTTAGTTCATTTAGCGTTACCCAGGGTGCACCACGCGGAGGCGAACTAACTTTAAACCCAAACTCCTACAGTGTGGCTGCCCGTTCTCAGTAACATAGCCCCTCCTAAACTGCGCCGTGAACACGCTCTGGTTAGAGAATTTAAAAAAATCACGACCAACCCTCAATTACAAATCCATAAAGATACTCACGACACCCAAGGAAACCGACTCCGGTCTACGCATCCTCCACTAAAGACCGCACAGGCTCTGCACCAAACCAACTTTAAAATAAATGACCGATGGAAAGAGGAATGGGAGAGCGGAACAGCAGTAAACTGCCACAGTATACCATGCATCTTTAGTAAACCAAAGGATTTGATTGCCCTCGCAAAGTTTGGTCAACTCTTAATCGCATCAGAACCAACTGTGGGAGATGCGCCGACTCCTTACACAGATGGGGTAAACTTCAAATGGCTCTGAGCACTATGGGACTCAACTGCTGAGGTCATAAGTCCCCTAGAACTTAGGACTACTTAAACCTAACTAACCTAAGGACATCACACACATCCATGCCCGAGGCAGGATTCGAACTTGCGACCGTAGCGGTCGCGCGGTTCCAGAGTGTAGCGCCTAGAACCGCTCGGTCACTCCGGCCGGCGGGTAAACTTCCTTCGGCCGCTTGCGACTGTGGCGCTGAGAGACAGACGGTCAAACACATCGTGCAGGAATGCGCACTAAGGGCATACGAGGGTGAGCTACAGGATTTCCTAATGGCGACCCAAGAGGCAATCGACTATTTATTATCTAAGCTGGACGTCTGCTTGTGATTGCTCTTCTGTGAGTGTAAATTTACAATTGGCGGTGTCCTTATATACAAACTGTTATTTATTGCTCTGTTTATACATATGTGATTTTTTTTTAAATCGTGTTGTTTCTGTAATTTTTTCTGTGATGTTATGAGCCATACGCTAAATAATTAAAAAAATAAATACTATCTTTCTTTTGCGGGCCTATGTGGAGTTACTGCCCGCATTGCAGTTCGTAAGATGGGTCGCAGTTTATCCAGAGCTGTTGGAATATAAGACACGAGGATGGAATTTTTCATAAGATCCCACAAAATAAACATATACGGTGTTACGAGGCGACTTTGGAAGATAGCGGTGCAGCACATCGCTAAAGTCCTTTTCACTGTAGATGTAGTTGGCTATTAAGGACTGTTCATTATGAAGGTGCTAATGTGGTGAGGCTCCATCCTGCTTGGAAAATGACGTTTCCGGTATTTCTTCGCCATTGAGGAAAAGATAGATATCCGGCATAATCAGGTACGGGCGACAGCAAGCTAGAGGCAGGAGGGCCCTACCGCCACTGGTGCGAAGGCATATTTTTAGTTTCGATGCGCAACTTATATGTTGCCGTAAGTTTCGTTCTTCATTCACGTAGAAAATTTAGTCATGTGAAATCGGATGAATCTTTTTGAAATACCCCCGTATTTACTCTAGGCAGCCCAAAAATTTGTAACAAAACACCTGTTGCAAAATATACTAACATTCGTACCGAGTGGTTATAATCAAAGTGTAGCTACTCACATAGGTCCAGTGTTCAAAAATGGCTCTGAGCACTATGGGACTCAACTGCTGAGGTCATAAGTCCCCAAGAACTTAGAACTACTTAAACCTAACTAACCTAAGGACATCACACACATCCATGCCCGAGGCAGGATTCGAACTTGCGACCGTAGCGGTCGCGCGGTTCCAGAGTGTAGCGCCTAGAACCGCTCGGCCACTCCGGCCGGCGGGTAAACTTCCTTCGGCCGCTTGCGACTGTGGCGCTGAGAGACAGACGGTCAAACACATCGTGCAGGAATGCGCACTAAGGGCATACGAGGGTGAGCTACAGGATTTCCTAATGGCGACCCAAGAGGCAATCGACTATTTATTATCTAAGCTGGACGTCTGCTTGTGATTGCTCTTCTGTGAGTGTAAATTTACAATTGGCGGTGTCCTTATATACAAACTGTTATTTATTGCTCTGTTTATACATATGTGATTTTTTTTAAATCGTGTTGTTTCTGTAATTTTTTCTGTGATGTTATGAGCCATACGCTAAATAATTAAAAAAATAAATACTATCTTTCTTTTGCGGGCCTATGTGGAGTTACTGCCCGCATTGCAGTTCGTAAGATGGGTCGCAGTTTATCCAGAGCTGTTGGAATATAAGACACGAGGATGGAATTTTTCATAAGATCCCACAAAATAAACATATACGGTGTTACGAGGCGACTTTGGAAGACAGCGGTGCAGCACATCGCTAAAGTCCTTTTCACTGTAGATGTAGTTGGCTATTAAGGACTGTTCATTATGAAGGTGCTAATGTGGTGAGGCTCCATCCTGCTTGGAAAATGACGTTTCCGGTATTTCTTCGCCATTGAGGAAAAGATAGATATCCGGCATAATCAGGTACGGGCGACAGCAAGCTAGAGGCAGCAGGGCCCTACCGCCACTGGTGCGAAGGCATATTTTTAGTTTCGATGCGCAACTTATATGTTGCCGTAAGTTTCGTTCTTCATTCACGTAGAAAATTTAGTCATGTGAAATCGGATGAATCTTTTTGAAATACCCCCGTATTTACTCTAGGCAGTCCAAAAATTTGTAACAAAACACCTGTTGCAAAATATACTAACATTCGTACCGAGTGGTTATAATCAAAGTGTAGCTACTCACATAGGTCCAGTGTTCAAAAATGGCTCTGAGCACTATGGGACTCAACTGCTGAGGTCATAAGTCCCCTAGAACTTAGAACTACTTAAACCTAACTAACCTAAGGACAACACACACATCCATGCCCGAGGCAGGATTCGAACCTGCGACCGTAGCGGTCGCGCGGTTCCAGACTGTAGCGCCAGAACCACTCGGCCACCAGCGGCCGGCAGAGGTCCAGTGTGGACTGTAATTGTATGGAAGTGGAACGTGGTAGATCTGCTACTGCGTTAATATGGAGCCGGTTGTCGCTGGAAAAAATTAGTTCAGGTTTTGGCCACGAGGTGGAAATCTGACACTGTTAATGCAAGAAAGACGTGCAGAAATGTTTCCATACGTAATGGAGTAGGAAATGGACTTGGTAAGTGATGTCAATGAAGTGAGTAAGGCATAATGTTGAGTTAATTATAAACCACCGCTTACACAGTTCATTCAATATGAGCACTGGAGACGTCGGTGAGATGCTGCAACCGTAAAACGACGTAATCGATAGCAGCTTGCAGCAACGTTTTCTTACCGGTCTTCAGATCGGATAGAGACCGAAATGTCCCTGGTAAAACGCGCTGCTTTAGGTACGCGCAGAGCGAAAAGTTACGTGGATTCGGATCAAGTGATCTTGCAGGCCATACATATGGAAAACCTCTGGAGATAACACGTTAGCGGACTGTTGCATTAAGCAATTCTTTCACTGGGCGAGTGACTTGAGGTGTTGCCTCGTCTTCAATCGAAACGGTAGTTTCCACACAGTTCTCTCTCTGTGTGTGTGTGTGTGTGTGTGTGTGTGTGTGTGTGTGTGTGTGTGTGTGTCACTAGCTGATTCTCTCGCAGTTATGAACCGAGAAGCATGACTAATATAAGGAGAAGGTAGAAAAAGTGCATTAACCCTTTCTTGGTTGATGAGATTCTTGTGGCCTACTAAAGTAATACGCAATTTCAAGAGATGTAACGTCTATATCTCAAATCTGCCTAGCGTTACGATGTAGCGAGATGCTTCAGAAACTTGGAGGAAAATATTACGAACCACGGGACGGGTGTAAAGGGTGCTCTAAAATTCCCTTTACAGACTTCTAGGGCTTATGAGGGGACTGAGTAGACAATATTTTGAACTGGAACTCATGTCCGGAAACGTACAGTTCTCATGCTGCAGCCATTTAAAAACACGTTCGCTGGGTAGGTATGCAACAAGATAGCCGTGGCGGGTTTCTGATGTTATTTCACGTCTGCTTCATTTCACGCCTGCTTCGAGCTTCATTCACGTGTCTTTTAGTGTTACAGCAACACGGATGGGTACACACTTGAAGAATACACTGATATGATCCTTCTGTATGACGAAGCTCGCCGTAACGGAAGAGCTGCTTTATCAAGAGCATTATCCACTACGTCCGGCTCCATCGCATAGCCATGTTGCCACTGTTACGCAACAGCTAGGAGAAAGGCGCGGCTGCGCTGCTCCAAGGGGACTTCGCACTCCCGAATTGGGTCACGCGTGAACAAGTGGTTGCGTTAATACCATATTTTCAAATGGTTGTAACACGGAAAATAGTGCGTTTGCGGACATGGTTTCCAATTCAAAATATTATATTATATACGTAGTCCGCTCTACAAATCCTAGCATTTTGTAAGGGACTTTTAGAACACTGTACAGGCTGTAAGAGATCAAACGGGGTGGCATGTGTTAATAAGTGTTGTCTGTTTCACAAAAATCAGATCAAATCACTATCTTCTTCATTCCAAGAATGTCTGAAATAACTAATTGTGTATTCTTATACGTCATAGACATTGGTTGAAAACATTATTACACACCTAAGTAAGTCTACTGCTTTGTACATAATTCGTGTGTAGTGGGACGTATATGTCCCAGAAAACTTCACAGAATGTAAAAACATTCGTGTGGTACGTCAAAACCATCTTCAAATGTTATGTTGAAAACTTGCGTGCGCTATTTCATGTTTTTCATTGTCAGAGAATACGAGTGTTTTTGTACTACTTTTCTATATTCTTTCCGTAATTTCCTAGCGATGTATTCACTTAAAATGAAAAATTTCCATCTGAAAATGCCAGGTTCACATGGAAAATATCGATCTAGTTAAGTTCACGGGACACATCTGTGCCGGCCGGCCGGAGTGTCAGAGCGGTTCTAGGCGCTACAGTCTGGAACCGTGCCACTGCTACGGTCGCAGGTTCGAATCCTGCCTCGGGCATGGATGTGTGTGATGTCCTTAGGTTAGTTAGGTTTAAGTAGTTCTAAGTTCTAGGGGACTGATGACCACAACAGTTAAGTCCCATAGTGCTCAGAGCCATTTGAACCATTTTAAAATATCTGTGCCACTTCAGCGATTTCCAAAATTGGTCAACACAATATTTTTTTTTTTTTTGTAGTTGAAATGTATGATTTATGAAAAAGCAAGTCAATTTTGACCCTATGCTTTTGGAATACACGCAAAATAAATTTTAACTCTGTACGGCTTAAAAGGGCTAATGTAGACATTTTCGTTAGCAAATTGTACGGTCTGCGCGCCAGATATAGTCGAAAGCTGCCTCTAGAGAGCGCTACTATTGAAAATCACGACGAAGAGCACATCCCGTGTGATGAACCAACTTGTTTCAGAACTTGCACTAAAATGCTGAAAACCACGTTTGGCGTGTTTTACGTTCATGAACACATCCTGCGCGAGGCTACGACACATCTCCGCGTCCAATCCAATGATTTGGGAATTGTCTCTGCAACTCATTTCCAGCCATCAGCGAAAAATGTTACGGACACCCATCGTGTTGATACCACATTCTGTTCTTTGTTCCGAGAGATATTTCTTCCAATAACAGACCTGATGTTTCTTGCAGGAATGTGGTGTACTTCCTAACATTAAGATGTCTTTCGATGAAATAGGGCCTATAATTCTGTTCTCCAGAATCCCACACCATACCCTCGCCGAGCACGGTTTTTAGTGTGCAACTTGCAGTAGCCAACATGGATTTTCAGTTGCCCAATAATGCATGCTATGCAAATTAACATTTCCGTGGTTTGTGAATGTAGTCTCGTGAATAGATAAAACCAAATTAATAAATGTGTCATTCATCTGAATCTGAAGTTAAGTCCATCGGCACAGTTCAATGCGATGCATACAATACGTACCAGTTGATTCTTGGGTGATATTTATGGCGATGCAAAACACGAATAACACTACATCGGCTAATGCCAGATTCCCTTGCGATTTGACGCGAACTAACACAAGAATCTCGAACCACAGTCGCAAGAGTACCAATTTCCGTTCCCTCGTTAGTAACTTTCCTTTGGCGGTTATGTTTCCGATGCCTTAAAGATCCAGTTGCTCATACACATATTTAAATGTACGACGTGTAGGGCGAGTACGTTGAGGATATCTTTCAGGGTATAAATCTCTAGCTCTCACTGAATGGCATTCTCCGTAAATGAGAAGCATATCGACTTGTTCTTCGAGGGAATACATTAATCACATTCGCTTGATTTAAGAATCGGTGATTGGGGAGTACCAGGGAGGTTTCCGGCCAGGACGGTCAACAGTAGATCACATCTTCAGTCTCCGGCAGCTCACTGAGAAACTGGGTGAATATGGTAAAGATTTGCATATTTTAATCGTTGATTTTAAGAAGGCCTATGACTGCATACATCGTAAGAGCCTGCTCAACTGTTTAAGGGAGTTTGGCATAGCAGAGAAACTCATCAATCTGATAAAGATCTGTCTGAACGAGACACATGCAAAGGTGAAGATGGGAGATCGCGTAACTGAGGAATTTGAAATTGTGACAGGACTCAGGCAAGGAGATGGGTTGTCCCCTATCCTGTTCAACTTTGCCCTCGAGAAGATCATACACGAGACCTTCCAAGAGAACGAAGGGATTGAAATCGAAGGAAAGAGACTGGCATACTTAGCCTATGCAGCCGACATCTGTTTACTCTCTAGATCGGAAGAGGAGTTGGAGCAAATGACCAAAGCACTAAAGGAGGCTGTCAGCAAATTTGGGCTAAACATAAACGAAGCTAAGACAGAGTACCTCGTTATGTCGCGTGGTCATTGTCAGACTGCTGATAATCTACAATCACTGCGGGTTGGGGACCATTCCTACAAGAGAGTGCAAGAATTCAAATACCTTGGGGCACTTTTCACTGAGAACTCGTCATGTGAAGCAGAGATCAATGCCAGAATACAAGCAGGAAACCGATCTTACCACAGCCTAGCACAACTGCTTCGGTCCAAATCTCTCTCCAGACAGTTCAAGATTCGACTGTACAAAACCCTGATCCAGCCTGTTGTTCTATATGGCTGTGAGACATGGAGTATCCGGAAACAGGACTTCCATAAGCTCCTTGTCTTTGAGAGAAAAGTGCTTCGGAAGGTCTTCGGTCCGGTTCTGGATGCAGATACAGGGGAATGGAGGATCAGATACAACCAAGAGCTTGAGGAACTATACCAGCAGCCCAACATAGCAGGAGCTGTCAAAGCCAAACGAATGCAGTGGGCTGGCCATGTGGCCCGGATGGAGGATCACAGATGGCCTCGGAAGCTCCTGGATTTCACACCTACAGGAAAGAGACCGCCAGGGAGACCCAAGAAGCGTTGGAGGGATGGACTCCATGAAGATTTAAAACAAATGTCAATAGATGTGGACGAATGGCGGATAGCAGCAATGGACAGAATACAGTGGAGGAGGAAACTTGTAGATGCGTGCGGTCCACTGGGCCTGATCACGTAGTAGTAGTAGTAGTAGTAGTCGATTTAACAATACTAGTCTTACCTTTCTTGTTAGTGTTGTATTGCGAAACCGTCGAATGGTGTTCACATGTCAATGGCGTGTTAGATGGACGCCATATTCGGCGAATATTTGCTGTTTGCACAATATGCGAGAGAGAATTGTTAGAGCATGTGCTTCGATAAGTGCCGATGTGATAAGGAATACCACTCAATCCATGGTTAGAAGATTGCAGCAGTGCACTGATACCAATGGTCATCACCTCGAACACCTTCTGTAAATGGACGTTCATGCCGCCCTGTTGACTTTTGTTGACCTTCAAAGACCTTACTGTTACACATCATTGGATTCCTCTCGCTAGCCGCTATCAGAAAATAAGTACCAAACTATTGCATCCCATTTCAAAAAAACAATGTTGATCTTCATACCTCTGACGCGACCCCACCTAGCAACAAAAAACCAGCGTAATATTATGGCCCCCTTTGTCCCATGCAACGTTTGTCCTACAAACTTTTCAGCTACTATCATACTTTCGAAGTTACTGTAGGCGGCAATAGTTAGTGACTCACCCTGTATATGGGCGACGGATCTAACTTCAAAGCACAAGCTTAGTCGGCAATTAACAATAGTTCTAGACGGAGAGGAAGGCCAGATTCAGATAACCGCTGAAACGCTGTGAAGCGATACGGTCCTATTTACAGTAGAAGCTCTGCAGGACATGATTCTGCAAGACTGGCTTCTGATTGTGCTACAGATTGACAAATATGATCTAATTAGTGTTTGCGTAGTCTGCAAATGTATGTCACTGCCTAAAGTTTCCCGTGAGGGTCAGCTTTGGTCTTTTTGCCCTACGACGTGCAGCAACTCGATGTGTCATGGACACACAAAGTCGTTGAAAGTCACCTTCAGAAATAATGAGCCATGCTGCCACTATTGTCGTCCGTAATTATGATAATGTTGCCTGTGCAGTATTTTTAGCACGAACTGACCTCTTGATTATGTTCCATGAATGTTGGAAGGGATTCATTTCGGGCGGTCTGGGTGACCAAATATTCGCTCTATTTGTCCAGAAGATTCTTCAGACCAGTCGCGAACAACTGTGGCCCAGTGACATGGCGCAGTGGCAGCCACAAAAATTCCATCGTTGTTTGGAAACTCAAAAGCCATGAATGGCTGTAAATAGGCCCCAAGTAGCCGAACATAACCATTTGCAGTCAACGATCATTTATCTGGAACAGAGGACCCAATCCATCCCTTGAAAACACAGTCCACAAAATTATGGAACCATCACCAACTTGCGCAGTGCCTTGTTGACAACTTGGGTCCATGGCTTCGTGGGGTCAGCGCCACAGTCGAATCCTACCATCAGGTCTCATCAACTGAAAGCGAGACTCATCTCACCAGGCCACTTTTTTCCAGTTGTCTAGGGTCCAACCAACATTTTTAGAACCCAGCCTTCTGGGTTTCTAACCAACATGGTTGGACGTCGAGAAGAGGCGTTGCAGGCTGGTAGCAAAGGCACTTGCGTCGATCGTGTGCTGCTAAAGCTGGTTAACGCCAAATTTCGCCGCACTGTCATAACGGATAAGTTCGTCGTACATCGTGCCTTGATTTCTGCGGTTTTTTCTCGCAATGTGGCTTGTCTGTTAGCACTGACAACTCTACGAAAACGCTGCTGCTCTGGGCCGTTAAGTGAAGTCCGTCGACCACTGAAAACTTCGTGTTGAGAGATGATGCCCTAAATTTGGTATTCTAGGCACGTTCTTCACATTGTGGATCTCGGAATATTGAATTCCCCTAAAGATTTCTTAAATCGAATGTTCCAAGCATCTAGCTCCAACTACCATTGGTGTTCAAAGCCTGTTAATTCTCGTCGTTCGGCCATAATCATATCAGAAAACATTTTACATAAATCACCTGATTACAAATGACAGCTCCGCCGGTACGCCGTACTACCGCCCTCTGTGTACGTGCACATCGCTGTTCCACTAGTTTTGTCACTTCAGTGTAAAGTACCTGCTCCCGGCCATATTTGGACATCTCTCCTCAAAGACATCCCCACTTCCAACTATCACTTCTCTTACTCGTCTCTACAAACGCTGTCTTACCTTATTTCTTCTCGGCCTTGAAGACAGCTAGTCAATCCTCTTCTCAAACCTCAGAATGAATTACTCCTTTCTGAAAGCTATAGACCAGTCACTCCTTCATCTCCTAAGTACAATTCTGGAACGTGTTGTACTCCAACTGTTCCAGGAATTTCTTACTTATCATAACTTCCTACTCCCATTCTACGTCGAGCTTTCCACCGTCCCTGCGCTTAACTGAGTTCATTTGTGCGGCAAAAGAACAGAGGAGAAAACAGAGAATGTGTATAGCTTGACCACATCTGGCTTGATGGCTTGGTATTTCAATTGGATTCTACAATGTGCTCAAGCTTTTTAATCGTTCCTGAAGGTGAGCACATTCTTCGTCCGGAACAGCAATTACTGGATGAGCGTAAAACCAGTTACAGCTGGACTTCCGAAGGCTTGGTTCTGAGACACATCCAAAACATGTACGTCCAGAGACGTCAAGAGGAAAGTTCCCAATGTTGCCCGTCTGGAAGATGAAGAGCAATCCTATCAAGGGCCGAGTAGTTCCTCTCACTTAATAACTTGACGCTCCCTAACTTTCAATTCACAATTGGATGCACGGACTTAACGTGACACAGTCAAAGACCCTGAACTTACTTTGGCAAGAGGCTTATTTGAAAATGGCCTGCGGTCAATAGGAGCAGCTCTCAAAGAAGAGTGTCGTACCATCGTACAACAAAAAAACCAAAAACATGGAACGCCGTCATACTTCTGACCTTATGATATGGTTTGAAGTGTTTTCGGTAGCTGCCGACACACATCAAACAACTGCAAACCCTTATGAGATCTTTCGCGTTATAACAACTGCTGCCCGCTACGCTCTCAACAAACATCAGGCAGCATTTACGACAACTATCAACCAATCAAATCGTTGAGAGAAAATCGATTAAAGTTTATGTGGAAACTAATGTTTCGCCCAATAATCTCATAAATTCACTAAATCAAGGAGTACAACTTTGCTTCATAAAAGACCAAAGCTGACGCTCACTGGAAACTACAGGGGCTGACATACATTTGCAGACTACGCAAACGGTCCATCTACAGCACAATCAGAAGTAACACTTGCTGAATCATGCCCTGTAGAGCTTCTACTGCAAATAGGACCGTATCGCTTCACACCGTTTCAGTGGTTATCAGAAAGGACGAAATATTATGCCAGATTTATTTGAGACTCCATCTCCAAACCTGTCAAACGTAACACAATCACTACTCCAGTAAAGCCTTCACAGTCTAAATAGGCTTTCTAACACCTCTGTAGAGCTCTTAATTAAAGCAGTGTACGTAAAATTTTAGAAAAAAGGTAGAAACATTGAATAGAGAGCTGCGTTTATTGCAAGAAATGAAATAAATAATGAATAAAAGTACAGGAATTGTAAGTGGTCTGCATAGCTACTGTTTTACAGATCGTAGTGCAATATCTTTGGCTAATTGACCCTGTGGTCAGACTTTCCGCACTTTAGACACGACGTTGGCTTACTGGGAAACAGGTATTCCAGTCAAACAACGTGGTATGTGAAGACTAACGTCACCCAGTATGGAGAAACTCAACGGGACGACACCTATTGCGTTGTGTTTAGCCACTGGGTGCACGACAAAACCGGTGAAACGACTGAGAAAAAATGTTTCTGTCTCCCATTGTCTGTAAAAAAACTGGCCCTTGTACGGAAGCGTTGCCTTCTCTCACCTCTGATTGGCTAACATTCAGGGATATAGGCTTCAGAACAGCCTAGTGCGTAGGGGTAGCTATGTACCTTCAGGTGATCGTGCATGGGGATGATTTTAGTGTGAATGCGTGGCATAAATAGTACTGATTCTGATATAAATACAGAAAACTGCAGCCACTTTTTGAAACAGAGTTCGTTCCATAAACCTGTTTTCGAACCTTCTCACGCTTATCTTCACATGGTGCTTCGGCGGTTACATGACTATTTCAAAACATAATGCCAGGTTCGGGCGCGCGATTAAGCTTATTCATTGCGGATGTGAAAGACCCATTCACCGTTTATTCAACATACGTACAAAAAACTTCAGCAGCCACTTTTTGAAATAATCATATATTCCATAAATAGGCTTTCGAACCTTTTCAGTCTTATCTTCAGATGGCGTCGACTCTAATTATTTTTAATATCAGTTATGCCCGTTTATTGTTCACAGTGGTTGCGAATAGGAATGTTACACACTGCCCCCAAGTATAGTTTTAGTAATAAATAAAAAGTGTGTTGGCATCCCTAAAAATATTACAATACTGAAGCAGCTTCTAGCAATTCTACAGATTGCAGTCATCGGGATGTATGGCAGTGTGACACTTTCTGGTAAAGGATACGTCTGTCGAATACATCTATAGAAGTTACAAAGTTACTGGAAAGAACATTATCTCTTCTGAACAATACGTTGCAAGGCATCCCTGGACCCACTCTATAGCAACTCTGGATGTGCGCCGCATTGCCCTGCAGGAGTTCGCAATGGACATGAATGGATGCAGGTGAACAGACAGGATGCTTACGTAAACGTGTCATCTGTCAGAGTCGTATCTACACGTATCACTGGTCTCATATCAATCGAACTGCATACGTTCCACACCACTATAGAGCCTCACCAGCTTGAACAGTCATCTGCGGACATGCAGGGTCCTTGGATTCTTGAGGTTGTCTCCATAACCGCACACGTCCATACGCTCGAGACAATTTGAAACGAGACTCGTACGACCAGGCAACACGTTTCCAGTCATCAACAGTCCAATGTCAGTGTAGACGGGCCCAGGCGAGGCGTAAAGCTTTGTGTCATGCAGTCATCAAAGGTAGACGATGGGGCCTTCTGCTCGCAAAGCTCGTATCGATGATGGTTCATTGAATGGTTCGCACACTGACACTTGTTGATGGCCCAGCATTGAAATCTGCAGCAATTTGCGGAATGGTTGCACTTCTTTCACGCTGAACGATTCTCTTCAGTCATCGTTGGCCCGTCCTTGCACGATCTTTTTTTCCGGATGCATCGATGCTGAAGATATGATGTTTTACCGCATTCGTGATATTCACAGTACACTCGTGAAATGATCGTATGGGAAAATCCCCACTTCATCTCTATATCGGAGATGCTATGTCCCATCGGTCATGCTCAGACTATAACACCACGTTTAAACTCACTTAAATATTGATAACCTGCCATTGTAGCAGCAGTAACCGATCGAACAACTGCACAATACTCTTGTTGTCTTATATAGGCGTTGCCGACCGCAGCGCCGTATTCTCCCTTTTTACATATCTCTGTATTTGAATTCACATGCCTATACCAGTTTCTTTGGCGCTTCAGTGAATATTTTCACCCGTAGCAGCTACCTGATACATTTGTTACAACCAGCCCACGTCATTACGTTTTCATCAGTAATGACAACTGGAACTTTTCTAATAGTTTTGTGCAAGGATAGAGTTTTAATACCACATCAGTGGTTGAAATGGCTCTGAGCACTATGGGACTTCACATCTGAGGTCATCAGTCCCCTAGAACTTAGAACTACTTAAAGCTAACTAACCTAAGGACATGGCCCGCTCGGTTGGCCGAGTGGTGTAACGCACGGCTTTCCGGAGCGGGAAGGAGCGCCTGGTCCCCGGCACGAATCCGCCCGGCGGACTTGTGTCGAGGTGCAGTGAGGCGGCCAGTCTGTGGATGGTTTTTAGGCGGTTTTCCATCTGCCTCGGCGAATGCGGGCTGGTTCCCCTTATTCCACCTCAGCTACACTATGTCGGCGATTGCTGCGCAAACAAGTTCTCCACCTACGCCCACACCAGCATTATTCTACCACGCAAACATAGGGGTTACACTCCTCTGGTGTGAGACGTTCTCTGTGGGGTCCACCGAGGGCCGAACCGCACAGTGAACCCCTGGTTCGGTGTGGGGCGGCGGAGGGGTGAAGTGGACTGCGGTAGTCGTCGTGGAGTTGTGGACCACTGCGGCTGCAGCGGGGACGGAGCCTGTCCGACGTTTCTAGGTCCCCAGTGAACACATAACATACAACCTAAGGACATCACACACATCCATACCCGAGGCAGGATTCGAACCTGCGACCGTAGCAGTCACGGGATCCAGACTGAAGCACCTAGAACCACTCGGCCACAGCGGCCGTCGTTCTTTTGACACCCCCAGAGCCGAAAGTCACATGGATTCATATCAGGTGATCTTTCAGGTGTTAGAGATAACACTTCCGTGGAATGTGGCATTAAGCAGAGCATTCACTGGGTGAGCGACATGAGGAACCCCATCTTGCATGAAACGGTGGTTTCCACACAGTTGTGCTCTTCCAAAGAAGAATCACATGCTGTACAAGGACGTATGGACACTGGGCACTGGACACTGGACCTCTGTGAGTTGCTGAACTTCAATTATACCCACCCAGTACTCGTATAACTTCTCATGTTGTTGCCTTCGTGACTTTTTCCTAATTTGTAAGGTTAATATACATGCATATATTTTCGTGTTTAATGAGTAGGCAAGGTGATTCGTCTCACACGTACAGCAGTGCGAGTAATATAGTCGACTCCATTATTGCGTCAGTACGAGTGGTATTAATTCCAGACAAGAAGTGTGACGCCCGCACACACAGTGGTGCGGCGCCTATGGAGGGTGCCGACCGTTTATCTGGCCCCCGTGCCACGCTGCGGTGCTTTTTCAGAGGCGAGCAGTGGGCAGCGGGTCGTCCGTCGCTCTGGCCTGCCTCCACTCTCCAGTCTCCAGGGACAGTGAGGGACGGCGCTCCTGTACCCCCGACTGCACGACGTGCCAGACAAATGCCCCCCGTCCGCCCGCTCTGATTCCCGACCTTCACTCCTCTCTCTCTAGTCTTGTCGCACACACAGAGAACACCTGGCATCTGCAACACCTCACACACTGCCTGCGTTGAACTTCTCGAAATCTGTTAATGCTGTTATACGTGCTATTTGCTTTTTTTTTTTTTTAATTTTTGGAATCATCAGTCCTCTGAATGGTTCGATTCTGCTCGCTACGAATTCGCCTCCTTTGTCAGCGTTTCCTTGTCACAGTTGCACTTGCAGCCTACGTCCTTAATTATTTATTGTAGGTATTCCTATCTTTGTCATACCGTGCAGCATTTATCCTCCACAGCATCGTGTTGCTCCCAGATGTCTAAATACGTATACAAAAATCCTTCCTGTTTCTAGTCAATGCTTTCCACACATTTCATTCAGCATCAGTTCTGCAGAAGAACTCCTCATTTCTTATCAGTCACCTAATTGGGAACATGGTTCTTTAGCATCACATCTCAAACGCTTCTGTTTTCTTTGTTTCCCAGTTTTCCCAAAATCCGTGATTCACTTTCACTATTCTCCTAACAAATCTTCCAGATATTTCTTCCTCATTTTAAGAATAATGTTTCACACTTCTTTTGGCCAGGAATACCTTATTTGCCTAAACTACTCTTGTTCGTCCTTTCTTCTCCCGCTTTCCCGCTACCAGAATTCCTTAACTTCGTCTTCTTCGTGACCACCAGTTTTGATGTTAAGTTTATAGCTAATGTAGTTTTTCCCACTCGTCACTACTTTCGCCTTTCTTCGGGCTGCTCTTAATCCATATTCTGTACTCTTTAGACCATTCATTCCACTCAATACGTCCTGTAAATTTTTTTTCACTTTAAAACTGAGGATAATAAATGTTATCAATGAGTCTTATCACTGATATCATTTCACCCTGAATTGTAATCCCACTCATAAACGTGTGTTTCGGTCATTGCTTCTTCGACGTGTAGATTTAACAATAGGGGCGGAAGACTACATCCCTCCCGTACACCCCCTTTAATCGAAGCATCTCGTTCTTCTTCGTTCTTCTTATTCACTCTTTGTACTTACTGTATGTTACCCACCTTTTCCTACAGCTTACTGCTGTTTTTCTCAAAATTTCGGTCATTTTGTACCATTTTATTTTGTCGAGCGCGTTTTCCAGATCGACAAATCTTACGCTCGTGTCTTTATTCTTCTTAGGTCTTGCTTCCGTTATGAATAGGAACGTATGAACTGCGCCTCTGAAACCTATACTTTACCGAAAGCCAAACTGATCGTCATCTGACAGATCCTCAGATTTCTTTCCTTTTACTTATTCTAAAGTCGTAAACAGGCAACGATACCAGCATTCGCAGGTGTTTCGAGAACCACGAGTAAAGGTTATACGAACAACAGAAAATCCTTTAAAAGTAATATTTGCCGCGCGGGGTATCCGCGCGTTCAAGGGCGCCTTGTCACGGTCCACGCGGCTCCCCCCGTCCGAGGTTCGAGTCCTCCCTCGGGCACGGGTTGACCTCAGCAGTTTGGTCCCATAAGGCCTTACTACAAAAAAATTAATAATATTTAAGAATCATCAAGAGCTACTGTAGAAATGAAGTACCATTTTCGATCACCAGACAATCAATTTATATCCTGTATAATAACGGAGAGATCACACGAGGTACATTTGACAGTCTACGAGGGTGATTTGAAAACTTTTCGGAACAGAATAGAAAAAAAAGTACTTACATCACTGAAACTTTTATTTTTCAATGTAGTCTCCTTCTAGATTAATGCACTTGGTCCAACGAGGTTCCAATACCTTGATCCCATTTCGAAAATGAGTTTCCTCCAGGGTCGCAAAATAGTCGTCAACTTTGGCTATCAATTCTTCGTTTGAAGTGAATCTTCGTCCACCTAGAAAACTTTTCAAACCACCCTCGTAAATACCAGTACATCCATAAGTCAACATGCTTGCGAAAACTCATAACAAAACATATATGACTCACTGTCGGGAAAAAACTAGTGTGGGCGTAAGAACCACTTACCTTCTGATCCTCAAAGCCTTTCTCTGGTGTAGTTTAACTGAAAATTACTGTCTTCAAGTTTGTTTCCCTTACGTGGATTCTCTATGCGTATTTTCTGCCCACCCTAAGAAAATTAGTGAAAGCAACAAAATTCTTTGATCGTCATTGAATTACATTAAAACACACTTTTTAAATAGCTGCTGATGTGTAAGCAGGGTCCAGAACCCGAAAATGCCCTTTAGTACATACTTAGCAACATGAACGCACTTTCAATAATATCCACTACTTACCCTACTTTTACTCTCGACGTACTCTTTAAAGAGATGTTGAGTGGGGAAAGTGACATATACCACTCACAAGGGGAGGCCGCCAATTGTGAAATTCAGATTCGATTCATACTGCGCATAATAAAAGCTCATGGCCAGAGGTGTAATGTGGCAAAGCACCAAGATGCACTTCTCAGCCGTTGTCGAGAAAATCGACAGTTAATAGAAACCGTTCTGGTGAAATACTCTCTACGATGCATAGCTTCCTCTAGCGTCGTGGCGCAGCGGTAAGTGCTTGGGTTCGTAAGTCAAAGGTCGCCGGATCGAATCTCGCGCCATGCATTTTTTTTAGTATTTGTTTTTTGTAATTCAAATATATATATATATATATATATATATATATATATATATATATATATATATATCATGGGGTCTCTAATTCGAACGTTTGACTTACACTATACGTATTCGTTTCGGAATATCGTTTCTACGTCTTCCGTTAACTACACGTGTAAACATTATGAAGACAATTAATAACATTTGTGAAATACAACTTTGTTTGCAGAAAACATAATCATGTTCGAAGTCGCCAGTTTTTCCACGACAAACGACTTTCAACAACTTATTATATGCATAATTGTTGAAACTGATTGCCGTGAATTTTATATATATATATATATATATATATATATATATATATATTACAAATAACAAATACTAAAAAAAAAGTTGCATGGTGCGAGATTGGATCCGGTGACCTTCGGATTACGAACCCGAGCGCTTAGGAAGTTACGCTGTAGGAAGTTACAAATCGTAGAGAGCATTTCACCTCAACGGTTTCTTTTAACTGTCGATTTTCTCGACAACGGCTGAGAAGTGCATCTTGGTGCTTTGCCACATTACACCTCTGGCTATGGGCTTTTATTATGCGCAATGTGAATCGAATCTGAATTTCACAATTGGCGGCCTCCCCTTGTCAGACTTTAAATTTCGGGGTTACTTTAACTGAAAAATTTAAAACTAATGAACTCATTAAAAACAAAATTTTAGTGTGTAAATTAATTGACTGGTTTACAACATTTTCAAAAGCTGCATATGAAGTAGCTCTGCCCCTTTCCCCCTTCCCTTGATATTGCGTGGGTTAATATCCGTTAGGTGTTCTCTTTTCTGTGAATTATTTTCTCTAATATTCGTACATGCTGCCTCTATCTTTCCCAAAGTCACTTATTCTCCTACAGCTTTGCACTTATTTAACCTTTCCTCCTATACCTTTCAGCATTTCCTGTCGGTCTATATTCCGTTCTTTCTGCTTAATTTTTCTGAACTTTTATATTTTCTCCTTTCACTACTTAGACCCAAAATTAGTGCTCTCTTCAATGATTTCTGCTTGGCCTTTTTTTTTGTCTAACTCAGCCGTCTTCACTATTTCATCTCTCGGGGCTACTCATTTGGCATCTATTGTGTTTTTTTGCCTCTATTCAGTCAATCGTTATCTAATGCAACCTTCGAAACAACGGCGTTTGGTTCTTTTAACTTTTCTACGTTCCACCTCCTTAATTCGTACTTTACAAATATGAAGGCGAGCAATAACTGTCATCTTGTAAAAGTGTTGCTCTAAGAAACCTACATAAATACGTTTATTTTATTCATTATTTTGTGATGTATTTGCAATTTTTGGAGAAGTCTTCGTCGAAGAGGATTTGGCCACTGAAAGGTACCTCTCACCTTTAATAGTAAAGTGTCTACCATCATGAGTCCCCAAAATATCTAGGAGCAACTCTTGAGAATACCTTGTCGCGCAAGAAACACCTAGGAAACACAGCAGGAAAACTGACATGGCGCAATAACTTCACGCAGAAGCTGAGTGGTAGCTTATGGACTACAAGAACTACAACACTACGATGTTTCACCTTCGGAGTCGTCTACTCTTCTACCGAATAATGTACTCCAGTACTAACAGATAACATGCGAGAAAAATGGAGTTCAGCTAAATACAGCAATGAGGACAGTAACAAGTTGCATCGGATCCACCCTCTTCACTGCTTACCAACCTAACCCACATTGCACCACCAAATATTCGAAGACAGAATGCTTTTCTCAATGAATATGAGAATTAATTAAATTTCTCAGCTCCCTGTCCAATCTGACATGCCTGCACTTAAAACGACCAGACTGAAATCCAGGGATATTGGCAGAATCGCTACAAGCAGCGGATTTCATCATGAGCAGGAAGCGGTCAGCCGGCCGAAGTGGCCGTGCGGTTAAAGGCGCTGCAGTCTGGAACCGCAAGACCGCTACGGTCGCAGGTTCGAATCCTGCCTCGGGCATGGATGTTTGTGATGTCCTTAGGTTAGTTAGGTTTAACTAGTTCTAAGTTCTAGGGGACTAATGACCTCAGCAGTTGAGTCCCATAGTGCTCAGAGCCATTTGAACCATTTTTTGAGGAAGCGGTCAGAAATGTGCAGTAGTATTGCCCACGAGCAACGTCAGACCGTCGTACGGTCTGGCACAAGACAAGTCGGCTTGGATCAACTATGATGTGCACAATAAACAATTAACAGGATCCGTGCAGGTCATGGTATGTGTGCAGAAAGCCTCCACCGATAGGGAAAGACTTCATCTTCTCAATGTGCTTGTGGCAATGAACATCACACCATCAACCACACTGTAACAAACCGTAGCAGACGAACTTATCCTGAAACGTAGAACGTTTCTTTGGAGTGACAGAGGCATTATGGATTGAAAATGTAGTTGTTAATTTTAGATGCAGTAGTTTTGTTCTATTTATTTTGTAAAATCATGCAGTTCATTTATGTAAGTTGCAGTCCAGTTCGTATTTCCATAAACTACACTCTGTCCCAATAGGCCTTGGAAGGCCCAACGGTACCGGCCGGCCGCCTTGTCATCCTCAGCCCACAGCGTCACTGGATACGGATACGGAGGGGCATGTGGTCAGCACACCGCTTTCACGGCCGTATATCAGTTTACTTGATCGGAGCCGCTACTTCTCAATCAAGTAGCTCATCAGTTTGCCTCAACAGCGCTGAGTGTACCCCGCTTGCCAACAGCGCTCGGCAGACCTGATGGGCACCCACCCAAGTGCTAGCCCAGCCCGACAGCGCTTAACTTCGGTGATCTGACGAAAACCGGAGTTAACACTGCGGCAATGCCGTTTGTATTACCATAAGCTACAAAAATAAATAATAATTCATTATGTTTAATAGTTAAGCTACAGAAATAAATAATAATTCACTATGTTTAATAGTTAATGTCAGCACATTCAAATATTTGAAGAACATGTGTGTAGCAATGCATCTTTATGCATCTCTGCCATAAGGAAGACTGCTTTCAACTATCGAGACTGAACCATCGTGCTGTAAGGCAGTGGCGAATAACAGACTGTGATTGTGTACGTTGGTATGTTGGCTTTTGGTACGTAAAGACACGAACGAAATATTTAAATTAATATGTGCATGCACCGTGTCTATGCGAGCCACAGAGTGAACTGTGAGGTGTGCAACTCTCTTTTAATAGTGGATGAACCGAGACAGCTTTTGTGTGTGAAATGGCCGAAAGTAAAGGGTTACTGGTGAAACAATGCTTGTGCACAATATCGTATCGTCAGCTACTACAGGAGAGGGGACTTCTCATTACTTGCAATAGATGGAAACGTTATTTTCAATGTAGAATCATCAAAGACCACCAGCGTGTGTCATAGTTGTTATACTATCTCTGAATCACACAATGAAGTGAGATGCAGCCAAAGAAAAGATTTTTATAACTGATTGCTATATGAGATCACAAACGAGATGTATATCGTTCTCTCTTTAAATAAAATGTTGTTCTGGCTGTAATGTTGCAAATTATATCTCAACGAAAACACTGTTAGTGCAACAGTGCCAAACTATAAATTTACTGTGTGCTCCTTATCCCTCCAGACAAGATTTTTATCAGATTTAAAATAGTAGTCTCACAAACCCCTACTCATTCACTGCATTTGCAATGTTTCTTAGATTCTGATTTCTCACATAATATATAAATAATTTGCTGAAGTGAGTAGGTTTGCAAATCGCCATTGTATGGATTTCGCGCGAATCTATCATCGACGTGCTTCGTTCTGATTGAACGAGACCGGTAGCTCGTACGATATGTGGAAGTGACATCTGGTGCACACGTGTTTGCGAACGGTTTGTTTACAACATTATGGGTTTTGCATGGGTTTGGCATGTCATTGTATTTCGAGTTACAGACTGCATTTCTGGGTGTATGGATACTTAATCTAGCACAATTTTGGTACTACTCGTATATACAGGGTGTTACAGAAAGAATATTCGTATTTCGAATACATATATTTATTAAACTTTAAGACATACAAATATGAAACTTTACGCATATATTTACAAACCTTTCAAGTTCAGATTACAGATGTTCAACATATCCTCCATCAGCGACACAATCAATGTCACATCGATACTCAAATTCCTCACATACTCGGGCAAGCATGTCCTTCGTCACTGATGTTAAGGCAGTACGGATCCGGTTCTTCACCTCTTCCAGAATCTGTGGGAAGAAGGCGAGGGTGTCAAATCCGGTGACCGTGGAGCCCAGCTGAGACATGCTTTGTCCATAGGTTCGGAAGAGTTTCCTTCAGATATTCACGCACTTGGGGACTGCAGTGAGGGGTTGCCCCGTCTTGCTGAAAAATGAAATTGTCTTCGTGCAGCCTCGGAAACGAAACGAACATTTTTGTAACTTAGCGAGATACTGCTGACCGTTAACCGTGTTTCCATCGAAGAAGAATGGGCCGTAAACAGATGATCGGGACATCGCACAAAACACATTGACTTCGGGCGAATCTCGTACATGTTCAATGGCTGCATGTGGGTTCTGTAGGCCCCAAATTCGAACATTGTGTTTGTTTGAATGACCACTAACATGGACCGTCGCTTCATCCCTGAAAACGATGCGTTATGCGAAAGTGTTATCGTTGTCAATAGCATCAAGAATCTCGTTACAAAATGCCACACGTTTGCGTTTGTCGTCAGGACGCTGAGATCGTAACAGCTGTAACTTGTACGCCTTCATAACCAACCACCGTCTCAAAACAGGCCAAATTGTTGTAGGCAGTAGTGACTCCCGATTGGCACGACGAGTTGATTTTGAAGGACTACGCTGGAAAGCAGATTGAATTCGTGAACCGTTTTCTTTAGGAACACGAGGGCGGCCAGGACTCTTTCCTTTGCATACACGTCCTCTATCTAGAAACTGTCGATACCATCCACGAATGTTCCACCCATTTGGAGGATCAATTTGGCACCTCAACCTGAAATGTCTTTGCACTGTAATCACGGAATTGCACTTCACGAACTCGAGAACACTAAATGATTTCTGCTACCGAGTAGCCATTTTAAACATATGACAGTTACCAAGAAAAACAGAAGACAACTGACATCAATCGGATATTAATATAGACTAGACTATGTATTCGTTTCTGCAATAGCCGAGCCGAGGCGCAGCGATCGATAGTTAGGACAAAGTAATACATAGTAATACGTATATTATTTTTGAAACACCCTGTACTTGCGACAACTATGTTTATTTAGATTATGGTTTTTGCATATTTCAGTAGAAGTAAAGGGCGAATATTTAAGTACGACTTTATTGCATTTGCGGGGCACAGCCAAATTTATTTTCCTTCTTCTACTCTCAGAATCCTACACAGGGAATTAATTATTGTACATAACAAGCTTCAGTCATGTAACATCATGAGGTTAAGTCCCCACCTGCTTACATGGCCATTTACACAATTTAAATTTAGGTCGACAATGTGTCACTGCGTTATACCTTCCTCTGGTAAACTAACCAGAGTTCTTCTCCATCTTGACAGAATTAAATCTTAATACTCTTCGAAATGTACACCACATACCCAGCATCACAGCATATGGTGTACGGCGAACGATACCTTGTTCCTCTATCGCACTAGTTATTTCTTTCCCTGTTCGACTCGAAAGTGGACGGAGGGAAAAATGATGGGCTACATACCTCCTTAGAGCTCAAATGTATGTTGGCGGACCCTATCAGTAACAAATCTAATAGTACGCATTTGTATTGCTTCGATGTCTTGCTTTGATCGGACGTGTCGGGGATCCCAAACGCTCGAGCAGTACCCAACAAATGGTCGCACTAGTGTTTAATATGCGGTCTCCTTTATACACTCCTGGAAATGGAAAAAAGAATACATTGACACCGGTGTGTCAGACCCACCATACTTGCTCCGGACACTGCGAGAGGGCTTTACAAGCAATGATCACACGCACGGCACAGCAGACACACCAGGAACCGCGGTGTTGGCCGTCGAATGGCGCTAGCTGCGCAGCATTTGTGCACCGCCGCCGTCAGTGTCAGCCAGTTTGCCGTGGCATACGGAGCTCCATCGCAGTCTTTAACACTGGTAGCATGCCGCGACAGCGTGGACGTGAACCGTATGTGCAGTTGACGGACTTTGAGCGAGGGCGTATAGTGGGCATGCGGGAGGCCGGGTGGACGTACCGCCGAATTGCTCAACACGTGGGGCGGGAGGTCTCCACAGTACATCGATGTTGTCGCCATTGGTCGGCGGAAGGTGCACGTGCCCGTCGACCTGGGACCGGACCGCAGCGACGCACGGATGCACGCCAAGACCGTAGGATCCTACGCAGTGCCGTAGGGGACCGCACCGCCACTTCCCAGCAAATTAGGGACACTGTTGCTCCTGGGGTATCGGCGAGGACCATTCGCAACCGTCTCCATGAAGCTGGGCTACGGTCCCGCACACCGTTAGGCCGTCTTCCGCTCACGCCCCAACATCGTGCAGCCCGCCTCCAGTGGTGTCGCGACAGGCGTGAATGGAGGGACGAATGGAGACGTGTCGTCTTCAGCGATGAGAGTCGCTTCTGCCTTGGTGCCAATGATGGTCGTATGCGTGTTTGGCGCCGTGCAGGTGAGCGCCACAATCAGGACTGCATAAGACCGAGGCACACAGGGCCAACACCCGGCATCATGGTGTGGGGAGCGATCTCCTACACTGGCCGTACACCACTGGTGATCGTCGAGGGGACACTGAATAGTGCACGGTACATCCAAACCGTCATCGAACCCATCGTTCTACCATTCCTAGACCGGCAAGGGAACTTGCTGTTCCAACAGGACAATGCACGTCCGCATGTATCCCGTGCCACCCAACGTGCTCTAGAAGGTGTAAGTCAACTACCCTGGCCAGCAAGATCTCCGGATCTGTCCCCCATTGAGCATGTTTGGGACTGGATGAAGCGTCGTCTCACGCGGTCTGCACGTCCAGCACGAACGCAGGTCCAACTGAGGCGCCAGGTGGAAATGGCATGGCAAGCCGTTCCACAGGACTACATCCAGCATCTCTACGATCGTCTCCATGGGAGAATAGCAGCCTGCATTGCTGCGAAAGGTGGATATACACTGTACTAGTGCCGACATTGTGCATGCTCTGTTGCCTGTGTCTATGTGCCTGTGGTTCTGTCAGTGTGATCATGTGATGTATCTGACCCCAGGAATGTGTCAATAAAGTTTCCCCTTCCTGGGACAATGAATTCACGGTGTTCTTATTTCAATTTCCAGGAGTGTATATGAGCTCCACTTTCCTGTAATTCTCCCAACAAACCGATGTCGACCATTCACCTTCCCTACTACCGTCCTTAGGTTTTCGTTCCATTTCGTGTCGCTGATACTGTGTTCGAACATTACAGGATTGTTCTTCAAACTCATGTACATTAACCTACAATTTTCTACATTGAGAGGTAAGTGCCATTCGTCAGACCAAATAAAAATTCTCAATAATTTTGTGTCCTTCTACAATCACCCATCGATAATACTTTCCCTTATACTACATCATCATCAGCAAGCAGTAGCAGATTGCTGTTCAACCTATTTAGGAGAACATTTAAGTATGTACAGCGAACAAGAGCTCTCCTTTCACACTTTCGTAGATCACTCCTGATGATAGTGTCTGATGAGGATTCGTTGGCGAGAACGAAGTACTGAGCCCTATTACTTAAGAAGTCTTCCAGGGGAACACACTGAAACCTCGAGTGGAACACACTGAAATTAAACTGCATTAGTAACGATCTGTGCTCTGAAATAGAATCGTGCGAGCGCTACCCAATAGTCACGACAATAAACATCTTTGGGCATTATGCAACACTTATGATTCGCAAACTACACACAACGCAAACACCATTAGATTGAAACAACATCTGAGATTATTCCTATTTATATTTGTTAAATAATGTAACCAAATCATGAGAAGCGTTGTATGAAGTAGGATTCATAAACGGAAGTCGAAATCACAGCCCCAAACATTTATTCAATTCAAAAAGAACATGGAACCTTGTTGCAAGGTGACACCTGAAGAAGCAAAATACAGAAAACGAACATAAAGTGCTGAAGTTAATAGAGTTAATTATTTGAGATTTTTATTAACAGAAGAACAAAATTATAGTTCCTTATCTGCACAACTCGCATTCTCAAATAAGAAGAGAAATAAACCAATGAACTCCGCGTTCAAGACGCAAGTAAAACCATATAAATGTGAACTGTTCAGAGTACAGACTCAGAAATATGAAACTTAAAACTTCTGCTGTAACAAAAAGCGACAGTTACTTCTTCAAGCTGCACAGTCAGCGCGGGGCGACACCCAGGAAGCGAATGATATCAACACTCAGTTCTCAGTCAAAAACCTACTGGAGGGAACATAGGGTGCTTGTTGCCAATATGATGAACGAGAAAGCACCTCGTAGTACGAAAATAGAGGGAAACCTAAGTTTCCCTAATATGGTGTACAAAAAGGCTACAACTATTTACTACGTTGGTACCGAGTTTCAGCGGACTGATACTACTGACTGATGTAGCATTCCAAATATGTAGTAGTGGACGCAATACGCAGGATTAGACGAACAGAAATACTGTTGACATGGTGAGAAAATTCTCGTATTACATGGGAGTCAAAAGACGAGATTCTTGTTGACATCCAAACTGAATACATACTTGGTGCAACTCAAGTTGGCGCTTGGGGGCTAAGGCAACTTTGTACTGAATAGTTCACATTTATATGGTTTTACTTGCTTCTTGGAAACGGAAACTTTGCAGTAGGGCGAGCATGTCCTGAGAACCAATTGGAAATGCCGCTCAGCTTGAGACAAGCTTTCCTGCTGCGACACCACAGTAAAAACAGGATGTGCCGGAATACACTTACTAGCTTGTACTGCCAGTTTTAAAATAACTGTAACAGAACTCGTAAAGTATGAAGCGATAGATACCTCTATTATGGGACGTTCTTCCCGGAAACAGTCTCATAAGATATGGAAATCCCTAAGGGAAATGCCATTTGAAAGGACTACTTAAATGACACCGTAGAATATTGCAAACAGCAGTACTAGTAACTGTTGGTAAATAATAACTCTTGATTAGCATTTTCATGCCCTGTATATTCTCTAAAAACTTTGAGAGCAACCAGACTGTGAAAAGACCCTTGGATCGACAGGAGAATGAAGTCACCCGTCCCTCAGTACCCGTTCTTGGAAGTTTGCAGCTGAAGGGGGGAAGGGTCAGTGGCAACGGCTATGCCCTTGCAGCACAGCCACCGGACATTCGGCTTTGTATAGAAACACAGATAGCATCTCCCGTCGAGTGATCCGCTGACGAAAATATTTAGAATATGGAATGGGGTGAGGAGGATCGCCCTTGTTAGCAGAAGATGGCATGCTAATCGAAATTTAGGAAGGTGGCCATCTACCCAGAAAGCACTGAAAGCTTGCAACAGGCACCCCGAATATGGATAGGGGACCTCCAGTCCTGGGCCTCTAAACAATGGTTCACCACTGAACGTTTTGACTCTGCGAAAAACAAATGTTCACGCAATGTAAACCCACCAGCACTGGCTCATGTACATACATTACCTCTAGAAAGAGGCACCAGATGGTGACGATGCAGAGCATTTCTTCGATCAAATAAAGAGACAGAGAGAGAGAAATGCAAATTTTTTCTGTAGAGGATGGTAAGGCACCAGTTATTGGTTAACTAGCCGGAATACGTGGACTACTGTTTTGTAAGAACATTCGGTGCTCGGAAGATCTGGAGCCAATCCAATAGAAAATCAATGAGAGATGCTGAATGAGGCAATGTGATGTTCCCTTTTAATTAACACTCGATCAGAAATCAGACTTCGACTTCAGCTCCAACCTTCATGAAAATCTTAGAGACTCCGCCACTAGAGTTCTATGCTGAGAGCCGCTGTCAGCTGCTAAGCCACCTGAGCTGGTGCATTGGGGACTTAAAAAAAATTGGGCTAATCTCAACGGCTCATGAGGGTCATTTGTTCCGCCAACGATCTGTTCCACAGCCTCATCAGCTACCGCCTGGAATATTATGGTGAGATTGAGCCACAACAGCGGAATAATGTTTAAGGCCACTGAAGTCATTTTTAAGTAATCCTGTTACTTAAGAGTTCACTCAAAACACTTGCCTTTTAATGTTATGAACAGGATGCTTTCAGCTCTGACCCCAGATGTGACGTATTGCCTTCTGTAGTAGTATTTACTTTTAAATAAAACTATGATGGTCACTGGGCATATCTTACAAGTAATTGGCTGACTTACACTATTATTAGTATCTTCTCTCACGATCCTCTATGTCAGTTCTGCCACGGTTTTTATAAAATTACTATTGCCACAGATTGCTGTTTCTTTATCAACGACTTTGTTGTAAGAGCATTAATGTCATCACAGGTTGCCACTTGTTCAACAACCATTTTATTAGCATAAATCAAAGTAATAGTAATTCGTGTCTCACTTGTCATAAGTTCCCTGTTCATTATTTTGGAGGGTCATCTTGAATATTTAATCGACGTCTCCCAGGATTCAGTTGCCTAGCCCAGAGTGTTAAACCAAGATGACCCCTCGCACCAGCAATGTTCCAAGATGCTACTCCAGGCGGGTGTAAAATGAATGTGCACAACAGAAAATACTGAACGTTGAAATGAAAATTTGGCCCTGTCTGACTACCCCACTGAAGCAGATGTTAGGATCTCTTAATGGTGATATTATTTCCTACCTCTTGCTCTTTAACATATAAATTACAACATACTCCCTGCCGCCGTTGGATAAGCAGTTGCAGCAGCAAGTCGTATACCCCTAGCTTACTTATTTGTTACAGAGTTTAATTCTTAATTTCTTTGCGTGTTTTTGGGTACTTGCATTGTTTAATTCATAAATTTCGGGCGTATTATAGTATTTGAGAGTTGTAGCATAGCGCTTTAGTGTTTACTTCGTAGATTCTTACTTAAATTGCGTGTGAGTTTCGTATAGGAGGTGTAATTTCGAGTTTTAGTTACTGTAATCGTAAATTCAGGCAGATTGTAGCGCAGTCGTTAGCTATTTGTACAGGTTAGTTAATAAATTCTTTGCGTGTTTCCCTTGCGTTATCTAGGCACTGACTCGTGTTACAGTAACTGTTGTTCTACATCGTGTTAGAATGGACAGGGACTGTGATTGCTGTGATCGGATGAGGGCTGAGTTGGCATCCCTTCGCTCACAGCTGCAAGCGGCGCTGACTTCGGTCGCGCAGCTTGAGGCTGTTGCCAATGGGCACCACTGTGGGGAGCCGGACTTGGGTATCACGGGGATATCAACCTCGTCCCGTCTGTCCCCAGATCGGTCTGCTGCTGTGGTTGCCCCGGTTGCTGCCCGCAGTGGGGCTGAGCCCTCGCCTGTGGTTGATTGGGAGGTCGTTCCAAGGCGTGGCAGGCAGCGAAAGACGTCCCCGGACGCTGATCAGAAAGCCTCCCCGGTGCGTCTGACAAACAGGTTTCAGGCCTGTCTCTGGCTGAGCCAGATGCTGCTGCCTGCCCTGTTTCAAGGTCCGGGCCATCACAGAGGGTGGGCTTATTGGTAGTTGGGAGGTCCAATGTTAGGCGCGTAATGTGGCCTCTTAGGGATATGGCGGCTAAGGAGGGGAAGAAATCCAGAGTGCACTCCGTGTGCATTCCGGGTGGAGTCATTCCTGATGTGGAAAGGGTCCTTCCGGATGCCATGAAGAGCACAGGGTGCAGCCAGCTGCAGGTGGTGGCACATGTCGGCACTAATGACGTGTGTCGCTTTGGATCTGAGGAAATTCTGGTTCAAATGGCTCTGAGCACTATGGGACTTAACATCTATGGTCATCAGTCCCCTAGAACTTAGAACTACTTAAACCTAACTAACCTAAGGACAGCACACAACACCCAGCCATCACGAGGCAGAGAAAATCCCTGACCCCGCCGGGAATCGAACCCGGGAACCCGGGCGTGGGAAGCGAGAACGCTACCGCACGACCACGAGATGCGGGCGAGGAAATACTCTCTGGATTCCAGCGGCTATCTGATTTGGTGAAGGCTGCCGGTCTTGCTTACGAGATGAAGGCAGAGCTCACCATCTGCAGCACCGTTGACAGAACCGACTGCGGACGTTTGGTGCAGAGCCGGGAGGAGGGTCTGAATCAGAGGCTCAGACGGTTTTGAGACCTAGTTGGCTGCAGATTCCTTGACTTGCGCCATAGGGTGGTGGGGTTTCGGGTTCCGCTGAATAGGTCAGGAGTTCACGACACTCATTTGGCGGCTACACGGGTAGCGGAGGCTGTGTGGCGTGGACTGGGTGGTTTTTTAGGTTAGAAGGCCTCGGGAAAGTACGGGGTGGGCTGCAATCTCAAAGGGTGCATGGCAAATACAGGACGTGCTTGGATCAAGGAACAGTCGGAATTGTAGTTGTAAATTGTTGTAGTTGTGCTGGGAAAGTCCCTGAGCTTCAAGCGCTAATAGAAAGCACAGAAGCTGAATTCGTTATAGGTACAGAAAGCTGGCTAAAGCCTGAAATAAGTTCTGCAGACATTTTTACGAAGTCTCAGACGGTGTTCAGGAAAGATAGATTAGGCTGAATTGGTGGTTGAGTGTTTGTGTCTGTCAGTAGTCGTTTATCTTGTAGTGAATTCGAAGTAGATACTCCGTGCGAATTGGTATGGGTGGAGGTTATACTTAACAGCCGAACTAAGTTAATAATTGGCTCCTTCTACCGACCCCCAGACTCCGATGATATAGTTGCGGAACAGTTCAGAGAAAATATGAGTCTCGTAACAAATTAATACCCCACTCATACGGTTATAGTTGGTGGGGACTTCAACATTCCCTCGATATGTTGGCAAAAATACTTGTTCAAAACCGGTGGTAGGCAGAAAACATCTTCCGAGATTGTCCTAAATGCTTTCTCCGAAAATTACGAGTATTTCGAGCAGTTAGTCCACGAACCCACGCGCATTGTAAATGGTTGCGAAAACACACTTGACCTCTTAGCCACAAACAATCCAGAGCTGATAGAGAGCATCATGACTGATACAGGGATTAGTGATCACAAGGTCGTTATAGCTAGGCTCAATACCGTTTCTTCCAAAACCACCAGAAACAAACGCAAAATAATTTTATTTAAAAAAGCGGATAAAGTGTCACTAGAAGCCTTCCTAAGAGACAATCTCCATTCCTTCCGAACTGACTATGCAAATGTAGACGAGATGTGGCTCAAATTTAAAGATATAGTAGCAACAGCAATTGAGAGATTCATACCTCATAAAATGGTAAGAGATGGAACTGATCCCCCATGGTACACAAAACAGGTCCGAACTCTGTTGCACAGGCAACGGAAAAAGCATGCGAAGTTCAGAAGAACGCGAAATCCCGAAGATTGGCTAAAATTTACAGACGCGCGAAATTTTCGACGGACTTCAATGCGAGATGCCTTTAATAGGTTCCACAACGAAACATTGTCTCGAAATTTGGTAGAAAATCCGAAGAAATTCTTGTCGTATGTAAAGTACACAAGCGGCAAGACGCAGTCAATACCTTCGCTGCGCAGTGCCGATGGTACTGTTACCGAAGACTGCGCCGCTAAAGCGGAGTTGTTGAACGCAGTTTTCCGAAATTCCTTCACCAGGGAAGATGAATGGAATATTCCAGAATTTGAAACACGAGCAGCTGCTAGCATGAGTTTCTTAGAAGTAGATACCTTAGGGGTTGCGAAGAATCTCAAATCGCTTGATATGGGCAAGTCTTGAGGTCCAGATTGTATACTGATTAGGTTCCTTTCAGATTACGCTGATACAATAGCTCCCTACGTAGCACTCATGTACAACCGCTTGCTCACCGATAGATCTGTACCTACAGATTGGAAAATTGCGCAGGTCGCACCAGTGTTTAAGAAGGGTAGTAGGAGTAATCCATCTAACTACAGACCTATATCATTGACGTCGGTTTGCGGTAGGGTTTTGGAGCATATACTGTATTCAAACATTATGAATCACCTCGAAGGGAACGATCTATTGATACGTAATCAGCATGGTTTCAGAAAACATCGTTCTTGTGCAACGCAGCTAGCTCTTTATTCGCACGAAGTAATGGCCGCTATCACCAGGGGATCTCAAGTTGGTTCCATATTTCTAGATTTCCGGAAAGCTTTTGGCACCATTCCTAAGAAGCGACTTCTAATCAAGCTGCGGGCCTATGGGGTACCGTCTCAGTTATGCGACTGGATTCGTGATTTCCTGTCAGGAAGGTCGCAGTTCGTAGTAATAGACGGCAAATCACCGAGTAAAACTGAAGTGATATCAGGTGTTCCCCAGGGAAGCGTCCTGGGACCTCTGCTGTTCCTGATCTATATAAATGACCTGGGTGACAATCTGAGCAGTTCTCTTAGGCTGTTCGCAGATGATGCTGTAATTTACCGTCTAGTAAGGTCATCCGAAGACCAGTATCAGTTGCAAAGCGATTTAGAAAAGATTGCTGTATGGTGTGGCAGGTGACAGTTGACGCTAAATAACGAAAAGTGTGAGGTGATCCACATGAGTTCCAAAAGAAATCCGTTGGAATTCGATTACTCGATAAATAGTAAAATTCTCAAGGCTGTCAGTTCAACTAAGTACCTGGGTGTTAAAATTACGAAAAACTTCAGTTGGAAAGACCACATAGATAATATTGTGGGGAAGGCGAGCCAAAGGTTGCGTTTCATTGGCAGGACACTTAGAAGATGCAACAAGTCCACTAAAGAGACAGCTTGCACTACACTCGTTCGTCCTCTGTTAGAATATTGCTGCGCGGTGTGGGATCCTTACCAGGTGAGATTGACGGAGGACATCGAAAGGGTGCAAAAAAGGGCAGCTCGTTTTGTAATATCACGTAGTAGGGGAGAGAGTGTGGCAGATATGATACGCGAATTGGGATGGAAGTCATTACAGCAAAGACGTTTTTCGTCGCGGCGAGATCTATTTACGAAATTTCAGTCACCAACTTTCTCTTCCGAATGCGAAAATATTTTGTTGAGTCCAACCTACATAGGTAGGAATGATCATCAAAATAAAATAAGAGAAATCAGAGCTCGAACAGAAAGGTTTAGGTGTTCGTTTTTCCCTCGCGCTGTTCGGGAGTGGAATGGTAGAGAGATAGTATGATTGTGGTTCGACGAACCCTCTGCCAAGCACTTAAATGTGAATTGCAGAGTAGTCATGTAGATGTAGACGTAAACATAAATGAATGATTAAGGAAACTAGTAACTACCAAATGATAAATGTTGTTTCTGATTATACATTTACTGTAGATTAAAACTCCTTTCATATACTGCAAATGTTTATATATCAATGTCCAATGGACATAAAGAGATAAAAATGAATTTCGTAACTAATATTACTGATCAGATGCGCAAATCTGCCCCTTTTCATGGCCATCTAATATAAATACCAGCAGATGACTGACATCATCTACGTACCGAACACTAGAAGATACTATTTTCAAAGATGATCTACTGTGGTGTGCAACTTCAGTGGAAATAAATCTTACGTGATCACAGCTGTTTAGCTTTATAGCCCTAATAAGCCGAAGCAATTAGCAATATCACCATATGAACTGTGTCCAGTGCATTGGAGCGATGGTTCTCATACACATCTGCCATGATGGAAGAACTCCAGCCACAAAATAAAATATTCATTCAAACACTAGGACGGCAGAAGGCTGTCCTCTGACTAGTATAATCTAATACTGTCTTCTCCTCTCTGTGTTCTACAGGCAATAAACGCCAGCTCCCAGCCACAAGGACGGAATTCAGATAACGTCTCAATGTGAGTATAGACAGAAGTGCTCTCAATTACTGAACGCTGCGTACTCAATGACGACTCCCTATCCAGAGACAAAGTCCAGAATCGCAACAGTACAGTGCCTAACCATACTAACGATAAAATCTCCTGAGAGCAAAGACAGCAAATCCGTCTTTACCAACAAAAGCTGATACTTAGCGACCGTCAAACACAGGCGCTCGAAACGGAAGACCCCTTTCTTTCTACCGATGACTTTCCAGCAAAACTCAGCTCCCCTCCCTTATAGCTGCAGAAGGCGAATCATATTCTCGAAATCACGGAATATTCTCCCTCTCTACAGATTCTTCCGAATGTTGACAAACCACATTTTAGTCTTTTGTCGTCCAGCGCGGAAGGTTTGTGAGGAAATACCTGTCCCCATTAATTAGGAATTCATACCATGGTACGCTTCTCAGAGTAAACATACTCGGGAATGACCCATCCTGCATGATTTCCGAGGAAACGCTTCCTTGTTCCTCTCTGCTGCGTCCAAGGTTTTCACAGTTTCCGAAGTATTGCCCAGTTACCCTTCCGGCCTCGCTACAATGCTGGCTAGCCGCCACTCTATTGTGCTTCAGTGCTCAGGTGTTCCGACCGTCTGCCTTGGGCTACTTCCTTTGTTAAGCAGGACCAACACACCTGTGCAGGCATTTCCACCCAGGGCCTGAATTACGACTGCCTTTTCATTACCTTTCATGCATTAAGCATCAACAACTATTTACAAAGTGTACGTGACAATGTCAGTCATCTTTGAATATTCTGAGAGGCACCCACATGCCTTGCTCATACTGTGGCATCAAGCAGTCAGGCCTGCAAGATGAGTGGTCTGCCAAGCGAGTGGATTCATTCTTATTTATCGAGTAACATGAGCTCTCGTACTCACAATTTAGTTAAAAATCATCCTCCTGTATGAATAATACGCAACGGAAACACGCATCTGACTATCAGTAATTTACAGAACTCTGACTGTTCACTACGCACTGGCAATACCACATTTCCTTTCCTTTTTATTTAACGGCTTTTATCAACACGTGGCCATCGCACTGAATATGAGTGGCGCACACATTATAATTTCTGGATATCATGACAACATACAATTCGAAGGAAAAGGCCACCAATCTTTTTCTTTTCACTATCTTATTTATTCCGCTAAATTCTATAACCTAAACACACAAATTCTATAACCTACAACAATAACACATGAGAAATTCCGCCCAGTGGGCATGACTTAACATTGGTGATTCTCTACCTTATGGTCTCGTAATTATTTAACGCTACAGTGCACTTTCTGGATAGGATGGTGGATCTTTTATTATTTCTCACACTTCGATTCTCACAATCATCATCACGAAACTTTCCTCCAGACCGAGCAGTACAAAAGGAACACGCATAACCCACTAATCTTTTGAAACTAACTCGCTATTCTCCCATGCAAACCACACATACCCAAATTACATGACATACACCACACTACAATATGAAATACTACACAGGGAATAGTCACAACATTATCACTTTCAGCTTTCCCACTCCAATTAATATTTATCCCAGTTTCACACGACACTGCCCCACTTCGTAATTCTACTTTCCTACTATGAACTCTGGAGATATATGCACGTCTTCCTGTGCAATGCAAGCCAAGTGGCGTTGCTGGTTAGACGGCCGACTCACCTTGCTTCTCTCTCAGAGTTTGAATCTAGCGTCACACGGAATCATATCACGCAAAGTAATATTAAGAACGTATTCATCACACACGCGAGTCCTCAACTGATACCATGGACGAGTACTTCTCTTTATCTTTTGTCTCATACACAGTTTGAGACACACACAGTACTCACCCCGTGGAAGTACTCGTCTCTAATTTCAAGTCCTGCACACGCCTTTTCTTAAATATTTCAACTTATGGTACACACGCTATTTCTTAAATATTTCAACTTATTGTACACACGCTAGTAATTCAGCTTAACTTAAGCACACGGAAGTATTTCAACTTATTGCTACGCGTGGTTTCATTGTGACCGTTGGTCACTTCCGAAGATTACTACAATCCCATTAATATTACCTGCCTGACGTTTAATTCTCCCCACAAAAGTTCCTGAAATAGAGAAATTATTATTTCAAACTACTCTTAAATATTCTACATGCATACCATGCCTCCACTCTTTCGTCATTACGGGGCACAACTAAAACAGGTCTTAAGGGCCGGCCGCGGTGGTCTCGCGGTTCTAGGCGCGCAGTCCGGAACCGTGCGACTGCTACGGTCGCAGGATCGAATCCTGCCTCGGGCATGGCTGTGTGTGATGTCCTTAGGTTAGTTAGGTTTAAGTAGTTCTAAGTTCTAGGGGACTGATGACCACAGCAGTTGAGTCCCATAGTGCTCAGAGCCATTTGAACCATTTTTGAACAGGTCTTAACAGCACAAGATCCAGCAGCAGAGTGCTGAAACATGGCCGTTCTTCAAGTCCTCTCGCACCTTTGCTGAAGTGGGGGAGCACCTTGCTACCGTATTGGTCAGCCACATTTCAGGCGCTCAAAGCTCAGGTAAATTTCATCTCTTTGGTCCCACCAAAGGTGGCCAAAGTGTCGTCTCAAAGATGATCATATATTCACATTCACTATCTGCGGTTAGCAGACGACCATACATTCATTCATTTCACAGATCTCACCAAACTGGATGTAGGGATTTACTTTGTGGGAGTGCACATGTGATCAATTAAATAAATAAATTGTCATTCTTTCCCACACTGGTATCCGGCTTCGCTGTATTAATTGAAATTGATTTATTTTACAAAAAAATGTGTTGTTTTGACAAAAATAATGAAGTATGTTGTACCTATTTTCAATGTCGGGCGGTACTGTACCCTTTCAATTCAAATATACAATGTACGATCTAACAAATGATACCTAATTCCAGTTGTAAATAATGAAAAAGTAGTTAGATGAGTGCTTGTAAGTTGCGAATTTATAGCCACCTTACAACGTTACAAACTACACTGAAGAGCCAAAGAAAATGGTAGACCGTGTAGGGCCCCTGCGAGCATGCAGAAGTGCCGCAACACAACATATCACGGGCTCGACTAATGTCAGAAATTGTGTTGGAGGGAATTGGCACCATGAATCCAGCAGGGCTCTCCATAAATCCGTAAGAGTACGAGAGGGTGTAGATCTCTTCTCAACAGCACGTTGTAAGTCACCATAGATATGCTCAATAATGTTCATGTCTGGGGAGTTCGGTGGCCAGCGGAAGTATTTAAACTCAGAAGAGTGTTTCTGGAGCCACTCGCTAGCAATTCTCGGTATGTCGGGCGTCGCCTTGTCCCGCTGGATTTGCCCATGTCCGTCGGAATCCACAATGGTCATGAATGGATGCAGGTGATCATATAGGATGCTTACGTACAAGTCACCAGTCAGAGTCGTATGTATACATTCGGAGGTCCCATATCACTCCAACTGCTCAGGCCCCACACCATTACAGAGCCTCCAACAGCTTGAACAGTTCCCTGATGCAGGGTTGTCTCCATACCCGTACACGTCCATATGCTCTCTATAATTTGAAACGATAGTTCTCCGACCAGGCAACGTGTTTCCAGTCATCAATAGTTCAATGACGGTGTTAACTAGCCCAGGCGAGGCGTAAAGTTTGTGTCGTGCTGTTATCAAGGGTACACGAGTGGGCCTTCGCCTCCGAAAACTCATATCGTCGATGTTTCGTTGAATGGTTCGCACGCTGGCACTTGTTGATGGCCCAGCTTTGAAACCTGTAGCAATTTGCGTAAGGGCTGCACTTCTGCCACGTTGAACGATTCTCTTCAGTCGTCGTTAGTCCCGTCCTTGCAGGAATTTTTCCGTCCGTCGCGATGTCGGAGATTTGATATTTTACCGGATTCCTGATATTCAAAGTACACTCGTAAAATGGTCGTAAAGGAAAATCCGCACTTCATCGCTACCTCGGAGATGCCGTCTCCCACCTCTCGAGCTCCGGCTTTAACATCACGTTCAGACTCAGTTAAGTCTTGATAACCTGGCATTGTGGCAACAGTAACCGATCTAACAACTGCGCCGGACACTGGTAGTCTTATATAGGCGTTGCCGACCACAGCGTCCTATTCTGCCTGCTTACATACACTACTGACCATTAAAATTGCTACACCACGAAGATGACGTATTACAGGCGCGAAATTTAGCCGACAGGAAGAAGAAGCTGTGATATGCAAACAGTTAGCTTTTCAGAGCATTCACACAAGGTTGGCGCCGGTGGTGACACCTACAACGTGCTGACATGAGGAAAGTTTCCAACCGATTTCTCATACACAAACAGCAGTTGACCGGCGTTGCCTGGTGAAACGTTGTTGGGATGCCACGCGTAAGGAGGAGAAATGCGTACCATCACGTATCAGACTTTGATAAAGGTCGGATTGTAGCCTATCGAGATTGCGGTTTATCTCATCGCGACATTGCTACTCGCGCTGGTCGAGATACAATGACCGTTAGCAGAATATGGAATCGGTGGGTTCAGGAGGGTAATAAGGAACGCCGTGCTGGATCCCAACGGCCTCGTATCACTAGCAGTCGAGATGACAGGCATCATATCTGCATGGCTGTAACGGATCGTGCAGCCACGTCTCGATCCCTGAGTCAACAGATGGGGACGTTTGCAAGACGACAACCATCTGCACGAACAGTTCGACGACGTTTGCAGCAGCATGGACTATCATCTCGGAGACCGTGACTGCGGTAACCCTTGACGCTGCATCACAGACAGGAACGCCTGCGATGGTGTACTCAATGACGAACCTGGGTGCACGAATGGCAAAACGTCATTTTTTCGGATGAATCCAGGTTCTGTTTACAGCATCATGATGGTCGCATCCGTGTTTGGCGACATCGCGCTGATCGCACATTGGAAGCGTGTATTCGTCATCGCCATACTGGCGTATCACCCGGCGTGATGGTATGTGATGGTATGGGGTGCCACTGGTTACATGTCTCGGTCACCTTCGCATTGACGGCACTTTGAACAGTGGACGTTACATTTCAGATGTGTTACGACCCGTGGCTCTACCGTTCATTAGATCCCTGCGAAACCCTACATTTCAGCAGGGTAATGCACGACCGCATGTTGCAGGTCCTGTACGGGCCTTTCTGGATACAGAAAATGTTCGATTGGTGCCCTGGCCAGCACATTCTCCAGATTTCCCACCAATTGAAAACGTCTGGTCAATGGTGGCCGAGCAACTGGCTCGTCACAATACGGCAGTCACTACTCTTCGTGAAGTGTGGTGAGTACACGCCATCCAAGCTCTGTTTGACTCAATGCCCAGACGTATCAAGGACGTTGTTACGGCCAGAGGTGGTTGTTCTGGGTACTGATTTCTCAGGATCTATGCACCCAAATTGGGGGGAAATGTAACCACATGTCAGTTCTAGTATAATATATTTGTCCAATGAATACCCGTTTATCAACTGCATTTCTTCTTGGTGTAGCAATTTTAGTGGCCAGTGGTGTATCTCTGTGTTTGAATACGCATGCCTAAACCAGTTTCTCTGTTGCTTCAGTGTATGTGGAAGTCCGCAGCTCGTGGTCGTGCGGTAGCGTTCTCGCTTCCCACGCTCGGGTTCCCGGGTTCGATTCCCGGCGGGGTCAGGGATTTTCTCTGCCTCGTGATGACTGGGTGTTGTGTGATGTCCTTAGGTTAGTTAGGTTTAAGTAGTTCTAAGTTCTACGAGACTGATGACCATAGATGTTAATTCCCATAGTGCTCAGAGGCATTTGAACCATTTTTTTGTATCTGGAAACCTATTCCGTATCTTCCTCATCCTGATTATTCATGATGCGTCACAGATGTCTACGCTGCCAATTTCTAGCTGTTGTGGAGGTGAGAAACTGTCATTACCATAATGTTCATTTAATACCATTTTCCCTGACGAAAATCGCAATAGCAGGAACGGAACGTAGGTCTGGAAAAGAACTGGTTGCTGACATGTTCTACAATCTCAAATGGTTTTTGATTTGGATTATACTACTGATTAGACAGTTAATTATCGACGACTTCCTCTTTCTGAAGTGTCTTCCACACGAGCAGGAGGTCCCTAGCAGCGAGTAGGCCTTCGGCTCTAAAAGCTCATATCGATGATGTTTGGTTGAATGGTTTGCACGCTGACACTTGTTGATGGCCCAGCTTTGAAATCTGTAGCAATTTGCGTAATGGTTGCCCTTCTGCCACGCTGAACGATTCTCTTCAGTCGTCGTTAATCCCGTACTTGCAGGAGTTTTTCCGTCCGCAGCGATGTCGGAGATTTGATGTTTTACCGGATTCCTGATATTCACGGTACACTCGTAAAATTGTCGTACGGGAAATTCTACACTTCATCGCTATCTCGGAGATGCTTTGTCCCACCGCTCGTGCGCCGACTATATCACGTTCAAACCCACTTAAGTCTTGAACCTGCAATTGTAGCAACAGTAACCGTTCTAATAACTACGCCGGACACTTGTAATCTTGTTTAGGCGTTGCCGACCCCAGCACCGTATTCTGCCTGTTTACACATCTCTGTATTTGAATACGCATGCCTGAACCAGTTTCTTTGGTCCTTTAGTGTACCTGGAAACCTATTCCGTATCTTTCTCATCCTGCTTGTCACAGATGTCTACCCTGTCGATTTCCAACTGTTGTGGAGGTGAGAAGCTGTCATTACTATAATGTTTATTTAAAACCATAATTCCTGAGGAAATAGCAGGTCTGGAAAAGAACTGGATCCCAAGCAGAGCGCGCCCCTGTGCGCGGAGGTCACGACCCGGCTCGTGGGCGGCGGGCCGCTCGCGTGTCCGGCGTCATCCGTCAGGCACAAGCGCGCCGCGCCGCCCACAATGGAGACGGATGGGCTGCGCTGACGCGGGGCGCCAAGTGCTGATAATTAGCGCGGCCACACGTCTTCATTTGCGGCCTGCCGGCGCTCAGCTTCAATGTGGACGGCCGGCGGCTGCAGGTGGCGTTAACACGACACAGCGCGGAAGTCGACATTTACCCGACCTTCCGTCACGTCGGCCACTGTCTGGACAAGGGCGCGTGTGTGTTCTGGGATGGGTGGGGCGGGGGCAATGACAGTCGTTTCACCGCTGCCTGTAACTGATGACCAAAGCAGCGCCTGGCTTTCAGCGTACTACCAGAGGAGGTGCATCATAAACAGAGGAACGCCACTCATCATTACACTATCTCTCCTCTCTACTAGGGGTATCTTTTTTTTTTTGGAAACGCAACACGCATTTAATGATCATCAGTCTCTCGAGATGAGTTTTACACTCGTTGAGTTGGTACTGGGGATAAGCCGAGCGGTCTACGGCGCTGCAGTCATGGATCGTGCGGCTGATCCCGGCGGAGGTTCGAGTCCTCCCTCGGGCATGGGTGTGTGTGTTTGTCCTTAGGATAATTTAGGTTAAGCAGTGTGTAAGCCTACACACACATTTGAACATTTTTGAGTTGGTACTGTATAGTGGAATTTCGGAGGAATGGAGGTCGGGCTAGGGTTTGTACAGACGTGGGGATCAACTTATGAACAACTTACTTGACATCAAAACATTTTGAATAACTCAACCGAAACCATTTATAGTAAAACTGTGTAATTCTACCAATGTACGCTCTTGTGGCGATATCCATTAATAAAATATTCTCTTGTTTCAAACGGTGTCAAATGGTTAACTGCCCACAAGCTTTCAGCAGAGATCTCCTCTATCATTGTCAAGTGGTTGATTGTCGTGTGGATGCAGATGCCGTACTTAGACAGCCGCACCGTCGTTTCGTTACTGGCACTCAGTCTGAGCCGTATGTAGTAATATTTTTGTGACGCGACCGCCACGCTCACTGCAACTTCCTGATCACGGGTTCAAATGATTCAAATGGCTCTGAGCGCTATGCGACTTAACTTCTGAGGTCATCAGTCGCCTAGAACTTAGAACTAATTAAAACTAACTAACCTAAGGACATCACACACATCCATGCCAGAGGCAGGATTCGAACCTGCGACCTTAGCGGTCGCTCGGCTCCAGACTGTAGCGCCTAGAACCGCACGGCCACTTCGGCCGGCACTGATCACGGGACCTCACAACGTACTAACCTTGAATTCATAGTCTTTATTGAGGTTGTTGTGCGATATTTTCATCTCTGTTGCTTCTTTTATTATGCTATCCCAGAAGCAGTTGGTCCGTTTAGTACTAAAAGTCTCGTTGAAGGAATTCGGTGACCGTTTTCCGTTGCAAGTTCCGCTCCAGCTGATTTTTCGGGATAGTATAGGCGGAGACACCTCTGAAGTTCTAAGTGGCGCAGTTGAATAGTGCGGACCGTCTGATTGCCATAAAACTCGCTACACCAACGCGGTATTTTTCTATATTCCAGGTGTTAGAAGCATTTTAGATGTGGATGTGGAAGAGAATGGAGAGAATAAGCTGGATGGAAAGAGTGAGTAATGGAAGAGTATTGGAAAGGGTTGGTGAGAGAAAAAAATGGCTCTGAGCAGTATGGGACTTTACTGTTGAGGTCATCAGTCTCCTACAACTTAGAACTAATTAAACCTAACTAACCTAAGGACATCACATACATCCATGCCCGACGCAGGATTCGAACCTGCGAGCGCAGCGGTCGCGCGGTTCCAAGACTGTAGCGCCCAGAACCGCTCGGCCACTCCGGCCGGCGGTTGGTAAGAGAATATGTCTGCTGAAGGTTGTAAGAGAAAGGAAAAAGAACTGGTTGGGACATTCACTGAGAAGGGAGTCCTTGCTAGCAGATACTTTGGAAGGATTGGTATGTGGGAGAAGACTGAGAGGAGGAAGGAAATACAAGATGATAGACGATATAAAGGGAAGAGGAAATTATGCAGACCTGAAGAGGGTGGCAGAAGACCGGACAGCCTGGAGAACTACTGTGTGAGAACCTGCCTTTTGGCAGAACAATGATAATGATTAGGTGTTTTGAGGTCTACATCGTCTTTCATAGGCTACATTAGTTGGGGGCCTGAAGACAGTGTCGACTTTATGCCTCTTCAGGAGCCGATTTAGCTTCCTTGTTATTGAGCCACGAAACGGTGAGAACACAATCTTCTTCATGACTTCTTCGGAAGTCTTCCGCTTTTGTGGCGGGATGAAACTGCTTGCGAAATTTATCTGTTGTTGTAATCGTTTTCGCTAAAAACTCTACGTGTCTAAGTTCCCTCCATTTCAGAGGCCGCAAACCTGCCGAGGCAACTGAGCCACTTACGTAAAGTTTTCAAGGGAAACTAATACAACAACAGACAAATTACGCAATCAGTTTCATCTATGCCACGAGAGCAGAAGGTGCGCGAAGAAGACACGAAGGAGATTCCTGTTTACCGTTTTGTGGCTCAATAGTATCGCAGATTAGTCGGCTCCTGAGGAGACACAAAATCGATCCTCAGCCCCCCCCCCCCCCGGCATAGATCTGGCAACTAATTAAGCCTGTGAAAGACGATGTAAGCCTCAGAACACTTGGAATACGTGTATACAAAATACTGCGTGAGAGTGGACAGTTTTACGTCGGTCAGACTGTCCGCACTAGTGAACAGCGTCGTACAGAACATGAAAAGTTTTTCCCTCTATGTTATCCGGAAAAATCAGCTGTAGTGTAACACGCACTGGAAAAGAGGCACCGAACTGGATTCGACGAGACTTCTATTATCAAACGGACAAACAGCTCCTGGGATAGCGTAATAAACGAAGCAACAGAGATCAAAAAATGACACAGCACCCTCAATAAAGACGGTGGATTGTGGATTACTGAGGCCTGGGATCTTGTGATTGGGAAGTCGAATATTTCCATACATGGTGCGGCAGTGAGCATCAGTGACGTCAGTGGCGGCGGTGCGGCTTTATAAGTACGGCAGCGGCATTCACGTGACTGTCAACCACTTGCGAATGGCAGTGGAGTTCTCTCCTGAAACCTCGTCGGCGGCTAACTGTTTAATTATCTGTAACCAAAATGTCATAAGTAGGTTCACAATATTCAAACAAGAGCTAGGTAGGGCTTCAGTATAAAAACTTAAATTTTCTTCATAAAACCGTTCTCTACATATATGACATTATCTAGGTACGTAAATTACAGGGTCAGCAGCGATCTGCTGCTGTTTGCTAATGATGCTGCGGTGAACACGACACTGTATTACTGAGTGACTAGGGGGATAGAAGATGACAGACATAATTTGTAGTTGGAGTGCTCGCAGTATAGAAAATTGTAGGTGAGTAGGAAGAAGAAGTCTGAAACCTCGAATAGAGTAATAGCAGTGTGCTGCCTGACACAGTCACATCTTCTAAATATTTAGGCGTAACGTTGCTGGGGGTATGAAATGGAACGAGCATGTAAGGATTGTAATAGGGAAGGCGAATAGTGGAGTTCGGTTTATCTGGAGAATTGGAAAAGATTGGTTCATTCGTAATGTATAGGACACCCGTGCGAACCATTCTTCAATAGTGTCCGAGTGTTTGGGATTCTCACAAGGTTGGGTCAAAGAAAGACATAGAAGCAGTTCAGAGGCAGGATGCAAGATTTGTTATTTTTTGGTCTGATCAACAAGCAAGTACTTTGGAGGTCTTCACGGTAATTTTGGAGGTGCTTCGGAAACTCAAACGGGAACACCAGGATGTATAGCGTCATTCTTTTCTTCGAACACTACACTTCAAGGCGCTGCAGTCTGGAACCGCGCCAGCGCTACCGTCTCAGGTACGAATCCTGCCCGCATCTCGTGGTCGTGCGGTAGCGTTCTCGCTTCCCGCGCCCGGGTTCCCGGGTTCGATTCCCGGCGGGGTCAGGGATTTTCTCTGCCTCGTGATGGCTGGGTGTTGTGTGATGTCCTTAGGTTAGTTAGGTTTCAGTAGTTCTAAGTTCTAGGGGACTGATGACCTCAGATGTTAAGTCCCATAGTGGTCAGAGCCATTTGAACTACTCAGAAAATTTACAGAACCGGCATTTGAAGCTAACTGCAGAATGATTCTACTGCCGCCAACGTATTTTTCGCGTTAGGACCACGAAGGTGAGAAAAATTAGAGCACGCACAGAGGCATATAGACAATCACTTGTCCCGACCTGCCGTCCGCGATGGCCGAGCGGTTCTTGACGCTTCAGTCCGGAACCGCGTGACTGCTACGGCAGCAGGTTCGAATCCTACCTCGGGCATGGATGTGTGTGATGTCCTTAGGTTAGTTAGGTTTAAGTAGTTCTAAGTTCTAGGGGACTGATGACCATAGATGTTAAGTCCCATAGCGCTCAGAGCCATTTGAACTTTTTTTTTTTTTTTTTTTTTTTGCCAATTCGTACATACAAGTCAATACACGTGCACATTAGTGAATCACTAGTCTACACACGAGAAATTAGAATAGAATCTTGATAAACACTGCCAATATCTGATTCACTGTAGTAGTGAGTAACAACATATCTTTAGGAAACCAATATAGTATCAGTTGTTGAATTCGCTTACAGAAACAGATTTACAGTCGTCACAACTGACCAATTAGATCTGCTCTCTCACCCGACACATATGCACTAGCAATGCCCCACGTGCCTTAAACACAGACGAGGCATTACACAGCACTTACAAGCTTCTGTTCAGGAGGTTCTTTACATCTGGCCACACTTACTTTTCATTCTCACGTAGCACCGTGCAATGCTTCAGGTTATCACCATTAACTTATAAACGCACTCACGTTGTGCTCCTTGTGATCTAATGAAATTACTCCCTCGCCTTCACTGCAAGGCTGTACTCCCCACCGAGAAAGACAGCAATTGTTGCACCGGATTGTTGTCCACATGGCAGTTCCGCCCGTGCTAACCGTTGCGACGTCCGGTTCTATCCCGCACACCAGCTCCTTGAGGCCCTTGGACTTGGCTCCACTCAAACTGTCCTCTTCCTTGTCACTCCAGGAACTGACTGCTATCGTCCATCCACCTCCAAGCCCAGCCCAGCCCAGCCCAGACTGACATTCTCGGCGGCTGCCACAGCCCTCCGCGCGCCACAATGTAGACGATGCGCCGTCACTTTTAGCTGGAAACAGCGGATATGCCGAAATGTCTCCCTAACAATTTGAAAGCAAGTACTTTCAAAATCAGACTACAGAGTCTGATCTAGACTCGCCTATGCTGCCTTACTTCTAAACACGAATATGACTGTGCAAATTACTTTTGATGTGAGTGACATCAGTTAATTCAAACTGCGTATGATTATTTGTAAATGAAATGGAAAATACAGAATCGTTATCAATAATACTCAAAATAGCTCTCTCATGAAACAATCACTCACTGTGGTGTAGCAAAAACAGTGGCCTCTTATAAAGCGTATGCACTGTTTCGTTTAGGATCTAAAATGATGCTTACCTTGGAAACGGATAACGCGACTCTGCCCTGTCTCCACTTCAAAAACGATAAGTTGAATAAATCACTGTGTGACAATTTGCCTTTTCACTTCACTTATCAGGCTGCATTAACAAATTGAACTTTTTGTCCTTTTTCCAGAAATGACAATCAAGGTACACGTCATGGTGCAAGACGTGACAGTGCAGCTTTTTACCAAACTTAGTTTTCGTTTAAACAGTGGGATAAGCTTCAGTGAAATGTTTCGTAAATTAGTAAGATGGTATCTCGAAATTACACTGAAGCCTCTTAATCACAGGTCGAGCGGTTCTAGTCTCTTCAGTCCAGAATCACGCGGCTGCTACGGTCGCAGGTTCGAACCCTGCATCGGGCATGGATGTGTGTGATGTCCTTACGTTAGTTAGGTTTAAGTAGTTCTAAGTCTAGGGGACTGATGACCTCAGATGTTAGGTCCCATAGCGCTTGGAGGCTCTTAATCACAAAGGAAAAACTCGAATAACATGAACTAGCTGTCTTCCTTAGTTTATCTTTCTCGGCGTTGTCATACAGCGTACTCAATGCTTTTAACAATATTTCAAATCACATTAAATTTATTCTTTCACATTCCTAAAGAAATACGTTAAGTTAATCTTGGTGAGGGAAATTAATTAGAATACTGAACATATGACTGACAATTCTCACTGAATGCCAACATGTTCTAAACTAGCGCTTGCAGCAAAACAAACTCAAGGCAAATTACCTTTCTCTTGAAATGAACCGCCTCTCGCTCTATAATCATATAAGTCATCCTCTAAACACAGTTGTACATTATGGAACATCTCAAATCAAAATACCTGCCGTCCAACCTCTTCCCTCTGCCATGACACAGTAATGTCTGTCTCCCTTTCTGACTGACAACTGCTTCAGTAATACTCTGATAACCAAAGAACGCCGGTCGCGGTGGCTCAACGGTTCTACGCTCTTTAGTCCGGAACCGCGCTGATGCTAGGTCGCAGGTTCGAATCCTGCCTCGGGCATGAATGTGTGTAATGACTTAGGTTAGTTACGTTTAAGTAGTTCTAAGTCTAGGGGACTTACGACCTCAGATGTTAAGTCCCATAGCGCTAAGAGCCATTTGAACCATTTTTTAACCAAAGAACGCGTATCACTTACGTGTTTGGTAGGCAAAGATGTTCAAAATGATAAACATTCCAAACAAACGGTCAAATACACCAATCAAAAATGACGTTTTTTCTGGTACTTATATCTTTCATAACCATTTCTCCTAATATGCACATCTTTGGACGTACCGACCGACGTGGTGCAGTGGTTAGCACATTGGACTCGCATTCGGGAGGACGACGGTTCAAAACCGCGTCCGACCTTCCTCATTTAGGTTGTCCGAGATTTCCCTAAATCGCTTCAGGCAAATGCAGGGATGGTTCCTTTGAAAGGGCCAGCCGACTTACTTCCCCAGCCTTCCCTAATCCAATGGCATGACCTCGCTGTTAGGTCCCCTTCCCCAAATCAACCAACCTTTCAACGTGTCCTCCGCATTCACCCCCTGGCGGCACCCGTGCCACACACGGCAATGACCATGATCTTTGGTGACGGTGAAAACTGCCATTCGTTTGATATGACACAGTATTTCCCCTGAAAAAATCTAGCAACAACCCAAACTTACTGTACTATCACGACGGTCTGTCCGCGGTCATGGTATTGTTGTTTCATAACCTGCATAATGCTCCGTTGACTGGTACCTTGCTGGTGAAGAGATAATATCCAAAGTAGTCCAACACTCGGGGGGACCGTAGGAGCAAGACACAGCAATCCTGCATCTCCAGTGTAGGAAATGTCCTAGTGGAGTCGGTTTGCAATTGTCTTCTTCCGACGTGTTATGTAGTATCAAACGTGTCTCTCTGTCCTGTAAATACCTGCCGTGAGTACCTGTGCAGTGCATTATGTTGATATGAATGAAGGGAAGCGAGAGGTTGAAAACCCAAAAACAAGGCCTACTCCTCTCGAATAGCATCAACGAGCTTAACATTCCCATCCGATGGACGGATTACTGTAAAGTGTCACGAGACACTGCGGTGAGGTTTGGAATTAAAATCCCGAACAGTTGGCCAAGTCTGGTGATCAGGTACCTTACACTATCAACTCTCAGCTTGACAGCCAAAGACTGGTAATGAAAATGTCACACCGTCAGGATTCGAGCAATGTCCCGCCGTCAGGATCAGACTTACACGGCACAGGCATGCTCTAGCGTCCTCTGCTATGGAGGCGGGTTAGTTAGTGAGCAGGACAAGGACAAGGACAAGCGACTTGGTATGAAAATAAAATTCTGATAGGCACATGGGATGTACGAGTATTCGGAAATAAAGAACTGTAACTCAATAAGTTATTGAAGAGACAAGAGATAAACATCAGACCCATAGCTAGAACAAAGAAGAAAGGAGACAAAGACATACAAGAACTGATTTCTTAAAACTACGGCAATTTCATTACCGTTCTATGGAAATAAGAACTGAATAAATAAAAAGAATAATGACAGAAGAATTAAGGCAGCAGAAAGTATGTTCTTCAGAAAAGTAAAGAACTGCCCAAAAAGAGGTTTAGTAAAGGATGAATATGTCTGAAATGAGTTGAATGTTCTCGCTCTAATGAGGAAATAACTGACTACAGAGAAAGGTGTAAAAAACACGTGAGTAAAGAAAAAGATGAACGACTACCCAAGAGGTCCTGAAATGTTATCCGAAAAGAGACAGAAACGTATGCTGACAAACGAAATGATGGACGGAACAGGCAGACGGAGCAAGCCCATGCCAATCTCTGTATGTAATAAGGCGTCGACTATCAGAGAGAGGGTAAAAATCAACAGCTGTTCATAGGTCTGCACACTTAACATGGCTGTTCCCGTGAATGGCAGGTTAGCGGACAAGCTTTATATTTGTTTGCAGGACGTCTGGTCTACAAATTGCAAAGAATCTAATAGCTATTATGCACCAAAACATCCACATTGAACCGAATGAAAGCGGAAAAAATACTAAAGAGTACTTGAAGAGCTTTATACATTCAGCCCTTGGTGAACATTTTAATCGGAGTGGTCTATAAATTTGCAATTCCTGTTTGGTTAACGCGCATCTCACTAGACTTTGTGCAAATATGACTTCATTTTGACGTCACATGCTATACTCAAGACGGAAATAGCTGTTTATCGACTTTTGTGATCGTACGGTTCACAACAAGTGAGGTAAACATGGCGTTAATAACATTCGCCTCAACTAGAAAAAACTGGAGTTTACGCTTTCTCTTTACCTCAGGTTACATTAAACACGAACTTATGTTGTTTATAAACGTGTAAATGACAATTCAGTATGGAGAGAGCACTCTTAAATGCACATAACACCGAGTGTAACAGAACATTCGATTGATAAAGAACACACAGAATCTTTTAGATAGGGGAAAGAAATATATGGAAGTGGGGAAAAGCAAACGAGTGCCCAGTAATCTTGCGTTTCGCAATTCCACATTCATAACCACTACATTATGACATTGTGGAATTTTAGCCTTTGTGCTGTAACTTAGATCTTATAAAATCTTCAACTGCTGATAATTAACTATGTGACGTTTAATTGTAATAAATCGTACCAAGAACGATGTATTTTTGTAAATCATCGATACTGTAGGTGACATCGAAATTTCGTCAAGTGTGCGCAAAATCTTGAGCTGTTACCCGTGTGAGAGAGGCTCGCATCGAATGCTAAAGTAAGTCTATAGCAGTTCCTGTGGCTGTAGATAACGCGTGTGACGTCAAAAGGAGTTTTGTATAGTGAGTCTCACCCTCCCTGGTCACGACACAAAGACTACAGTGTAATTGAAGAATGTTTACCCAGTGACTCTACGTTACAGATACTACAACCAAAGATAACCAAGCATTGGAAACATCTGAATGTATCTATGAAATCTTTGTGCGAGACTTCGTGTTGATTGTGCACGCATGCAAATCGACAAGTCTGCGGTTTCGTTAGATCTTGTTCCGAAGTTGATGCTCCTGTTGTATCATTTGATAGAGTATTTTGATATTCGACTGCGGCATCGCAGAAACATCTGTGGCGACGTCATTTATCCACTGCGCCGAAAACAGCGGGTGAAAGCTGCAGCTGATAGATATTTATCTCTGCCGTAGTCGGCTTGGTTACGAGTTGTTTTTTCTTGTTAGTTTTTGATCTGTGCTTGGAAAATAAAATGTTTTCTCATCTCATGAAAAAGCTGTTACTTCATAATAAAATATAAAGGCTCCCATAGTGGTGACCCCGAAAAATCGTAGCAGAAGCATAAAGAAAAGACATATACCGACGAGAATAATGAATTCAGAGACAAAAGCATGGGGCAGTAGAATCAAGATTGAAGACTACAGAGCCTGTTCGACCAAGGATCGCGGTCCACACCCTTTGATTCGCCACAAAACGGAACGACAGATGTTAACGCAAAAGATGGGAGTACCTACGCGCGACACGGGAATGTTAAGCTTTCCACGTTCTGGCCGACGCGCCCCCAGCAGGCTGAATGCATATTTCGGCAGCGTGGGGTGTCTAACAACATTGACAAATTTAATATAGTGGTTTCACATCTAAATTTAGAAATGAAGAGCAAGCAGAAGAAACCTTGTCGCAACAAAATTACTTTGTGCTAAAGGAAGCTCTCATACAGCATTATACGTTGTCACCAGATTTGCGACTACAAAAAATTTTTGCGTACGAAAATTTGGGCGACAAGACTCCGTCACAAGTACTCAAAGCCTTACGTACATTAGCCGGCCCGGAACTCCTACCTGAAGAGTCTTTACGTCTAATATGGCTTCGTAAACTTCCTGCCAACATCCGTGCCGTCATTGGAGCAGAATCAGACTTACCATTGCAAGTCTTAGCAAAAAAGGCAGACACCATCGCAAACACCTTAACCGAAGTTTCTGCGTGTTGCGAATTCAACTACAGCCAGGATAGAGGCCCAAGAACGTGTAGTGTGATGGAATCTGACGTGAGTAAGCCAGGAACATGCAATAATACTTCCCAACAGCAGTGCTCATCGACCGAACCCACCATACAGCAACTGGCAGCACAAGTGGCAAAACTCAACGTGCAAGTAACTTCACTCCACCAGCAGCTGCGAAGTCGCAGTTGGAAAAGACGAAGAAATGCTATCCAACAGGATCTGACAGATCAATGGTGCTGGTACCACAGACGCATCGGTAACACTGCCCGTCAATGTATTCAACCCTGCAGCTACCCAAACTTAAAAGGCGGGCGTTAAAGGGCACTAACGTTCGTCAACAACAACGTAGGCGCCCGAGTCGTAGCGTGATTCAAGGAGGTAAAAACGCCACGGTATCTGCAGTCAACCAATCACTCCGATTGTTCGTGTTGGACCTCTCTTCAGGTGAGAAGTTTCTGATTGACACAGGTTCAGAAGTCAGTGTGTATCCAAGAAAGAGAGGTGATATACTCACGACAACAACGCAACATGTGCTGACAGCGGCAAACAATTCCAGAATATCTACCTATGGTGAGAAACAGTTGGCATTACATCTGAATTCTTCCATCCAGAATGGACTTTTGTGGTTGCTGATGTGCCGAGTCCTATAATTGGAGCGGACTTTTTACGGAACTACCGACTTATGCCTGACCTGGTTAACCGTCGTTTGGTGACAGTTCCCACAGAAGGGATATTGCCTATCGCGTCTTCCGCGTCGGTTCAAGTGCAGTGCGATGTGCCCGTGTCTTTCCGCACGAAGATTTCCGGCTCCTCTACCGCGTCGTCCGCGTCGGGATATTGTGATACGATGTCGTACTCGCAACTAAGCGGGGCGCACAAGTGTGCGTCACGCAAGAAGACACCCGACAGTCGTAACGATTCGTATACTGTAGGCAATATCAGAGCACTGTCGGAGGAATCACTTTTTCGTAACTGCTTCAAGACTTTCCAACACTTACCGAACCCGTCAACGCAGCCAGGAAATGCAGACACAATACTCAACACCACATCAGCACGACACAGGGTCAACCCGTTGCCTTCCGCCCGCGGCGTCTGCCTCCAGAGAAGCTGCTCGCGGCGCGAGCTGAGTTCGACAGACTTCTAAAAACAGGTATTGTAAGTAGGTCTGATAGTTCATGGGCATCTCCAATTCACATGGTCCGTAAAAAAGACAATTCATGGAGAGTATGTGGAGACTGCAGGGCGCTCAATGCCCGCACAATTCTCGACCGCTACCCAGTACCCAATGTGACTGATTTTAACAGTACGATTAGCAATGCCAAAATATTTAGTATGATTGATTACGCCAAAGCATTTTCCCAGATTCCCATGGCTCCATCTGACATTAAAAAAACAGCAGTTATCACACCATTCGGTTTGTTTGAGTACAATTTTATGCCATTTGGCCTCAGAAACGCTGCCCAAATATGGCAAAGATTCATGCATGAGGTGCTTCGAGAATTACCATTCGTATTTTGTTATATGGACGACATTTTAGTATTCTCTGGTTCTGTATATCAGCATGTCGAACATCTGCGGCAGCTTTTCCGCCGTCTGACAGAGTATGGCATAATTATTAACGAAACAAAGTGCACGTTTGGAAAATGCGAGGTTAAGTTCCTGGGATATTTGGTTTCAGCAGCAGGCCTGTCACCTTTGCCTGAGCGGGTTGAAGCAGTACAACAGATGCCCCTTCCCACAACTTACAAAGGACTTCGCAGATTTTGAAAATGCTCAACTATTACAGACGTCACTTACCTAAATTAGCTGCCGCCCAAGAGCCACTCACAACGTTACTTGCAGGTAAAACTACAACAGGAAATCGTAAAATTCCATGGAGTCCAGATGCTGAAGCAGCTTTCCATGACTTAAAGAAATGTCTTTCTCGGGCAACACTACTGGGACATCCAAGACTGAGCGCTCCTTTAGCGCTCATGGTTGATGCGAGCCAAATAGCAGTGGGTGCAGCGCTACAGCAAGAAGTTGATGGCAGATGGCAGCCGCTCGCATTTTTCTCTAAAAACCTGACTCGACAGCAGCAAAAATGGAGTGCTATTGACCGTGAGTTGCTTGCTATTTACTTAGCCATAAAGCATTTACGCACGTCTGTCGAAGGGAGGCACTTTGCAATTTTTACCGATCACAAGCCGTTAGTAGCTATATTTCAACGAGACACAGAGCTCAATTCACCACGTCAGTGCAGGCAAGTCGAGTACATTGCACAGTTCACAACTGACGTGCGTCACAAATGGTTCAAATGGCTCTGAGCACTATGGGACTCAACTGCTGAGGTCATTAGTCCCCTAGAACTTAGAACTAGTTAAACCTAACTAACCTAAGGACATCACAAACATCCATGCCCAAAGCAGGATTCGAACCTGCGACCGTAGCGGTCTTGCGGTTCCAGACTGCAGCGCCTTTAACCGCACGGCCACTTCGGCCGGCGACGTGCGTCACATTTCAGGAAAAGACAACCTGGTCGCAGATTGCCTGTCTAGGAATTGTGCCACTTTAAATTCAATTCGTTGGACCGAGCTAGCGTCTAAACAACGAGAAGATCCTTTCTTGCGCCGTCTAATAGAGGAACAGAGAACTGCGCTGCGGCTCAGACGTGTGTCTGTCCCAAATGTTCCAGACGGAATTTGGTGTGATGTAGCAAAAGGAAAGGAGCGACCTTACATACCAGAACAATATCGTCGGGAGATTTATAGTGCACTACATAACCTATCACATCCAGGAGTACGAGCTACAGCCAAGTTAGTTTCCTCCAAAGTAGTGTGGCCTGGAATACAAAAAGATTGTCGTGCATGGGCGCGTGCATGCCTAACATGCCAGCGTAATAAAATCAGCAGACATGTCTTTGCACCTATTGCTGACTTACCGACGCCATCTGCAAGATTTTCACATATACATGTGGAAACTGTGGGCCCGCTATCATGCTCTTCAGAACAACGCTATTTGCTCACAATCATTGATCGTTTTACCACGTGGCCAGAAGTAGTTGTAATACAAGACATTTCTGCGGAGTCGGTTGCAAAAGCACTGTTGCATTCATGGTTCTCCAGGTTTGGCGTTCCGCAAAACATAACAACAGATCGCGGAAGGCAGTTTGAAAGCCAACTTTTCAATGAACTTTTACTACTGTGCGGGTGCAACCACCTACGCACCACAAGCTATCATCCATCTAGTAATGGAATGGTGGAACGACTACACCGCACGCTCAAAGCTGCATTAATGTGTAGTTCCACTTCATGGCCTGAAGCACTACCGCTGGTCCTACTCGGATTGAGAACGGCCGTGAAGGAGGACTTACAATGCTCTTCCGCTGAATTGGTTTATGGCGAGCAATTGAGGGTTCCTGGAGAATTTATCGTTGCAGCATCTACACAGCCGTTCGCCCCTGAGCTATGCACGCAATTCGCGAGACAACTCAGTGTTAGAATGAGAAACATCAAACCCACTAACCCTGTCAGACATGGAGACCGGAGAGTGTTTGTACATAAAGACCTGCAAGCAACGTCCCACGTGTGGCTTAGGGATGATACGGTGCGACCGCCGCTTGTTTCGCCTTACTCTGGACCATACAGGGTAATCACAAGAGGAAACCACAGCTTCAAAATTGATAAGGATGGTAAAGAAGGAACAGTCTCAATTGAGCGGCTTAAACCTGCTTACACCGAAGAGGGTACACTCCTTCCTCGGTCTGCAAAATCACCCTCAAACGTGGAGGCCAAAGAAACAGCAGAGAGTCTCGCCGAGCCCTCGGTTTCAGAAGAGGACAACGAAGCAGCAAGTGCAGAACAGGAGCAGCCATTACCTGCACCACATGTTTTCACGAGAGCTGGTAGAAAAATCAAGTGTAAGTTTCCCCACATACCTGGTGCACCCGGTTTCAAAAGGAGGGGGCCTGATGTGGCGACGTCATTTATCCACTGCGCCAAAAACAGCGGGTGAAAGCTGCAGCTGATAGATATTTATCTTTGCCGTAGTCGGTTTGGTTACGAGTTGTTTTTTCTTGTTAGTTTTTGATTTGTGCTTGGAAAATAAAATGTTTTCTCATCTCATGAAAAAGCTGTTACTTCATAAAATATAAAGGCTCCCATACATCGAATATGTATTATGACGATATATTTTCCACGTCATGTGTGCATATTGTTTTCATTCCACGTGTTTCAATCACTGCAGTGAAACTTCATATTTTGAATTCGAGGACGAATAAATGTAGAACGCACCAAAACACAGCATCTTCTGTTTAGGAAATTTGAGTCTATAAGCACTAAATTTGTCGGCATATGATGTTTCCTGCAATAGCTTAGCTTCTCTCCAATCGGTAATTCTTGCACGACTATTGGTCATAGTAATCTCTTACTCGGTATTCTTTCCTCAACAAGTTGCACTTCTATAGGTTTTCGGTGCGTTAACTTTCAAATATCGGCTATACACAAATGTAGAATTCCACATATAAATGACGTTGATATGCGGTAGTCGGACCTCCGTATTTGAAAATCACTTTTACTGTGTTTTAACCGTTCGATCTTGTGTTCCTCCCTCGCAAGCATCGAAATGGGGTTTCTTTCCTTGCCTCACGGTAAGAAAACGTAGAACGTAACATTCTACAGAAAGCTTTAATAGAGGGTTATAGCTGTCCAATTTCACGAGCTGTCTGAAAGTTTAAGAAACAGGAAACACAGCAAATTACACAGGCCCCTACGAAGAAACGACGTGCTGGTCTCTCCGTCTAAAAGTGATAATACCGGGAGGTCGCACATAACAACTAATTGGAGTGATGAAAGAAAGTTCTTTGCCTCTGTGATGCTAACACGATGTCAGGCCCACAACAACACATGTCCGCCTCTCTTGTTTTTACCCAGGACACATTGGGGAAAAACCAAATTCTCTGAGCTGACAAAGCACCCGCACTGTGCTCTCTGGTGTCACTGTGTACGCACGTGTGTGCGGTATAACACAGTGTGTTCCTTCACATGTTACCACTTTTTGTACTGCAGTAGGCGTCAGCCGTAGCAGGCACACACACAACAAAGAGCAGCCATGTTTCCCGTATGGATGCAGCCACCCAGCGTGATGAAATGAATGGATGGCAACGTTATGAAATACAACATCTTTGTGAGATGGACCGTGTTGGCAGCTACTGTCCATTGCACAAGGCAGTGCATGACGCATTTCTTTTAGTCAGAAGTGAATGGCTGATCAGGGAACCTGTAGTACTTTTAATTATGGCATCCACGGTGTAGCAGATGCTGCGAAGTGTAGTAGCATGTCACAGCTTTCCGAGATTGACGGTACAACATTTTTAAGTGTGAATGTTTTTGCTATACGAAAAACCGGGGAAGTTGTCCAATGTAAGGTTGGCGCGAGTAGAAATTCCTTTTTGCTGCCTTTATCTGGTATTTTTATATAGTCAGTGTGGTGTCACCGCTAGACACCACACTTGCTAGGTGGTAACTTAAATCGGCCGCGGTCCTGTAGTACATGTCGGACCCGCGTGTCGCCACTGTGGGATTGCAAACCTAGCGCCACCACAAGGCAGGTCTCGAGAGACTGAGGAGACCTCGTCCCCAGTTGTACGGACAACATAGCTAGCGATTGGACGTGCTAAGCCTTGCTCTCATTTGCCGAGAGATAGACAGTAGAATAGCCCTCTGCTAAGTTAAATGGCGACCACCTAGCAAGGCGCCATTTGTATCAGTGCCTATAGCTTACTAATATTCAAGAGAGATGTATTCCAAGGACTAATTAAAAGTTAAGTAACAAGCATCTACGTACTTTTCTTCTTATTCATTTATAAGTTCTCATGTTCCAGACTTCACGCCCGTCTGCGTTAGCCTTGCGTGCCCTATCGGCTACAGCATTGTGTCTAGGCTGTATGGTCTAGACACAACAGTCAGCATGTTAATTATTGAATTTGCCAATGTTATTCTTACAAAATGGCTGGATGCCCTTTCCATCGCCACTCCACATTCCTCCGAGACGGGCACGGAATTAGTGTGCCTCGCGGAATGGGCGCGCGGTCAGAGGCGCCATGTCCTGGATTGCGCTGCCCCTCCCTCCGGAGGTTCGAGTCCTCCCTCGGACATGGTTGTGTGTGTGTTTCTCTTAGCATAAGTTAGTTTACGTTAGTATAGATAGTGTGTAAGTCTAGGGATCGATGATCTCAGCAGTCTCGTCCCTTAGGAATTCACACACATTTTTGAATTTGTGGACCCCAGCTACTTGAGTCTAGTATTACCCCAAGTGTGCGCACCTTTCTCCTAAATGTCCACGAATCAAGTAACTGAGGCGGGACGTGGATAGCAATACGGTTTCCGCCTACTGGTATGTGAAAAACCGCAAAAAAAACAACATCTAGGTTGGCCGACTCACAGGCCTTCGCCCCTGGGAGGATTGGATTGCGGTCAGCGCGCCTCCCCGAATCCCGGAAGTGGTGTACTAATGCGCACGGTTGGCCTGGCAGTTTCTTGTTTGTGGAAATCACTTTGAATACATTTAAGCCTGTAAGTACAGTGTTTTCACGAGTATAATATGGATCGCAGTACTTCCTCCATTACTTCTGACAACGTGTTTGGTAGAGAGCCATGAAGAAACCAAAGTAAAACGAGCGCACTTATGAGAACCAGACCCTTGTCGAAAGGCATAGCAAGAGTACAGCGGAATCTTTCTTTGGTCAAAGTCCGCAAGTGCAGAACACAACATTAACGAAGAACGCTTGTCTGAATTTGCACAGACGATTGCGCTGTGCCATGCGAACCGCTTGTGGGACTGTCTTCAGAGAGTCAGTGTACAACGACGCGGTTAAAATTTCTACCTACAGAAAATACGTACACTCACCTTCTGGTGATATCTCCTTGAACAGCAGCTTACACGCCCGCCCTATTGGAGAACGAACAATGTAGGCTATCTCGACTGGAAAATCTGTAGTGGAACTAACGGTACTATCCGAGTCTAGATGGTTCAACAAACGTGATCTAGTATCAGATTACGTGAACCAGTGAAAGATCCTGAGCGACGACTTCGATACTCATAATAGTCAGCTTATGGTAACCAACCGAACCTGTCTTTTTGTGACAGAACAGAAAAATCGGAACTGGAAGAGTGCAGAAAGTTGAAATAAGCAGTTCACATAATATGCAAAAAACTCGTGATTTCTCAAACTGGGGAACAATCAAGAATGGGGTGCCGCAAGTTTTGGTCTTGGGTCCTCTGCTGTTCTTAATATATATTAATGACTTGCCATTCTATATTCACGAAAATGCAAAGCTGGTACTTTCTGCCGATGATACAAGTATAGCTATCACACCCATCAGACAAGAGTTAACTGATGAAATTGTAAACGATGTTTTTCAGAAAATCATTAAGTGGTTCTCTGCAAATGGGCTCTCATTAAACTTTGACAAAACACAGTATATACAGTTCCACACGGGTAAATGGAATGACACCATTAATAAATATAGACCTCGATCAGAAATCGGTAGCTAAGGTAGAATATTCAAAATTTCTAGGTGTATGCATTGATGAGGGCTTGAACTGGAAAAAACACACTGAAGATCTGCTGTAACGTTTGAGTTCAGCTACTTACGCTATTAGAGCCACTGCAAATTTTGGCGATATACATTTCAGTAAATTAGCTTACCACGCCTATTTTCATTCTCTGCTTTCGTATGGCGTCATATTCTGGGGTAAATCATCATTGAGTAAAAGAGTGTTTATTGCACAAAAGCGTGTAATCAGAATAATTGCTGGAGCTCATCCAAGATCATCCTGCACACACTTATTTAAAGAGCTAGGGATCTTCACTGTAGCCTCACAATATATATATCTATTCACTTATGAAATTTCTTATTGACAATCCGAACGAATTAAAAATAATGGCAGTGTAGGAGATAGGATGATCTTCAATACTCAAGGTTAAATCTAATTTTGGCTCAGAAAGGGGTAAATTATGCTGCCACGAAAGTCCTTGGTCACTTACCTAATAACGTCAAAAGTCTGACGAATAGCCATATAGCGTTTAAAAGGAAATTAAAAGAATTTCTGAATGGCAACTCCTTCTACTCATTAGATGAATTTTTGGATATAGTAAGTGGGTAATTTCCCCACCCAAAAAATTAAGTGTCATGTAATATTTTGTGTAATGTAATATCTTGTATAGACACCTTTAATTATCCTGACACGTTCCACTTCATTACGAAGTGTCGTATTCATGATCTATGGGACAAGTACTAATCCACTATAATTTAATCTGAGGCACAAGAAGGTCAGTTTTAAGTCATCATTCCGCAAAACTATTACGTCTATTTAGAGTTCCTAATACACGCGTCTGAACATGTTCAAGGCTGAGTTCCGAATTGCATATAGATTTCACAAAGCAGTTCTTTAGCTCTCAAAATATCTTCTGACGAGGTAATATACGTCATAACCAATCCGGTATTAGTAGTAGACCGCAGAATCCTATGTGTTTTACGTATGACCAATGCTTTCATGAGCAGTTTATTAGAAATACAAATTTTATGAAATCCAGAAATTTCAAAATAGCTCCTTGTTTTAATAGCTAAATTGTAGTAAAATGTTTCTTCTTTTACCATTAGCATAAACTGGCTAGCTGCACTTCACAAATTTCCCCAATCAGTATGATTCACTGTGTTTGTACTGATAAAATGCAATTAATAGAGAAAACAGTAAACATTTGTTATGTTACTTCGCATTCATATGATCATTCACACTAACAATTAAACACATTAAATCAATAATAATAGAAGCAGTAACACTTTTAGAAGATACAGTTTTGTTTCCAGAATATGCTGTTTTGGCTACGTATGATTTAAGTGCGTAAGATGCTGACACCTTTCGTCCACAGCCGTAACTACAGGAACTGCTGCATATTAAGAGCACATCTGCCGTGCTAGAACTATGACTCGTGTATGACGCTGTCTGCTCGCTGTCGTCAGACTTATGAGCTCGGTGGGCTCTGCGGATTTTCAATAGGCGCGACTGCGTAACTGCTGCCGCGAAAGAACATTCCCGTGCGCACACAGCGACAGGAAAATCGCAACTACTCTCAGTAGCGCCATGGATTTAATCGAAACGGCTAGTTTGGTGGCGATTCCACTACGAAGAAAAGCGAGAAAACAGAGCAGATATCGCTACTGGTGAAAGGCCACTTTTAGCCAGTTACTTGAAGAATTACAAAACCACCCAAATAAATTATTTCAAAGCTATCGGATGAGCGTAAATAATTTTATCGCAGTGGTTCAAGCAATAGGACAGAAAGAACAAAAGAAGACACAACATGCAGCAAGTCTGTATCCCCCGAGCAGCGCCTGTCAGTGACCTTCAGGTAAGCCCATATCATTTCATTCAACAGTTCCGTTTTTATTGCCTTTTTACATTGTTTAAGAAAATTATTACTAAGAAAATCACTACTACAAGTCGAAACTGGAACTTGTTTCCTGTGAGAACTACAAAACCTAATTGCGAATAGAAGTTTCCGACTTCGTGTTGCAATTGTCAGCAGGGGCACAGAAGTACAGTTTATGGAGATTCCATTTCATTTAGGACATTTGTCGAATACTGCTGGACGAAATAAGTTGCTGGAGAATAAGTTGCTTGAGTGGTGTTACTATGATGCATGTTCGGATGCTGTGGAAATATTTCTGGAAGCTAATAATATGTGGCATTTTTCATCACGTTCAGTATTTTACTTCCTCGTAACATTTCTGTTCTTCGTTGAACTTCGCCAGCATGGGGATAAGCATTAAAGCAAAATTTTGTCCTCCTTGATTTCTTCAATTTCTTTCTCTTTTAATAGAATTAAGAGTGATTCCATGTATCAAGCAACCCTCTTAGCTTCTCTTTTAGTAGAATGTCTTGGGTAAATACAGACTACTCTGACGTGACGTGTTCCCATGTCACGTCAGGCACCGTTGGACCACGTCAGACATGAAGCGGTTGCCTGACGTATAGAAACATGAAACAACTACTTCGTGTGCATTGCATTTCCCGACAGTTTGTTCTGAACCTGCAACCATGGTTGTACTCCATGTTTTTGGCATTGTGGAAGAATAAGATGAAGAAGAAATGGCTGCTCTGTGTATTGCATCCGTTTGCTCGTCTACAGAATGGGTGCATCGTATCAATATGGGGCGAGACGGATTCGGGGAGTTCCAAAATTTAATACCTCAATTAATATAAGATGAAGAGCGGTTTAAATGGTAGTACAGAATGATAAAAACCGAATTCTAGCGTCTCCTGAGCTTTTCTTGTCCGATAATAGAGAAACGCACCACTCAACTCAAGGAAAGCATTCCATTTGAGATACGACTTGCAGTTTGCTTCAGGTAAGTGCTAACACATTATTTTATTATATATCTGGGAGAGAAAAAAATTATCACAGTGACATTTTGAAATTTTGATTGATGTTACTTTCACAAAGTGCGCTTTGTTATACATCAGTGGCTGCACAGAGTAGCCACTCGGTCAGAGGCGCCATTCACGGATTGTGCGCCCCTCCCGCCGGAGGTTCGAGTCCTCCTTCGCGCATGGGTGTATGTCTGTTGTTAAGTTAGTTTAAGTTAGTTTAACTAGGGTGTAAGTCCAGGGAACGACGATCTCAGCAGATTGGTCCCTTAGGAATTCACACACACATTTTTATACGTCAGAAAAGTAATTACAAATTAGCAAAGTTTTATTGCTGTTTTTCTTCCCACTCGTAGGAAAACGTCGAGTCCATTGAGCAGTCCAAACTGAGTTCAGATTTCTGAAGAGATGGTAGTGAGGAGGACTGATGGAATTATGATAGATTTATATTAAGAGTATTGTCGTAACGAGCACTCCGTCTTCAGGCCACGAGTGGCCTACCGGGACCATCCGACCGCCGTGTCATCCTGAGTGGAGGATGCGGATAGGAGGGGCGTGAGGTCAGCACACCGCTCTTCCGGTCGTTATGATGGTATTCTTGACCGAAGCCGCTACTGTTCGGTCGAGTAGCTCCTCAATTGGCATCACGAGGCTGAGTGCACCCCGAAAAACGGCAACAGCGCATGGTGGCCTGGATGGTCACCCATCCAAGTGCCAACCACGCCCGACAGCGCTTAACTTCGGTGATCTCACGGGAACCGATGTATCCACTGCGGCAATGCCGTTGCCACGTTTTAACCAGGGTTCACCTGAAACGAGCTCCCACGTGCAGCTTGCAACGCTGCCCCCAAAGCGATGTTGCTCACCTCCATCTTCACTCTTATTTGCTTATCAGGACGCTATTTTTATCACATTTATCCCTATGCTGAGGAATGAAAGTTCGCATTCTTCGTCCACATTGTTACCTGAGGCAGTGGGTCCACTTTGAAGAAGTACTTGGGAGCGCAAGCGTTGGTTGTCTTTATAATTGTAACAATTTCTTGTACGGATGACAACAAACTTTTTCTTTTCTTTCAAACAGGAGGCCTTATGGGCTCTGCTGAAGGATGAGTATAATTTGCTGGAGAATCTGACACATTGGCCGTTGGATTGTCGATGATGTCCGGCATAGTGGGGATTGCACTTTGGAATAGGTCGTTTCTTGGTGGGTTGGATTGGTAACTTTCTGATGAGACCACTTCTGACTCTGTTTCATCAATCGGATATAAGGCAATCTCTTCCCGTCTTCCATCTTAATCTTCATTATTGGGGCTGTCTTCCGCATTTTCTCGAGTGTTTTTTGTTAAGAGAGTTGGATTCAAAAAGCCAATTCATCCTCAAATTTCCATTTGCTCAAACTCTTTCCTGCCTGACCAGATTTTGTGGCTGTACGGTGTTTAGCCTGGATGTACGCATTTCCTAGTTTATTCCAGTTGTCTTTACATTCATTACCTAGAACAGAGAAATGAGGGCATAATTCTAAGTTAGTTTTTAGTTATCTATCAGTTATTCATTTATTCTCCTTTGGCGCCCAAATACAGTAAAAGGTGGCCTAGTTGCCAAAGGAGGACGTAAAGAGTAGTACTTCAATAATTGGGCATTTTTTCACCGTTAACTGGTACTTGGCAAATTGAAATTCTTACAGAACATTGGGTTTTTCTTTTCGGATTGGATTTTCAACTATTGGAGATATGTTGCTAGGTAATTTGGAAAATTGTACAATCGATTTACGTGTCAAAACCAAACAAAGATGAATGGAAACAGATCGCCAAGGATTATGATGAGAAGTGGAATTATCCACACTGCATAGGAACTTTGGACGTCAAGCACGTTCAAATCCGATGTGCAGCTGGTGCTGGTTCATTGTACTATAACTACAAAGCCGCATATTCCACTGTTTTATTGGCTTTGGTAGATGCAAATTACAAGTCCACGCTTGTTGACGTTGGAGCTTACGACAAACGTAGCGATGGAGGAACTTTCGAGGGATCTCAGACGGGGAAAAGATTTGAAAGCAACAAATAAGCCGTTCCACAAGACAAAGAGGTACTACCAGCAACGGAGAAGTTTCCTCATATAATTGTTGCAGATGAAGCCCTCCCTCTGAATACCTATTTGAGGCGTCCATACAACAAAGCAGCCATTAAAGGTGACGAATAAAAGGTAAACTACTACCGCCATACAAGTTCTCGACGGACTGCAGAAAATGCGTTGCATTTCATGACCTTGTTTCATAGAGAACAAAAGAAGAGAAACGTAGCTCTCAGCAAAGAGGAGCAGACGAGCTGAGGTATCACGGAACTAGTGTATCTGTTTCAGCGCGTGCTGTTTTCTAGCTGCCTCATGAACTTCCATTAGCTGCAGTTGTTCTGGCCAAAGTTCTTCTTGCTCGTTAATACCACAGCACAGGACCCGTGAAATGTTCCGGGCGTTCGAGTCAAAGAGAGTGCTTGTCATTGTTTCCGTTCGGACGTGCTCGCGGACTGAACGACGTGCAAACACGCACTCTGCGGAGCCGCAGAAAAACGCTCTACCCTTTCGAACGGAGTGCCATTGCCAAGGACAACTTGCTGAACCATTTCAGAAACAAAGTGCTTTTTGAACTTATCTCTGGTGAAGACCTCTTCTCTCACGAAATTTCTGCAAATGGGTTCGAGGCTGGCAACACCTTGAATGTGTTCACTTTTCCTTTCGGATTTGTTTCTCGAAAGGGGAAAAATATTCGTTGATGTATTCTGAAGCATGTTGTGTAGACAGGTGGAAGCTAAAACTATTGTATCACCAATTTCTGGTTTAGTTTCAATAGGCTTTAGAAATATTCTCCAGCGCCCGTCTACAATGAAATGCTAAAGTAAGCAAGACATATTATAATCAATTGCCGTTGTTGTAATCATCAACCTATTGCAAAGAGTTAAGCCCTCTTTTTTCTGCAAAAGCATAACTGGTATTCAGAAAATTCAATTTTCTTATGTCGTTCCTATTTATCTCATCTTTTAATTAATCACTATATAGTTGCCAAAGAAAACTTTTTCTCACATAAACTGCCTTTAAAGTCATCTACACTCCTGGAAATGGAAAAAAGAACACATTGACCCCGGTGTGTCAGACCCACCATACTTGCTCCGGACACTGCGAGAGGGCTGTACAAGCAATGATCACACGCACGGCACAGCGGACACACCAGGAACCGCGGTGTTGGCCGTCGAATGGCGCTAGCTGCGCAGCATTTGTGCACCGCCGCCGTCAGTGTCAGCCAGTTTGCCGTGGCATACGGAGCTCCATCGCAGTCTTTAACACTGGTAGCATGCCGCGACAGCGTGGACGTGAACCGTATGTGCAGTTGACGGACTTTGAGCGAGGGTGTATAGTGGGCATGCGGGAGGCCGGGTGGACGTACCGCCGAATTGCTCAACACGTGGGGCGTGAGGTCTCCACAGTACATCGATGTTGTCGCCAGTGGTCGGCGGAAGGTGCACGTGCCCGTCGACCTGGGACCGGACCGCAGCGACGCACGGATGCACGCCAAGACCGTAGGATCCTACGCAGTGCCGTAGGGGACCGCACCGCCACTTCCCAGCAAATTAGGGACACTGTTGCTCCTGGGGTATCGGCGAGGACCATTCGCAACCGTCTCCATGAAGCTGGGCTACGGTCCCGCACACCGTTAGGCCGTCTTCCGCTCACGCCCCAACATCGTGCAGCCCGCCTCCAGTGGTGTCGCGACAGGCGTGAATGGAGGGACGAATGGAGACGTGTCGTCTTCAGCGATGAGAGTCGCTTCTGCCTTGGTGCCAATGATGGTCGTATGCGTGTTTGGCGCCGTGCAGGTGAGCGCCACAATCAGGACTGCATACGACCGAGGCACACAGGGCCAACACCCGGCATCATGGTGTGGGGAGCGATCTCCTACACTGGCCGTACACCACTGGTGATCGTCGAGGGGACACTGAATAGTGCACGGTACATCCAAACCGTCATCGAACCCATCGTTCTACCATTCCTAGACCGGCAAGGGAACTTGCTGTTCCAACAGGACAATGCACGTCCGCATGTATCCCGTGCCACCCAACGTGCTCTAGAAGGTGTAAGTCAACTACCCTGGCCAGCAAGATCTCCGGATCTGTCCCCCATTGAGCATGTTTGGGACTGGATGAAGCGTCGTCTCACGCGGTCTGCACGTCCAGCACGAACGCTGGTCCAACTGAGGCGCCAGGTGGAAATGGCATGGCAAGCCGTTCCACAGGACTACATCCAGCATCTCTACGATCGTCTCCATGGGAGAATAGCAGCCTGCATTGCTGCGAAAGGTGGATATACACTGTACTAGTGCCGACATTGTGCATGCTCTGTTGCCTGTGTCTATGTGCCTGTGGTTCTGTCAGTGTGATCATGTGATGTATCTGACCCCAGGAATGTGTCAATAAAGTTTCCCCTTCCTGGGACAATGAATTCACGGTGTTCTTATTTCAATTTCCAGGAGTGTAGATTCAAGGGCTGTTCAATACTACTAGAAGTAATCACTGGTAAAACTGATAAATGCGTTCGACGTGAGCATATTATTACCGCGCGATTTTCAAAACAGTTACTCAATTTCATTGCTCATTATGACGTTCCGTGCCGGCCGCTGTGGCCGAGCGGTTCTATGCGCTTCAGTCCGGAACCGCGCTACTGCTACAGTCGCAGGTTCGAATCCTGCCTCTGGCATGGATGTGTGTGATGTCCTTGGGTTAGTTAGGTTTAAGTAGTTCTAAGTGCTAGGGGACTGATGACCTCAGTTGTTAAGCCCCATAGCGCTTAGAGGCATTTGAAGTATGGCCTTCCAGAAATAAACTTAAAAGGACAATAAGAGCAGAAAAACTTGAAGATTACGAATGAGTCTTAAAATGATGTAATATAACAGTTTTATAATAACGTTTTATCACCTGTATATCAATTGAATGCCTGTTTATCAGAGACAATACTCAGATGCAGTGATATTCTATGCGCTGTGAAATGTATTATGCTTCGCTACATTCAACTGTTACTTTTTAGCATGGAGAGAATCTGTTGGGACAAAGAATCTGTATTGTTACAGAACATATATTGCCAGAGTACTACGGTTGGGTAATTAAATTTGAATAAACGTTCATCATCAGTTGTTACAGTGACGGCTTTGATGTAATGACGAGTACTTACTTTAATTAGATGTACGTTAAGCTTTCAGAGATTACTACACTGCGCTGTTCCGAGGCGGACTTCAACCGCAATGCACCTACAGTCACACGGCCAAGAAGACCTCAAACCTCGCACAAAATCGGTCCACTCGATGTCATGGTGCGCTTAGCTCTAGCTCAACCAAACCGGCAGATATTTCTAAGTTACTTAAACATAACAAGAAGATCACTCAGAGACACAAAAGTAATTTTCCCGTTCACCACAACTGCAACATTACCCATTTGAAGGCGTTTCTACTACACATTTAAGAACGGGGACGGAGGATAATAAAGTGAGTGTAGCCATTTACATCAAGGAACAGAAATATTAAGTGGTAGGAAGTAATCAAAAGAAAAGTGTAACTGAAAAATGATTCAGAAGCATATTAAGATTAATAATTACGGGTAGTGACTGACTGTCTCCATAGAGGGAATGAACGACAGTAAATTAAGTTGTATTAGCAGGTATTTATTTATTATTTGATAAACATCTTCATACCTATGTAAGTCATACCTACAAATGAGAAAGAATTATCAAGATATTTTCTAAATACCTATTCAACTGCGAAAAGTTTCAGACACTGATAGGATCATTTGTATGACGTATGTAACATGTCAGATTTGTAAGCACCTTAGCATGTGACATAAATTTAAACTTGATATACAGAACTGCCCCAGAGAAAAAGGGTCTTAACAGACGGATGAACAAAAAAATTCTAAAAAATTTTTGTTTCATGTGTTATAATTACAAATTAGCAATTTCCTATTCTTTTTCTTTATTTGTACCGTGAATTCTCTCTTCTTGCAAATTTCACGATTGTAACTCAACGGGAAGCACTCTTGTGGTTTTGTGAGTGAGTTCTCGAGTATCAAAATATGTGACATAAATGGCCGTATCTTCTGATTGCGTTGCCTTCGGAGCTTACAATTTTCACACTTCCAAAGGATCGTAGACCTTAAAATGTGACGTAAACTTAAACGTGATATGTCCACCCGTTCCTGAAAAAAAGGATTCTCTACAGTCGTAGAGACAGGCAGACAGGGAACGAAGCGATCCTATAAGAATTCCGTTTTTTTTATTTTGGTACGGCACCCAAAAAAATGATAAAACATACGAATTGTAAAATAAAGTTAATACATATTGTCGCATGTTGTCAACGCATCACGCGTGTAAACAGTTGAGTTGTAACTGTGAACTCAACCTTCCACATGATTAGTCCACTTGGGTTTACAAGTTCACGCAAGTGGTTTCACTGTTTTAACTTACATCTGCTGATATGCATTTTACGAATGGCTCACTTTTAAAGCTTATAAATCCGCACGTTAAATACGCTATGCATATTATCTTATTGTAACTTTTCTTTATATGTCTTTTAGCAGTGAATATGGCCACACAGTGATCGAAATGTGGGTATGCGATAAAGATTGTTTGCGGCTGATTTCTGTACCCTTTACCACTTGAAATAATATAGTCTCCTGGCACAACTGCTTCCCCTTGGAGTAAAGCAAGATTGAACTATACTGCAGCACTAAACGTCGAATTCAAAACAGAAGAGGAACAAATAAATAAGGCATCATCTGTGAATACCTTTGTGGCGTCTGCGTCTCCTTAGAGTTGACACGACCAGTGGTGATGGTTGTCCAGGTCGGTATGACGTGGAACGGCGTCCGTCGCTCACGACAACGCCACCCTGTAACTAGTAAGAAAACGCAAATTCCTCGCTTGGTTTGGTCTTATTTCAGATAATGTCTTTCGTGATTAATGTCATTATTTCTATAGAGCAGCGCTTCAGAATGTGTAAGCCGCTCTTGCTTCTTCACTGATAAACACTGCAATTGCACCACTCGATGACGCGATGACTTCCTTGACCTGAAATGATGGCCAACAGTTTTCTTTTGTTCTGAGTCCGCGACAGACTTTCAGCTTGCGCGAATTGGCTAACTGTAGTTCTTCTTTTTATTAGATAATGGCTGTAGAACATTAACACTATAAAGTCTTGAATCTTCAATCCATCACCCAAGTCGTGGTCACATTATAGAATTGCGAGGATGTTAAGTTGATGCATTGTTATTCCGTCGTCAAGTCGTCGCTACGTAGCGTGTTCAATAACTACAAGACGTAATTCCAGAGATAACACATACTTAAGCAATGTTCAAAATGCGTCGTAATCCTGGGACAAATCGGTGACTGTTCACTGTTAAATAATCATGAATTCACTTTTCACTTTATAATATTCTAATAGTCAATTAATTTTCACTAATACACATGAGAATGTCTATTCAATTATGTAGGTGACACGAAGAATTAAACTTTGAATCCAGTTTTATTGTTCCTTCTAATTAATTGTCCCTACACTGAGCACGCACTCCGATTTCTCACTTAGGGAATTGCTTCTGTAGGCATCAGTAATCCTGTCGTTGACGACAACTTCTCACAACTCGGCGCAATTGTACGTTCTTCGTGTTTGCGATTGCCTGTTACCTACTCGAGACTAATAATTGTTCTTCTGTCGGCGATCTTTCCCTTTCAGTGTCCTTGAATGTTGTTGCTTATTCAGTATCATGTAGGCTAAGTCCCATCACAAATCTCACACGATTTAATTTCGTCGCGGATCTCCGTATCCCGTACTCTTGCTAACGGTAAGGATGACTTTGCTTTAGTATGACTTTCGAATAGTCCTTCAGTCTATACCGCAAAACTTTCAATCTTACGATTAGCTTAAAGCAACCTAATAGCGCTTACATGCATCCTACATGGTGTTTCAAAAATTACCGGTATATTTGAAACGGCAATAAAAACTAAACGGGCAGCGATAGAAATACACTGTTTGTTGCAATATACTTGTGACAACAGTACATTTTCAGGCAGAGAAACTTTCGAAATTACAGTATTTACAATTTTCAACAACAGATGGCGCTGCGGTCTGGGAAACTCTATAGTACGATATTTTCCACATATCCACCATGCGTAGCAATAATATGGCGTAGTCTCTGAATGAAATTACCCGAAACCTTTGACAACGTGTCTGGCGGAATGGCTTCACATGCAGATGAGATGTACTGCTTCAGCTGTTCAATTGTTTCTGGATTCTGGCGGTACACCTGGTCTTTCAAGTGTCCCCACAGAAAGAAGTCACAGGGGTTCATGTCTGGCGAATAGGGAGGCCAATCCACGCCGCCTCCTGTATGTTTCGGATAGCCCAAAGCAATCACACGATCATCGAAATATTCATTCAGGAAATTAAAGACGTCGGCCGTGCGATGTGGCCGGGCACCATCTTGCATAAACCACGAGGTGTTCGCAGTGTCGTCTAAGGCAGTTTGTACCGTCACAAATTCACGAAGAATGTCCAGATAGCGTGATGCAGTAATCGTTTCGGATCTGAAAAATGGGCCAATGATTCCTTTGGAAGAAATGGCGGCCCAGACCAGTACTTTTTGAGGATGCAGGGACGATGGGACTGCAACATGGGGCTTTTCGGTTCCCCATATGCGCCAGTTCTGTTTATTGACGAAGCCGTCCAGGTAAACATAAGCTTCGTCAGTAAACCAAATGCTGCCCACATGCATATCGCCGTCATCAATCCTGTGCACTATATCGTTAGCGAATGTCTCTCGTGCAGCAATGGTAGCGGCGCTGAGGGGTTGCCGCGTTTGAATATTGTATGGATAGAGGTGTAAACTCTGGCGCATGAGACGATACGTGGACGTTGGCGTCATTTGGACCGCAGCTGCAACACGGCGAACGGAAACCCGAGGCCGCTGTTGGATCACCTGCTGCACTAGCTGCGCGTTGCCCTCTGTGGTTGCCGTACGCGGTCGCCCTACCTTTCCAGCACGTTCATCCGTCACGTTCCCAGTCCGTTGAAATTTTTCAAACAGATCCTTTATTGTATCGCTTTTCGGTCCTTTGGTTACATTAAACCTCCGTTGAAAACTTCGTCTTGTTGCAACAACACTGTGTTCTAGGCAGTGGAATTTCAACACCAGAAAAATCCTCTGTTCTAAGGAATAAACCATGTTTTCTACAGCACACTTGCACGTTGTGAACAGCACACGCTTACAGCAGAAAGACGACGTACAGAATGGCGCACCCACAGACTGCGTTGTTTTCTATATCGTTCACATAACTTGCAGCGCCATCTGTTGTTGAAAATTGTAACTACTGTAATTTCGAAAGTTTGTCCACCTGAAAATGTACTGTTGTCCCAAGCATATTGCAACAAACGGTGTATTTCTATCGCTGCTCGTTTAGTTTTTATTGCCGTTTCAAATATACCGGTCATTTTTGAAACACCCTGTACTATCGCAATAGTACTAGAAAGCGACTAGATAGCAACTGAAGCAAACAGTTCTATTTCCGAGTTACATTGTAGTTGCATCGAACTTTCTTTTCAATGCGGCTACAACACTCTTTGGCCAATTTACCATCTGGGCTTTAACCTTCGTTATTAATTATTTTGCAATTCTTTCTTTGATGTTTTTGTTGCGTATCCTTTCATATTCTTTCATTCAGTCTCTATTTCATGATAAATATTATTATTCACATGACATTCCTGTTGATCAGATTATCACAAGTGTAAATTTTGTCGTCAGTAGCTGTCGTCACTGTCAGGATGGCTAATTTTCCCACTTCTTTTACAACAAAGGGTTGTTTATTTGGGTTTCTCTAATTGGGGTGTTATACCTCTCTCCGCTTCCAGCATCAGTCTGCAACCTCCTCACGACCCGCCCCAGGTGTCGTCTGTCCCCATCTGTTTCTGCTGGGTGACACTCACCAGGGGTATATCGTGCCAGCTGACGACACTGGGTAGTGTCTGTACGTCATGCGTGATGTTTACACTAGTCACAACATATTCTAACGGTTTAGGGGAGGTGTCGATCAATTCAGTAAGATATCTGGTCAATTGTCGTACACTGAATCACGTGCTGCCAGGTATTCGACACTTCACCTGAAGGTTACACGATCTGTTTCAGGAAATAATGCTCGTAATTGAAGTAACAAGCTATACTATACTATATTTGATACCTATACTTACGAAATACCACAACATTTCTCTTACAGTATTACGTTTAGCAAAGAAAACCAGTTTTATTGAGAAACCATATTTGAAATTGACAGCCATATTTGAAATACGAAAATATCCAAACCTGTCGAGTGCGAAACAATTAAAATAACAATATCACCCAGTCAAGTCAGATAATGACCGATATTTGTAAAGCGATTGCATGACCAGCTAAACCCACCAAAATTGTTACAGGATATTAATGAAACGTAAATTACAGAAAGGAAATACCTTTTTCAAGAATTCATAGTCCATCAGAAGACTTAGGAAACTGAATATTCGTTATGCACTTCAAATCTTGTCAGCCATGCTGGACTTCGATAACGAAGTACGGAACACTTAAATTTCGTCGTAATTCACAATATGAATACCCGCTGAGATATATTCTTATTAATAGCAGAATTATACTTCGACTTTTCTCTGTTGTTATTTAAAGAACACTTAAAACATGTGTCCAGAAGAAAATAGACATGTATACTTTTCGAGCGTGTTTTCAAACAAACTGCCTTGCTCAAATTACGCCTATTATTAAAGGCCGAAACTAAAATACATATCGGCCACTATAGAAATGTAGAATTTGTTCATGAAAATCAATAGCATCTGATCTGTTTCTGTCTAAAATATTATTTAGTATTTATTGTCTGTGTAAGCAGCGGAAAATGTTACTACTAAATTGGTACTTGAGGAAGGTCAGCATTTTAAACTATGAGACACTGACTTGGTTTTCTCGTACTGTATTGAGGAGACGCGTCTGTAAAGCCCTTGTCTGTATTACAGTATTGCGCAATAGTAAGTTCTATTGTGAAATATAATGTTTCACTGTGTGCGAGTTAACCTACCAGTGAAATTAATGGATCACCGCAACGGTATTACACGGCCAGCGTTTTTATCTGAAACAGAGTAGTATCTATTTATACTAAAACCGCACGGAATGGAAAAAGTTAATGGAGAGGTCAACAGTGCAACAGCAACAGCGAGAAAATAGTCGGTGACACAAGGTATGTATAGTTTTATGAAAGTGTTCGGTATTCTTCGTAGTTGCAAAGTTTGCTGTGCTAAAATCGAGTAGATCTCTGACTGCACTCTCGAAATTCCAGCCGAGAGAACTTAATGTCGTTCCAAGACGGATACACATGATTTAACTGTGACTGTAATCCTCTTTCAATAGTTTGAGTTTCTGAACGGTGCATTCTTCTAATTAGACTGCTAGATACTCGAGGAACTGAACTCAGGGTTAATTTATGTGTTACTTTACGGATAAAAAGTTTTATTCCTTGTCACTAAGTGAAATGAAATGGGACCTCGAAGGTTTCGGCAAATATGGCCACCTCACGATTGAATATGACGAATAATTCACATCAAAATGATCCTCCTTGAAACAAAGCAAATATTATCATCTCCATTTACCGTTACATCCTCCTCCTCCCTCCTTTATCCATATCCAAAGCAAACCAAATGTCGCATTCCATTTCACGATCCGATTTCTAACCCTTCGACAACACCCTTCATAACCATAAAATGTGCAGCGTTAAAAAATGAATAGATAAATATAAAATTTAAGGGGATAGCCCTCTTTACAAATTTCAAAAAATCGATTTTATTCTTAGTATGTTCTCTGGGATGTCTATTTTATTGCAGTGTTCGTGCCATGTTCGCCAGAAAACCTGTTATCGAGCTCCCATGCGTTTTGTGAAAAAGTGCCTCCGAAAACCACTCACAACGAGAAAAAATTTGTCAACATTTCGGCCAGTGTGGCAGTGTATAATTTCAACGACTGCCTAACAGGCACTATGGAAATTATGAAAATGCTCTGACTTCAGGTTTGACCGGCTTGTTACAACTTTTGCACAAAAGCAGAAGGAAAACAAACCGAGCGTGCAGTGCAGCACATGACAGAAGCCCGCAGGACCACCGTCACCACAAAGAAGATGGAGCAGAACCTTCTTTTGGATATGGAAGGATTACAGTATAGTTCAGGAATCGCCGACTGGAGGTTCGTATAATTTAACTAAAAAAATATTAACCCAAGACCTTAAACACGTTTTTCTCTATAATGAATCATCATCCTCTGACATTACCTTTTTCTATTTATAGAGATAGCCGATACCACGTATACTATCCATTCTTGCATAGTTAAAATTATCTCACCTCTTTCACTGAAAGAATATGATTTTATATACGATGTATTATATTTCACGTTAAAATGTATTAAAAAAGGAATTAATGCGTTAAAAATCGATATGTTCTAACAGTTGAAATTATAATAACTGAAATTACAAAATTTCTGGCATGCTTACAATTCATATTATTAATTGCGCAATCTAACGCTAATTATTAAATTTGTTTCTGGATTTATTTATGAAATAACGATATCATTTGGTAAAGATTCTTCTCCTGTCGAGAAAGATTGTAAACTGTTTGGCTTCGTAAACTCTTTGGAATTGTGAGAAGTGCAGATTGTAAATAGACGTGGGCATGTCTCAAATGGACGTAGACGTTTTTATAAGTTTGCCACCAACAATGTAGTTACTGGTTTTTTGTATGTGGAAATTATAAAGCCGACGTGATTTAGAAGAATGGGATGAAATACAAAGATATTCATAGCAACAGGCAACTCTTCATCAGTTATTTCGTCTTCAACAAACCGCAATGTCAAATAAAAATTTTCAGCAGCAATAGTGTACTCCTAGACAAAACTAGATTTTGAGCCAGCAACAATAACAACAACGAGATAATGAAGATAAGTAAAGAAGTTCTTCTTTTGTAATCTTACTCCTCTCGAAGTCTTCAAAATTGGTGCAGAGAATGAGAACTTCAATGGTGATGTGGGATGGCAAGATTACATCTTGAAATCATATATTTCAGACTGGCGAGAAACATAACTATAGAATGGTACATACGATTTTGATCGGAATTTGATGTTCCAAACTGAATTTTCTGTCAGCACTCGTAGCCCGTCTGCATTACCTTGAAAAGTCTGCTTCTGGCCTACGCTTTTGTCTTCATATTTTGGGCGAAATAAATGGCATATTCTAACACATCACCATTCTATTAGCATAATATTTTTCAGTTATCCTGTATATGCCGATAGAAAATATACAGAAAGGGACTAATACAAAAGTTCTGGTTACAAGTCTAATAGGAGCGCTCCGGGAATTTTCTCCGATTTACAATATTCCAGAGGAAACTAGTGTTACAACGTGGTACAGCGGTTACAACGAACATCCGATGTGAACACAAAAGTGATCTCTTAAATACAAAAGTGTAAGGAATGAAACTATATCATGAGATTTAGCATTACGCTTTATTTTCCTTCAAAAAATTATGAAAATCACATATTTTTCATGCATTCTAGAAGGACTACCCGCTTAAACGTCTAATAATAAATAATGCTTTGTAAATACAGCCGGAGTGGCAAGTAAAGTCGCGTGAGTGGCACTAAGTTGCATATTATTTATCAGCTTTTACACAACTGTTACTTAAGATGCAAGCACTTTTCTCTATCAAAAGGAACATTTAGTCACAAAATACTACCCGCGCACAACACTGACGTATGTCTCCTATTAAAATATTTCATGTAAATCGTCCGAAATAATTAGGCTTCATACATCAGCAGATAAGAAATTGATATTACGTAACGTGCAGCCGGCCGCGGTGGTCTCGCGGTTCTAGGCGCTTCAGTCCGGAACTGCGCGACTACTACGGTCGCAGGTTCGAATCCTGCCTCGGGCATGGATGTGTGTGATGTCCTTAGGTTAGTTAGGTTTAAGTAGTTCTAAGTTCTAGGCGACTGATGACCTCAGAAGTTAAGTCGCATAGTGCTCAGAGCCATTTGAACCAGCCAATCCATTGGTCATTATATGTTCGTGTATTACGAAGCGTAAAAAGCGAGGTACTGCTCCTCGTTCATAAAGGAAATCTAGAACGTCCGTTTTCTTTTGGAAAATGCAACTTTTTTTTTATTCATCATGAAGAGACCAGTCACAAATTCCTCTCCTATGACAACCTCTCCATCTCAGAGACCACTTGTAACCTACTTTCTCAACTATTTGCTGAATGTATTCCATTCTCCGTATGCTGGCAGTGCGCCACTGAGTGACCATCGATCCTATGAATATCACGTAACTGTAATATGCGCTTTCTGTGCTGGTTACTCTTTGCTATCAAGTATTGTGAATACACTTGTGGGTTTTGTATCTTCTTGGTGCGGATAAGCTGTGAAGAGAGTTGTTAAAGAGCGCACAAAAGTCTTTAGCCATTACTTATTATCTGAATGGAAATGAAACGTCAAGAGTAAGGAGTGGCCGGCCGAAGTGGCCGTGCGGTTAAAGGCGCTGCAGCCTGGAACCGCGAGACCGCTACGGTCGCAGGTTCGAATCCTGCCTCGGGCATGGATGTTTGTGATGTCCTTAGGTTAGTTAGGTTTAACTAGTTCTAAGTTCTAGGGGACTAATGACCTCAGCAGTTGAGTCCCATAGTGCTCAGAACCATTTGAACCATTTTTGAGTAAGGAGTCAAATAAAAGATCACTATTGACACTAAAATCAGATTCCATATGCTATCTATCCTATTAATCAATCATCAAGGTCCCGATTACGACTGTATTGGCGTAACAAGAATGTTACATGCTGCGGACGAGCCTGTTATACAATCAGCACTGCGAGTACTTCACACCTCCGCCATAAGAGCCTTCAGCTTCACTAATCGGGCCCGCATTGTGTACTGCAGAGTCCCTCCTACTAATCCTTGCCTACAGGAGCTTCTACCTCACCTGCACCTTCTGCAAAGACTTGTGAACTGAATCTTAGGCTAGCTGTCAAAATTTAACGTCGAAACTCATTAATAATCGTAGTACCAAAAAATATCGTAAGAAATAATTCATATATGTCTGTCACCCACAATTCCTGTCTATTGGAGCTAAAGGGTACCTTTTGCCTTGTTGTCACGAACTCTTGAAGACCTGCATCTGCCCACACATGGTTGTTGTACACTATGTGATCAAAAGTATCAGAACACTTATAAAAACACACGTTTTTCATATTAGGTGCGTTGTGCTGCCATCTACTGCCAGGTACTCCATATCAGTGACCTCAATAGTCATTAGAGATCGTGAGAGAGCAGAATGGGGCGTTCCGCGGAAGTTCCGGACTTCGAATGTGGTCAGGAGATTGGGTGTCACTTGTGTCATACGGCTGTACGCGAGATTTTCACACTCCTGAACATTCATAGATCCGCTATTTCCGATGAGATAGTGTAGTGGAAATGTAAAGGGGCACGTACAGCACAAAAGCGTACAGGCCGACCTCGTCTGTTGACTGACAGAGACCGCCGACAGTTGAAGAGGGTCGTAATGTGCAATAGGCAGGCATATTCCCAGACCATCACAGGAATTCCAAACTGCATCAGGATCCACTGCAAGTGCTGTGACAGTTAGGCGGGAGGTGAGAAAACTAGGATTTAATAGTCGAGCGGCTGCTCATAAGCCACACATCACGCCAAACGACGCCTCGCTTAGTGTAAGGAGCGTAAACATTGGACGGTTGAATAGTGAAAAAACGTTGTGTGGTATGACGAATTATGGTACATAATGTAGCTATCTGATGGCAGGGTGTGGCTATGGCGAATGTCCGGTGAACGTAATCTGCCAGCGTGTGTAGTGCCAACAGTAAAATTCGGAGGATGTGGTGTTATGGTGTGGTCGTGTTTTCCATGGAGGGGGTTGGCACCTCTTGTTTTGCGTGGCACTACCACAGTACAGGCCTACATTGATGTTTTAAGTACCTTCTTGCTTCCCACTGTTGAAAAACAATTCGGGGATGGCGATTGCATCTTTCAAGACAATCAACGCCGACTGCGTCCCAGGCTTCATCGACAGACATCGATACCTCTCCTCAGTGCAGCACTCCGTGAAGAATAGGCTGACATTCCCCAAGAAACCTTTCATCACCTGATTGAACGTTTGCCTGCGAGAGTGGAAGCTGTCATCACGGCTAAGGGTGGACCAACTCCATTTTGAATTCCAGCATTACCGATGGAGGGCCCCAAGTACTTGTAAGTCTTTTTCAGCCATGTGTCCGGATACTTTTGATCACATAGTGTATTACCATTTAACCCTCTCCTGTGCGAATTTAATGCAAGATGTGAACTGTGGATCTACGGCGCTCAGTCTTAGAATCCACTGGCAAGTTAGTGATCTGGTGTATCTGGTGGCCTTAGAGAGGTTCGACGTGCTATGCTTGATATGGACAGAGTAACTGATCGTGCTGAATCGACGTACGAAGGAGTGCTTTGCGGCTTCAGTAGTTCCTGTTCGTGGCACATTTGTTTCAGGTCGTACCGCGCGGGGTGGTAATCGCATGGTCTCCCATTCGCAAGGACAATGGTTCAAATGTCAGGCGAGCCATCAGAATTAAGGTTTTCCGTGATTTCCCCAAATCGTTCGAAGCAAATGCCGGCCAGGTTGCTTTGAAACGGACACGCGCCAATTTCCTTCCCTATCCGAACGCCTGTGCTCCGTCTATTACAATCTCGTCGACGAGACATGAAACTCCATTCTTGCTCCTTCCTTCCTTCTGTCCATTGCGGTACTCTCTCGTTCTGATCAGGAGTGCAAACTGCGATAAGATGTACCGTGATCTCTTTTTCCTGTGAAAGATCCTGTATCTGCAAGTTACTAGAAACAACCTGATGAACGTATTTTCCTGATCCCGTACTCAAGGTGCGCCATTTGATTGATTTGGTTGCCTTAACAACGGGAAAATACGTCTGCCATTTCGTAAATGGAATAATAGGACTTCAGTTCACATTTTACTTTGTTCACACAGCATCAAATCACTGATCATGTTTGTAACGCCAGGACAACCTGAAAATTACACGTAAGGAATCACTCGTATAGGCGTTTATTGCAGGTGCTTTGGCTGACAACACCGTCAGATGACTAAATACAAATTCACAGGCAAGCAATAACAAGCAAAGAGGGACCGACCGACCACCATTTCATCATCCATCACTGCCGTTATTTGGATGCGGTATGAAGGGACAGCCGGCCGCGGTGGCCGTGTGGTTCTAGGCGCTTCAGTCCGGAACAGCGTGACCGCTACGGTCGCAGGTTAGAATCCTGCCTCGGGCGTGGCTGTGTGTGATGTCCTTAGGTTAGTTAGGTTCAAGTAGTTCTAAGTTCTAGGGGACTGATGACCTCAGATGTTAAGTCCCATAGTCCTCAGAGCCATTTATGAAGGGACACGGGTCAGGAAACAGCTATCCCGGGCGTCGTCAGCTTTCTAGACCTTGGAGCCACTACTTCTCATTCAGGTAGCTGGCTCCTTCATTGGCGTCACTAGGCTGGGGATACCGCTTTCCAGTCCTGCTACCAGTTAATACTCCCTGGCAGTACAGGGAACCAAACCAGAGTCTATCACATAGTGGCCACAGACGGTGACCACTGAGATACAGAGGCGCACAAACACCAAAAAAGAGCAATGAACGACTACAGGAAGATAGCTACCACCACTGTGTACTGGTCGTGACGCAAGCCCATAACTCAGCAAGTATTTGCTTCCGAGCGTACTTGTACCAGATTTTATTGTCATCTTTTGACTATAGCCTCAAAGTAAACTACTTGCAAAATAGTGGAAATACTCTTAGCAGCTTCTACATCTACATCTACGTTTACATCCGGTGAACTAGAACGACTGAATATAGTGTGAAGTGAATGTATATGTTAGTTTGCATTACACGAGTTATTAAGACCAATGTAATTTTCCTCCTTGATAGCCATTTATATTGTAATTTATTTCTAAAAATACACACATTTACAGGTTTTGGCCTCAGTCTCAAATAAACGGAACTTATAAGAAGTAATATTTCTGTCAGAAATACAGTAACGCGTTGTATAGAACAAAACGAAGACAGCCCTAGTCATAGTACAAGTATACAGGTAAATTTACGGAATACAGTGTATCGAGATTTTAACTGTGGTATGTCTTCGATTTGTTCTGTTAATTGTATTATTGTTGTTCTGGTAGAAATGTTACTTATCATTTGTTATGTTTATCTGATGATGGTTGTTGTCGAAAAGAGTTAAGGTGTATATTTTTAGAAATAAACGTATAAATAGCTATGAAGGTGGACATTTAGGCAGGGAAGAGCGGCTATCCAAAAATTAAACCTGTACCTTGCTCCTCAAAAAAGAAAGGAGACTTAGAGCTTTAGAAATGGACCACTTGAGGAGAACAATTAGAATTTCTCGACTTGATCGCGTAATAAGATAGGATATAAGGGAAAGGCGACAGACTCATTATAGTATTAGAAATAAGGCAGTGAGGATGAATTCGGTGTGTTAAAAGAATGGTTGAAGATGAATGGACTAACAGAGTACCTTCACGGCAACCTCCTGGAGGAAGAGCACGGAAAGTGTGGCTGAGTGGTATCCAAGAAGCCACGGATAGAAGGGTAAGCGGATGAGGAGGAAGTGCGAAACTGAGACGTTTGGCGACAGACACGCGGAATGCGGCGACAGCTGTAGCAGCCCCACAAGATGAAGAAGATAATGATCGCGAATTCGTACAATGACTGATCTTATGTCAATTACAAAAAAGAAAGCTAAGAGGCCAGCTTCACATTCCATTCGCGAATGACGAATGGGAAGAATGACTGTTTAACTGCCTCCAAGAAGCAATACAATTATCTGTATGGGAGCGATATGTAGAGGTTGTAGTATAATCATTTAAACCGTTTCTGAAACTTTGTCAGTAGGCTTTCTTGGGCTATTTTATATGTCTTCAACTCCCTGCCAAGTCAGTTTGGGTGGTTATTTACCACACAAAATATCTGAATCTCGCTGATATAACTAACCATTCATGTACCAAGTAGAAACGTATTGTTATGACTATTGAAAAAAAAAACTTCGAACGCTGGTAGGCAATTACAACCACAGTCACATCAGAACGGGTTGTAGGGCGCGGATGTACACTACTGGCCATTAAAATTTCTACACCAAGAAGAAATGCAGATGATAAACGGGTATTAATTGGACAAATATATGATACTAGAACTGACATGTGATTACATTTTCACGCAGTTTGGGTGCATAGATCCTGCGAAATCAGTACCCAGAACAACCACCTCTGGTTATAATAACGGCCTTGATACGACTGGGCATTGAGTCAAACAGAGCTTGGATGGCGTGTACAGGTACAGCTTCAACACGATACCACAGTTCACCAAGAGTAGTGACTGGCGTATTGTGACGACCCAGTTGCTCGGCCACCATTGACCAGACGTTTCCAATTGGTGAGAGATCTGGAGAATGTGCTGGCCAGGGCTGCAGTCGAAAATTTTCTGTATCCAGAAAGGCCCGTCAAGACCTGCAACATGCGGTCGTGCATTATCCTGCTGCAATGTAGGGTTTTGCAGGGATCGAATGAAGGGTAGAGCCACGGGTCGTAACACATCTGCAATGTAACGTCCACTGTTCAAAGTGCCGTCAACGCGAAAAACAGGTGACCTAGACGTGCAACCAATGGCACCCCATACCATCACGCTAGGTGATACGCCAGTATGGCGATGACGAATACACGCTTTCGATATGCGTTCACCGCGATGTCACCAAACATGGATGCGACCATCATGATGCTGTAAACAGAACCTGGATTCATCCAAAATATGACGTTTTGCCATTCGTTCACCCAGGTTCGTCGTTGAGTACACCATCGCAAACGCTCCTGTCTGTGATGCAGCGTCAAGGGTAGCCGCAGCCATGGCCTCCGGGCTGATAGTCCATGCTGCTGCAAATGTCGTCGAACCGTTCGTGCAGATGGTTGTTGTCTTGCAAACGTCCCCATCTGTTGACTCAGGGATCGAGACGTGGCTGCACGATCCGTTACAGCCACGCGGATAAGATGCCTGTCATCTCGACTGCTAGTGACACGAGGCCTTTGGGATCCGGCACGGCGTTCCGTATTACCCTCCTGAACCCACCGATTCCATATTCTGCTAACATTCATTGGATATCGACCAACGCGAGCAGCAATGTCGCGATACGATAAACCGCAATCGCGATAGGCTACAATCCGACCTATATGAAAGTCGGAAACGTGATGGTACGCATTGGTACACATTGGTCCATTCTCGTTGCCTGGTGAAACGTTGTTATGATGCCTCGTTTAAGGAGGAGTCCTTATACGAGGCATCACAACAACGTTTCACAAGGCAAAGCCGGTCAACTGCTGTTTGTGTATGAGAAATCGCTCGGAAATTTTCGTTGTAGGTGTCGCCACCGGCGCCAACCTTGTGTAAATGCTCTGAAAAGCATCTTCTTCCTGCCGGTTAAATTTCGCGTCTGTAGCATGTCATCTTTGTGTTGTAGCAATTTTAATGGCCAGTAGTGTATTAGTGACAGAAACTGCCCTTTGTGAGTATTCCAGGTAACCCCAGTTTCAGGAATTGTCGTATGACGTATGACGATCAAGGCTGCAACAGAAGTTCAGCTTCAGTTCTCCTTTACCAGAGCAGAAAGAGGATCCGTAATTGACTGCCGTATTCGCGCTGTAAGGGACGCTTGCCGTGCCAGGTAGCATTAATTAACTTTAGTCTGGCGCTAACGGGTAGAATGCTCTTGTCCTGCTACACTGCCGCAGCCAATGCGGAAGAGGAGTTGCATCCTGTCGCTGCGAGATGAACTGAGCGTCCGGAACACAAAGGCGGCGGCATGCACAATGCGAGTTCCCAGCAGTGTGGGAGCCGGCTGGCTCAGGAGGGCTTCCGGCGCGTTACGTCGTCCGCTCTTGTCGCTGCCTACTGGCCCGTGCCTCGTCTCCCGGGAACAGGTGGCTCGGGTTCAACAGCCTTGACCTGGCCTCGGCGCGCTACCGTTAAGCGCACACTCGCTTTGTCGTACACTGCCCCTCCTCACATCCGCACCTGCTCCACACTGGCCCTACTCGGGCCTCAATTTACTTCCGCTGTGCGCACGGAAACAGGCCTTTTCTTTCTCAATTCTGTTAACGTGAGTAATTTGGCCGATACCGACAACAGCTGGAAGGAAACAATGCCTTTTGTTTTTGTGATTCTCAGATCAAAGACAAACTTGATGCAACTCTCCGTGCTATTCTTTCCCGAGCAGCCCTCTCTGGATCTCTTTGAACCCACTTACTGTATTTATGAGTTGGTTTGGCTCTATAATTCCCCCATCCGCACACTTCTCTCCACTATAAACTAATGATATCTCAGGATGTGTGTTGTGTACATATTTCCGCGTAGTCAGCGAGTACACAACTTTCCCAATAGAGCGCGCCCCGCTAAGCACAACAGCACAGTAGCAACGCTCGTCCGTCTCCGCACTACGAGATGGCGCTGTCTTAGAGACGGACCAAATTCTGCTTCCGCCGATACGCCTATTTATATGTAAAGCAGCCAATGAGATTACTGCTAATGTAGAACCTTTTCTCCTTGCGGATCACACTCGCGCAGTGATACCTGAACGCGCAAGGTATTATAACGAGTGTACAGACCTGCGATTAGTCATCTCCAGTGGTACTCCGAAAGGATACCGCCCTTCGATTGTGCCATTCCAGCACTAATCGAAGCGCTAGGTTTTCAGGTGCCAGCCAGCCGAGCAGCAGCGTTCCAGCCGAGCAGCAGCAGCAGCAGCAGCGGTCCCGGCCAGCAGCGGTGGTCCAGCTGGCAGCAGCCAGCCAGCCCTCCAGCAGCAGCAGCAGCAGCAGTCCAGCCAGCCAGCCAGCCAGCCAGCCAGCCAGCCCTCCAGCAGCAGCAGCAGGAGCAGCGGCCACAGCCCCGTCTGCGGCGGCAGCAGCAGCAGCTGCGGCATTCCTGCCAGCCGTCGTCAGCGTCAGCGTCAGCGCCAGCGCCAGCAGCGTGGGACTCTGGTCTTCATCCGTCTTCGTCTTCATCTGTCTTTGTCTTCGTCTGTCCTCAGTTTTTTTCCTTTCCTTTTTGTCCTGTGCATTTTTGTTTATCCCTGTCGTCATAGCCCCCACCAACCCTACCACCACTACCACCACAGCCATAGTTTATACTTCCCTCTCCGCCGCCGACACCACCATTACCTGGTGTGCCCAGTCACACCCTCCATTTCCATCCCTCCTCTTCTCACTCTCCCTTCACCCTCGCTCTTTGTCGCCCCTTCTCCAGATTCTTCCTCCCGCTCCTCTCCCTCTGATCCCTTCCCCCCACTCCCCCAGCCTGTCACTGCAGCTCCAGCTAGGGTGGTGGCCCGTCGGTCCACTGCCTATGCCCAACTCTCCCCATCGCCTTCGCCATCACCGCCACCACCATCGCCATCGCCGTCGCCTTCACCATCTCCAGCGCTGACTGCTGCTTCCATGACGGGACCTGCCCCTTCCCGCCACCTACCTATAGCTCCCGTCCCTCATACCACCACCCACCCTTCTGCCACCGTTAAATGCCCTAGCGGCACCTCCGCCTCCTCCGCTCCCAAAAAGGCCCTGCCCCATCCTCCTTCCCCCCCCCAGAATGCCATGGATGTCTCCCCACCTGGCCCTGCTCCCTCTGCCTCCTCCTCCTCCCCCCCTCTTTATACAAGTACCTCCTCTCCCGTCCCAATCCTTCCCTTCTTGAGGCCCGGAATCTCTCCCTCCTCCTCCGCCAACACTTCCCTGGTGCCCCCATCTCTCTCCTCACTCCCAGATGGGATTCCGTTCTCGTCTCCTCCCCCAACCCCACCCTCCATACTGACATCCTCTCCCGCCTCCCCATCACCCGTTTTGGCCCTAACGCCTCCCTCACCCCTGCTCCTTCTCCATCTCCTACACGCCAACCCCAACCCCTGTGTCGCCCACCGACCCTCACCACCGTGATCACTCGGCTCAGTCCGTCGATCACGGAGGAGGAGGTGTTGGCGGAGCTCAAGGCACATCCCACACTGGAGGTCGGGTGGTCCGCCGCATTTTCAACTCGGCTGGCCCCACCCGCCTTATGCGGGTTTTCTCCGAGGACACCCCCTCCACTGACCGTCTCCTGAAGGAGGGTGCCCTCCTCTTCAATCAGCGCTATAAGGTCGATCCCTCCCATTCCCCTCCTGAATCCCTGCGCTGCCAGAGGTGTCTGCGCTATAACGCACACCCAACAGCCGAGTGCTGCGAGGCCCCCACCTGCCCGCATTGTAGGCAAGTGCACTTCCTCCGGCAGTGCCCTAACCTTCAATACCCTCCCTCCTGCAATACCTGTAATCTCCCCCAACCCAGCTACTCCCAAAAGTGTAAAGCTCGACCCCCTTCGACCACTCCTGAACTCACCGTCCCAGTCCATCCTCTGGACGCCCCCATCCCTCCTAGCAATTCCCTTCGTCCCCCCCCCCCCCTCACAGCTGAGAACATCATCAGGTTTCTCACTATTGTCCTACAAAACGTCCACCCTTTCCAGCGCCCTCACACCCTCCAACAGGTCTCCCTCGCCGCCCGTTCCATTTTCCACTTAAAAATGTATGCCACCTACTCCAACAACCAGGCCCATTTCACCTTCTCCCGTCTTGACACCCTTGTCTAAATCCCTGTCATGGCGCATCAGCACCGTATCCTTTTCAACAACATCTGCTCCCTTCCCGCCAACAAGAAACTCTTCCTGCACACCCTTGCCACCCACCGCGTGGATGCCTTCCTCCTCAATGAAACTTTCCTCCAACGCCCACACCATCCACACGTCGCCCTACCTCCTTCACCGCTTCGATAATCCCCTCCTGATTGCGCGTGGTGGAGTTGCCATTGGTCAACACTGCCAGATCCCAGTTCGGCTCCAACCTCTCCTTCCCGACCCCACCGAACACCTGATCCTTAGCCTCTTCTTCCCCAGCCTTACCGTCACCTGCGCCACCATTTATGTCCACCCTAACGTCCCTATTCCCTTCGACTTCCTCTCCCACATTGACCGTACCTTCTCCTCCTACGTGATTGCCGCCGACCTCAACATCCATAGTCGTTCCGCCACCCAGTTACGGCGGTGGCATCGGTTCCTTCCTCCCTTCAAGGCGACCTCATCCCCATCCCCCAGCACACCTGTCCCGAATCCAACTCCACTCCCGATGTTATCCTTTCCTCCCCTAACCTCCTTGGCCGCATAATGGTGGACGTCCTGGAGCCTATTGCTAGCGACCATCTCCCTGTCCTCCTAACCATTTCAGGCGGTCGTCGCCCCCGCCCTGACCCTCGTAATGACCCTCCTCCAAAGTATGTCCATGACTATTCCCGTGCGAACTGGAATGCCTACCGGGATACCCTCTCCACCCAGGTCGATAGCCACCCCTTCACCTACCACCACCCTGATGATGTAACCCATGCCGCCTCCTTTCTCCAGCAGACCTTGTCTGAGGCCATGGAGGCCCACGTCCCTACTGTCGCCATCCACCCCCTCCGTCACACCTTACCCCCACAGGCCATCCTCCTCCTCCGTGAATCCCGCCGTCTCTACCGTGCCTTCCTCCACACGCATGACCCGTACACACTCCGACGCCACCTGCAACTCCAGCGACACATTCGAAATTTGCTCGCGGCTAAGAAACGCTGGGACTGGCGACAGACATGCACCCGTTTAAATGCTACCTATAAACTCGTCCAAGTTCTGGTCAGCCTTCCGTCGCCTTACCGGAGCTAAACCCTCCCCCTACTATCCTCTTCTCCATGATGATGATCCCTTCCCTGACACCCTTAGTGAGGCGAATCACTTTGCCTCTTACCTCTCCGATGTCTTTTCCATCCCCGATGATCCGCAGTTCGATTACTCCCTCTTCCCGGATGTCTGCGATCGAACTGACGCCTCTGTCCCTCCCCTCGCTCCTGGTTACCAGTACTTGGACAACATTGCACACTCAATGCCCCTATCACTACACAGGATCTCATTGCTACACTCCGCACGAAACGCAACACCGCTCCTGGTCACGATCGTGTCACCTACCGTCACCTTCGTGAAGCTCCTGTCTCTTTCCTCTCCACCCTGGCCAGGCTGTACAATGTAGACCTGTCAACCGGTTACTACCCCAACCTGTGGGAAACCTCACATATCCTGATGTTCCTTAAACCTGGTAAACTGCCGTCCGCCATCACCTCCTACCGTCCTATCAGCCTTACCTCAGTCTTCAGCAAGGTCCTGGAATCTATCCTCACCCACCGCATTCACCAGCATCTCCGCCAGCACCGCCTCCTTCCCGTTACCCAGTGTGGCTTTCGGCCATCATCCTCTTCCGACGACCTTCTCCTTCACCTCACTCATCTCCTTTCCGAACAGCTTAATTCCCAGTGCTGCTCAAGGTAGATCCCTCCAAAACCCAGGCGATCATTGTAGGCAAAACCACCCCTTCCTTCCGCCTCCTTGATTTCTATCTCACCATCTATGACTGTCCTATCGCCCTCACCTCCACCCTTAAGTACCTTGGCGTCACCCTCGACCGTCGACTCTCCTGGATCCCCCATCTCCAGACAATCCAAGCCAAGGCACACTCCCGACTCCGTCTCCTCAAACTCCTTTCCAGCCGTACGTGGGGTCTGGACCCCTCCACCATACTCCACACCTATAAATCCCTCATCCGCCCTATCCTTTGTTAGGCCAATCCGGCCTGGATCTCCACCCCCCCCCCTACCTTTTATAAATCTCTTCAAATCCTTGAATGCCATGCTCTCCACCTCGCCTATCGCATCTGTCTCCCCTCCCCCATGTGGATCCTGTACGATCTCATTCCATTCCCCCACCTCCTCCTTTTCCTTGAAAGGATGCAGATTCTGTACACCTCCCGCAAACTCTATCCCCCTCACCCGCTTGTCTCGCCCATCCTCTCCCACCCCTGTCCGCTGCCGCGCCTGTATTCCCACGTCCCACCCGGTCTCCATCTCTCCACCCACCTTACCCTCTCCCAAGGTGGCTTCCGCCAGCTCCCCCTCCCTGATGATGTCCTCCACCCCTCCATATACCCATCCTACCAACTTTGATCCTCCCTCCCTCTTCCTGTGTCTGTTCCTTTGGGCACCCTCCCTCCCTCCTCCTTTTCTCCCCACTCCTCCCCGGGCCTCCCCTCCCCTGTCCCTCTACTCCTCCCCCATCTCCTCAGCCATTGGCATCTTTGTTCTCCCCTCTCCAACCCCCCCCCCCACCCTTCTTCCCTCTTGGCAGGTCCCCGGACTCGCACACGCTACGTGGACTTTCGCGCGCCGGAGATCATCGCCATCAGTGTCTCGTGTGTGTGACGTCGTTTTGTGTTTTTAGTGTCCGCCGTCACGCTTCTACGTTCACTTGTGCCGTCGGATTCGTCAGTGTCATGTGCGCCGTGTCAACGTGTTTTCAGTGTCGTTATCGTCGAGTGAAAACGGCTCCGTGTTTTTTGTGTATCTGTGACCACTATTTTTTTGCCCGTCACTATGTTCATTCTGATTCTCCATTCTGTGTTCTGTTATTGTCAACACTATGGCTGACGAGCGGCGTAGCATGCCGCTGACAGCCTACCTGATTGTTCAAGTATTAAAATAACAATAAAGGAAAAGAAACTGCGATTAGTCACTCTGTACGAGTCTGCATTTGTCTGCATCAGTCTGCATTAGTCTGCATCAGTCTGCATTAGTCTGCATCAGTCTGTAGTCAAGTTTCAGTCTGCGCCTATTAAGATTATCATATTCCTGTACATAGCCATGAAGAGAAATGTAAAGACACTTTGTCAAGTATCAGAGATATGTGAGAATGAGATTAACGTACCAAGACCAAAAGAACTTCAGATTGTCAGTTGTAAATAGCATCCAGAATCAAGTTAAGTAATTTTATACTTGTTATTATTTTAATAAATGTGTGTGAAAATTAATCAAGTTCTGTTTAAAGTTGGTCACCGTCAATCCGCTACTCTAAGCGTGCAAGTGGCATTTCTATCGTCTGACCTAACGGCAGAAGATAAACACGCCACGATAAGACCACGAGACATATTGCTAACACTCGCCTACTTCGTTAGAGCGACAGGTCAAATAATCTAGTGGTGTGTGTACCGAAGGTCTTGCAGTACGCACACCACCATGTGTTCTGACAAACGTTCCCTCTGGTCCGTAGCTCGTGGTCTAGTAGCTAGCATTGCTGCCTCTGGATTACGAGGTCCCGGGTTCGGTTCCCGGCCGGGTTGGGGCTTTTCTCTGCCCGGGGACTGGGTGTTTTTGTGCTGTCCTCGTCATTTCATCATCATCATCATCATTCGTGTCAGTGGCTAGATTAGATTGTGTAAGAATTGGACTTCGTATGAGTGCTGATGACCGCGCATTTGAGCGCCCCACGAACCAAACATCATCTTCATCATCATCATCATACGATCTCTTTTTTTACTCACATTATGGCATAAGTTTCTGTTTTCCCAGAACTGGATTCACTACCCCTTCATTACTTAATTGATCTATCAGCCTATGTCTTTGAACCACAAGATGTTGTTTGTTGTTGTGGTCTTCAGTCCTGAGACTGCTTTGATGCAGCTCTCCATGCTACTCTATCCTGTGCAAGCTTCTTCATCTCCCAGTACCTACTGCAGCCTACATCCTTCTCAATCTGCTTAGTGTATTCATCTGTTGGTCTCCCTCTACGATTTTTACCCTCCACGCTGCCTTCCAGTACTAAATTGTGATCCCTTGATGCCTCAGAACATGTCCTACCAACCGATCCCTTCTTCTAGTCATGTTGTGCCACAAACTCCTCTTCTCCCCAATTCTATTCCATACCTCCTCATTAGTTATGTGATCTACCCATCTGATCTTCAGCATTCTTCTGTAGCACCACATTTCGAAAGCTTCTATTCTCTTCTTGTCTAAATTATTTATCGTCCATGTTTCACTTCCATACATAGCTGCACTCCATACAAATACTTTCAGAAACGACTTCCTGACACTTAAATCAGTACTCGATGTTAACAAATTTCTCTTCTTCAGTAACGCTTTCCTTGCCATTGCAGTCTACATTTTATATCCTCTCTACTTCGACCATCATCAGTTATTTTGCTCACAAAATAGCAATACTGCTTTACTGCTTTAAGTGTCTCACTTCCTAATCTAATTCCCTCAGCATCAGCCGACTTAAGCCGGCCGCCGGTGGCCGAGCGGTTCTGGCGCTACAGTCTGGAACCGCGCGACCGCTACGGTCGCAGGTTCGAATCCTGCCTCGGGCATGGATATGTGTGTTGTCCTTAGGTTAGTTAGGTTTAAGTAGTTCTAAGTTCTAGGGGACTTATGACCTCAGCAGTTGAGTCCCATAGTGCTCAGAGCCATTTTTTGAACTCACCCGACTTAATTCGACTACATTCCACTATCCTTGTTTTGCTTTTGTTGATGTTCATCTTATATCCTCCCTTCAAGACACTACCCATTCCGTTAAACTGCTCTTCCAAGTCCTTTGCTGTCTCTGACAGAATTACAATGTCATCGGCGAACCTCAAAGTTTTTATTTCTTCTCCATGGATTTTAATACCTACTCCGAGCTTTTCTTTTGTTTCCTTTATTGCTTGCTCAATATACAGATTGAATAACATCGGGGATAGGCTACAACACTGTCTCACTCCCTTCCCAACCACTGCTTCCCTTTTATGCCCCTCGACTCTTATAACTGCCATCTGCTTTCTGTACAAATTGTAAATAGCCTTTCACTCCCTGTATTTTACCCCTGCCAGCTTCAGAATATGAAAGAGAGTATTCCAGTCAACATTGTCAAAAGATTTCTTTAATTCTACAAATGCTAGAAACGCAGGTTTGCCTTTCCTTAATCTTTCTTCTAAGATAAGTTGTAAGGTCAGTATTGGCTCACGTGTTCCAACATTTCTACGAAATCCAAACTGATCTTCCCCGAGGTCGGCTTATGCTAGTTTTTCCATTCGTCTGTAAAGAATTCGCGTTAGTATTTTGCAGCCGTGACTTATCAAACTGATAGTTCGGTAATTTTTACATCTGTCAACACCTGCTTTCTTTGGGATTGGAGCCACAAGATAGATCCCCTATATCAGTATCATTTATAGTTACAAATGAAGCATTTAGAAATATTGTTCGTCCAGAAATACTACCAGTCTGAAAGTCACAGTCACACGAATGTGTCCATCATCAACTTTCGATGTCAACGTGCTATAATTACTCACAGGCGGCAGATGGCAGCACTAGCAGCGAAAGCTATATATTGCATGTAGACGGATGCGCAATACAGTGCGGTCGTTGCAGCAAATGCGAAAATGAAGCGACTTATCTGACGTGATGGCATGATCATTGGCTTTCTGGCAAAGGGAGAAGCATTTCCGAAATGGCCGCCGTTGCAAGGCAAAATGGCACTATACAAAACCGGTATCGAGGCAACTGTTATGCACCATGGGCTACAGATGGCAGCGGTGAATGACGGTTGCGCAAATGTGTATAGGCGAATAGACGTACAACTGTTCAGCAGATGACGTCCACATGAACCAAGCAGCTACCAACACGGTCTCCTCAACGACCGTTCAGCGAATGTCGCTGCATATGGGTCTCCACAGCAGCCGACTGCTTCATCCACGTATGCTAACCACTGTTCATCGGCGACGAAGGCTGCAATTTGTAGTTTAAATTCTGCAACTGGACGTCCACTCACTGGAGATAGGTAGCCGTTTCAGATGGATCACTCATTGTTCTCCATCAGACAAATGGCCGTTGGCCTGCATGGCATGAAACATCTGGAAGCAAAAACCCTGCAGTAAGAACGGAGGGTTATGGTAAGGGGAACGTTTCCTTGGTGACCTCGTCGTTCTGGAAGTCACAGTGGATCAACAAAAGAATGCATCTATCCAAGGGAACCATGTCCACCCCTACATGTAGTTAAGTTTTCCTCAGCACGAAGACCTTCCAGTAGCAATTTGCTCGCCACAACCGCAACTGAACAGTCACTGAGAAGCGACAGGTGACCTTTTAATGAATTACGTTTTATGCTCCATCGGACGTACGGCAAATTTCCTTCAACAATCGTTGGAGGCATCCAGGCCACAGAAGAAAGCATTGTGCTCTAGAGAATATTTTCGTGGATTTCCCTGTGATTATGGAAAGCGCAATGGAGCGACACAAGTAAGCATCGATTCTTGTTGTCCATATCTACCACAATATGCGGTCTGTCTCTTCCTCGGGAAGATGGCATCTACCAGCAAGCCAATGCAAGGTGTGACGCAGCTCGCAATATACGTATGTGCCTCGAAGAGCACCGAGATGAGTTTACCATACTCCTCTGGCACCAAGCTCCACCCCCTCCCCCATCCCCCCCGCCCGGATTTAAACCCAATAGACAAGCTATAGAACCACCTCAACAGGGTTGATCGCACGATGTATCTTCAATCTAGAAATCCAGCGCAGTTGGGCATAGTACCAGAGTCGACATGGCTGACATCCCTGTCGGCACCTTCCAGAACTCTTTCTGCAAGTCTCGCGCTTCAAAGAATGGTAATTCAGGTTTTTGACAGGTGGTCACACTAATTGACATTGTAATTGCAGGGCATTATTAAGACTATTATGAAATACAGTATCCTCAAAGCAAAAATTTAGTCTCACTATTAATTATTGGTCACATGTTATTGTTGTTCCTTTTCTCGTCTTGTCCGAAACGCTTATAGTCTACACTCCACTTTCGTACAAGGTTACACTCAAGACAAATGCTTTCATAAAAGACTTCCTGATACGTAAATTTATACTAGATGTTAAAAAATGCCTCGTTTTATACCCTCTCTCCTTCTGCCATCATTAGTTACTTTGCTGCTCATATACTACATTCAGTGTCTCATTTCATATTTTAATTCACTAAGGATCGTCTGGTTTAATGCGACTACATTCCATTATCCTTGTTTTACTTTCTGTATTTACGAAAACATTTTATCAACACGCTATCAATTTCACTCAACTGCTCTTGGACGTCGTTTGCCGTCTGTGACAGAATAAAACATCGTCGGCAAACCTCAAACTTTATTTCTTCTCCCTGGACTTCAATTCAGCTTTCAAACCTCTCGTTGGTTTTTCGCACAGCTGGCTCAATGTACAGGTAGAATAACATAGGGAAAAGCCTACAACCCATGTGAGGTTCTTCCTGTTTTCTAAATTTTACAGTTACTGCAACTCACTCATCATCAGATGTCAGTTAGCTACCTCAAGCAGGGCCGCAGAAAAAAAAAAAAAAAAAAACAGTAGCTTGTAGCAAGCTGGTTCCCACGGTGGGCGTAGTAATGCCTGGACTGTATGATGGGGGTAGTGAATCACGGGGGTGGATAGAGGAACACAGACCTTGAGAACGGATCTCGATCGGCAGTCAACACCTAAGCCCTAGGGGAAACGAGTGTTCCAAGGAGTAACGCCAATTGTTCTTTACCAAAGATCAATGATTTACGTCCACCTTTGGCGTAACTGGTACTGGGAGGTGGCTTCGGGTCATCAGAGTTTCACTCGAATAATAATACTGCGCAATAAACCAGTGAACAAAGTAGACAAATGAATATCAACTTACCGAAGATGTACAAAAGGCCATGAAGTCTTACAATCTAAGGAAGAGATTTCGGCTGCGCACCACTCTCGCTCGTCGGCGATGGGACACACTCGGAGCTTGTACTTATGCGATAGTGAGCTTTACCATGGTCTCCGGTTTTATTAACATCTTAAGTGGAATCATTCTAGTCCTGAACCATGTGGCTGCTACGGTCGCAGGTTCAAATCCTGCCTCGGGCATGGATGTGTGTGATATCTGTTGTGTCTAGACCATACAGCCCAGACACAATGCTGTAGCCGATAGGGCACGCAAGGCTAACGCAGACGGGCGTGAAGTCTGGAACATGAGACTTATAAATGCACTAAAGAAAAATACGTAGCCTTTTTAATACTTAACTTTATTCTCTTGTTGGAATACATCTCTCCTGCATACTCGTAAGCTATTGGCACTGATACAAATGGCGCCTTGCTAGGTGGTCGCCATTTAACTTAGCAGAGGGCTATTCTACTGTCTATCTCTCGGCAAATGAGAGCAAGGCTTAGCACGTCCAATCGCTAGCTATGTTGTCCGTACAACTGGGGACGAGGTCTCCTCAGTATCTCGAGACCTGCCTTGTGGTGGCGCTAGGTTTGCGATCCCACAGTGGCGACACGCGGGTCCGACATGTACTACAGGACCGCGGCCGATTTAAGTTACCACCTAGCCAGTGTGGTGTCTAGCGGTGACACCACAATATCCTTAGGTTATTTTGGATTAAGTAATTCCAAGTCTAGGGGACTGATGACCTCAGATGTTAAGTCCCATAGCGCTTAGAGGCATTTGAACCATCTGAATAATTTTACCTACTAACCGATCACTACTTTAAGGTGTTTGCAAATAACCGCATCATAACGGCATCCCGGGACTTATTTAACTACATATACCACCAACAGTGGTCAAGGAGCCAAGTCTGGCTTTAGCGGCCGCCCGGAGTGGACGTGACGTACTTCCGCCTGTGGAGCGTGTGAGCTCTTGTTTGTTTACATTGCGACTTAACCTGCTTGCGGGCTTCCCCACTGAGATCACGGTGAATAAGTTCAGGAAATCGACATTGCTTTCAACTTTTGGCCGGAATTTGTAAGACCAAAAGCCTTAAACGTGGAACGTTTTCTCCGTGAGGAGGCGAAGACCCCACCATCGGAACTTCTGAGTATCCACCTGTCGATTCTCAGTAGCACCGTTTACATTAAAAAGATCAATGATGTTGCTTGCGAGCGCGTTTTGAATGCGACGAACCAGGGACTCCGTTTCGTCACGCAGATGGTAACATTGGCGTCGTCAAACGCGCGAGATTAGGCATTAGAACTACTCGCGTGTTCGAACTACCATTTGAGGTACCTGCAGAGGACATCATAGCTGCTTTCTGGCCATACGGCGCTGTTCATTATCATAAGGCAGAACACTGGACCCATTTCCGCACATACCCTGTTCTTAACGGGATGCGTCGGATCACAACTGATACGCACAGCCACGTTCCGTATTATCTGACCATCAGCGGACGTCGGGCCGTAATCATGTACGAAGGACAGCCGCGTACGTGCTCTGGATGTGGAAAAGAAGGTACATCGGTTCTGAATGCCTGCAGCGAAGGATAACGCAGCTACCTATTGGAGGAGTGGTATTTCCCTTGTCGTATACGGTACTTCCGATCACACACGCGACGCCGCGTAAGTCGCCGCCTGCTGCCCGGCCGTTCTCGGAATCATGTGAACAGCTGATGGATAGTGTTACGCCGGCCGCTGTGGCCGAGCGGTTCTAGGAGCTTCAGTACGGAACCACGCTGCTGCTAGGGTCGCCGGTTCGAATCCTGCCTCGGGCATGGCTGTGATGTCCTTAGTCTAGTTAGGTTTAAGTAGTTCTATGTTCTAGGGGACTGATGACCTCAGATGTTAAGTCCCACAGTGCTCAGAGCCATTTGGAACATTTTGATAGTCTTAAGCTCCTTCCCGAACCTGTTGCGGACGAGGTGACAGACGATGTGGCTTCAAACATGTCCTCAGTTCCGGTGATTGCTCCGGCTGCGCCTGTGGCGGACGCTGATGTCGAACGTGACTCCTTGGTCAACTTTCTGACTGTCCCGACGGCGGCCTTTCTGCCTGCCCGGTGCGACTCCTTCCTGTCTTCGGACACGAAAGGAAGACACGACATCGGAATGGGACTCTTCGTCCTGTCCAAATGGTCCACTACCTGTTGAGGAAATCAACGTTTCAGCTTCTGAGACCGTGGACGAAGGTATCGTCAGTGTGTTTGTGGAACGGTGGCCCTCAGTGGCTCTCACATCGACCGAACGGCATGTGCCTGCTTCTGAAGCCTCTTCCAAAGAAGGAACGATAAGAGCCGATCTGTCAGTGTCGGCAGCCGTTGAACGGATTCACCGCGGGCGTGGAGCGAGGATTTTGAAGAAACAGCAATTCCCGTAAAGGAGTCTGCACCGGTAGTAGAGGCGACGTGCTGACGTCAATTTCTGCCCCACACGAGGAGCTCCGGCATCTTCACAGCAGCGACCTAAGCCACCAACCGCGTTAGGGGACAGCTCCATGCATTCCACATAGCGACAATGCATGTCAACGGCGTCCGCGCTCCGGTCAAGATCCATCTTCTGAAAAAAAGTGATATGGGCATCGGATTAGACATTGCACTGTTACAGGGTGTGCATTTAGCAGTGCTACCCCGGGATAGCAGGATACGAATTCTATGCCTCTCATGGAGATCACCTTGGCCGTGGAAAGGTGCTCTATGTATGCGAAGGCATCCTGATTGAATGTATCTCCCCTCTACCACTGGTATGGCTTTTGCGGTACACTCCACGCGTGTCATTAATGTCTATGCGCCTTCTGGTACTGGACGTCTGCGTGAAAGAGCACGGTTTTATGCGGAGGAGACTGCCTCACTGTTTTTAGGTCGACATGAACATCTTCTCTTTGGAGGGGACTTTAACTGCGTATTCAGCCGGAAAAATCAATACCTGGATTTTGCACCGTTCAAGGAGTTGCATCTTGTTGTTCGTGATCTAATCCTACGGGATGCCTGGGACGTACGGTGCGGAGACAACCTGGGCTTCAAGTTTCAAGAAATATTCGGCTAGTCGGTTAGACCGCATTTACGTCTCCCGTAGGCTAGTTGATGCGGTGCTCGATCTAGATCGCTGGCCTTTGGTGTTCTCTGAAGACTGTACGTACATGTGTACGATGCTCCTTTCCCGCCAGGAAGTTTGGCGGAGTCGAGCACCATGGTAGCTCAACACTCAGCATCTGCAGGGTCTTGACTGTCGCCAATGTATCACTGAGACGTGGACAAGATGCGAACGGCATCCGTCGTGGACTGGTGGCTGGAATATGCCACACAGATCCTCCGGCTCACATTCATCACTTGCAGCAGGGAGGTGGCCGCTTGGCACAGGAACAGTACTACTTCAGCGCCCTCTTCCACCTTGAGGGTCAGCCACCTTCCCCGGAAGTACTAACTGAACGCAGCGTGATTAACGCGAAGCTACCAGCGACTACTTGTCAGAAACTGTAGGGGGCTGTGATGCGTCCCCGCCGACCTCCAGACGTGGTGTGACGGGAGAATCCCTCCATGCATCATACTGTGCACGACCGCAGACAAAACTTAGTCACCGAACGTATATCATCGTGCCCAGTGGGTCATCTATCAAGCGGATATAGTCGATAGATTTGTCGATCATTATAGCCGAGTCCATCGTGCCGATTATGGGCCCGTCCTGGACTACGATTCAGACGACTTGGGCCTTCCGCGCACCCTAAGGCTTGAGGAGGGATTTGCATAAAAGGAACCTTTCTCCACCGAGGATATCACTACAGCTATCTTCAGGGGGTGCACTGTGCAGGCATCGACGGTTTTGTGGTCTCATGTCAACACGATGTACGGAGATGCATAATGAACGGATCACGTATTCAGCTGCGATTCCGCCAGGTTTTGTCGAGGGCATTATTGTTGCCGTTCGTAAACAGACACCTGGAATTACTACCGTTCACTACCGCCATATCACATTATTCAAAACTGATTACAAGATTTTTGGGCGGTTATTGGTGGCGAGCTGCAGACCCCCCTTACATCGTGTCCTCTCCACTGTGCAAACTGCGCCAGCGCTCGCAGTTAACGTCCAGACAGCAACCGTCGTGACGTGATAGTGCTGGCAGAAGCGTGCCGACTTGGTGCGGCGATTGTTGCCGTAGATTATGTGAGCGCATTTGACAGGTTACGCCATGTCTTCCTATACTCTGTCTCAGAACGGATGGGCTTCCCTGCCCGGTTCGTCAGTGTCCATCGGCATCTCTTCAGCAGCGCGCCTTCGTTTTCCCAGGTCAGTGGGCGTGTGGCGGGTCCGATACCAATTCAACGGTCGCTCCGACAAGGCTGCCCTTGTCCATGTTCCCTTATGCAGCGGCGCTGGAGCCGCTCATAAGCCTGCTGACGTCGCAGTTGTCTGGACTCTCCTTACGCGATTACACCTTCCGATGTCGTGCATACGCGGATGACATCCTGCTGCTGGTTCGTTCTAGTGAGGAGGTCGCACAGATCCTCGATACCATCACAGCTCATGAGAGAGAGGCTGGAAGTGTGGAGCAAATCCACGGCGCTGTCTTTTGGTCGCGGGCTAGCCCCGGAAGATCTGGCGTCCCTACCCTGTCTCCGACATCTCCGCTGTCTGCAATCACCTTTATGTCGTCAACGCGCCCTACAGCGACCGTCAACTTCCGTCAAGTTTTGAGAATTACATTCAAGGTCATCACTGATAGCTCCCTAAGCCGCCTCGAACCATTTTAGCGTGTTGCCCACCTGAATGCCTATGTAGCATCAAGAATGGTTTATATTGCGCGGATCCTACCGCTGTCGATTACGATGGGACGTTGTATTCAGGCGCCGTTCAGATATTTTCTGACGGCCGGGTCCATCTTCAAAGTAAGATGCGACACACTCGCTCGCCCCCTGCTTGCAGGAGGGCTTGGTCTTACAAACGTCCGCTACAGTGCGGCAGCACTTTACATGGCCACGACGCACAAACAATTGCGCACTGTCGAGGCCTCCATTACGCACAATTTACTCGCAGTCGTTGTTCCAGTATCCCTCTCTCCGCCGGTCCCGGTCGGTAGAATCTGGCCCGTGTTTGCAAACATAGCGGCCTTCGTTGTGAAATTCAGTTATGCTCTCACCGAACTCCGAAGAACGAGCATACCGTGGGCGAGGGATTGCTACGTCCTTCTCTTGCGCGGTGGCTACATCTACATGATTGCTATTCACAATAAAGTGCCTGGCAGAGGGTTCAATAAACCACCTTCAAGCAGTCTCTCTGCCATTCCACTCTCGAACGGCGCGCGGGAAAAACGAGCACTAAAATTTTTCTGTCCTAGCCCTGATTTCTCTTATTTTATCATGATGATCATTTCTCGCTACGTAGGTGGGTGCCAACAGAATGTTTTCGCAATCGGACAATAAAACTGGCGATTGAAATTTCATGAGAAGATCCCGTCGCAACGAAAAACGCCTTTGTTTTAATGATTGCCACTCCTATTCACGTATCATGTCTGTGACACTATCTCCCCTATTTCGCGATAATACAAAATGAGCTGTCCTTCTTGGTACTTTTTCGATGTCATCAGTCAGTCCCACACCACACAGGAATACTTCAGAATAGGGCGGACAAGCGTGGTGTAAGCAGTCGTGCCTGTAACTTCGTAAAACGCAAGATGCCATTGTTGCCCTGGACTGCGATTTGGCAACACATTCATCACAGTTCTTTCCAATGCACATCAGATCGACTTAGTATTATGCGACCTGTGGGAACTATCCAAGTAATCAGCGGCTCCATGCGATAGGAGTGGTGAACACTCCCCTATGCGAGATCTGTCGTAATGTCGACAATGTTCGTTCACCTGTGTAGCCGTTGCTGATGTCTGGTTGTTGGGGCGAAAAATGGTCGCGCGTTTCCTACCGCATGTTATTGACCCCGAGTCCTTTCTTTACCGAGACATGGAACATTTTCCTTCAACGAAGTCTCGGCCAGTTCTATGGATAAAGGGCTGGATTTTGGCATATCTGTATGGAGATGCTCCTCACTCGCGCCTTCATTTTTTGCAGCACTTGCAGACTGCACATGCAGCGGTTAATCTCAGTTCCCATTATCGCGCGTGTTTTGCCAATTATCTTAACAGCGTTTTTACAACGCCTCCACTGAGTTGGCGTGTTCTCGGCGTGGCAGGTGCCCGCCCGATTCCGAATGAAACATGATGCGACTACACCATGGAGTCGGCCCGCCCGTCATCCTGTATCACCCTGCGGCATTTCCAAGAATCCGGAGGGGTAGACTAGATTTAATTTCTTTTCCTCTGTATACATGTGCACAAAAAATTAAATAAATAAGTAAAATTAATATGAGCACTGTGAGGGTGCAGTACGGCGGCGGGAAGGGGGAGGCATCATGAACAGGTCTCAGGATTCAACCTCAGCCCACCTCGTCTTCTCCAACCTTTAGCAGACTGTGGCCCTTATATATGAAGCAAAAACTAAAAAGGAAGGGGTAGCGTCTTTGACTGGTAACCAAAACGCCCTTGGTCCCGGGTATGAGACTCGCCACCGCTTCAATTTTAATTAATAGTCAATATCGGCAGCCGTAGACTACTGGCATAGAAAGTTACATTCATTCTGCCAGCTGCCTTGTCAAAGAGAACGGAGGATCTGACAGAAGTTCAGGGCACTCTCTTGCCCTTTGGATGGAAAACTGACCCTAAAGGCTGATGAATCAGCTGTGATCAATAGCATGAGGATGCAGAAGGCAACGGAAACCACTGCATTGAAGACACATTTAGTGTATCCACAGAACTGGTAAGGTCTGGGATTGGTAAGCAGGTCACTTGGGCCGCTGGAGTGGAATGCTGACCCCACTTGATGGTACAAAAATTTGTTTTCACCGTGTTAATTAAAACAGAGCACTGGTAACAACACAATGATTAATTAGTATTTGCAAATGGCGGTGATCTACACCGATTATTCAATTGTATAAAAGCATTGAGAATAATTAAAAAGAAGTTTAAAAGAAAAACAGCCTTATGGCTCCAACTTTAATTTAATAAAAAAATTACTTTACACAAATATAACTTCAACATAACTACAGATCTCACCTCACCGGTCAATTATCAGCCCTTTTGAACACGAAAAATAACATTTTGTAAAAGCTATTAGGTTTCAAAAAAAAATACTCAAATACCAAGGTCTCATAAATACGTGAATTAACTATTATGGAAAACATTCGGCAATATGATCTTATGATAGCCTGAAAGATCTACACAGAAATCAGAACATTCTCGACGTTTGGCGTTGACATCAGCCGCGCGTCTGAATTCCGTGCTCGAGAGCTCAAGTGACAACAATAGTCAGGAGGGCCTGCGCACGCCAGTAACAGCTTCTAGAACGCACAAACCCATTATTAACACACAGTTCACTAAAATACTAAAACCAACAGCCGAGCACTGGGTAGCGCCAAATGTAGGAAGAGATGTTAAATGTTATAATGTGGCAACAGCAGCTACTATTAAGGGAATAGTTCGTTACAAAATTTCCCATGATGCGAAATTTCACTTGATAAATTTATAAAGCACAAATATTTCAAGGTGATAATGACCAGACAATCCGCACACAATCTTGAAGTCCAAAGCACCGTTTGATGGCGCAAACTTGTTACTGTTATAGTCGCCAACCAAAAGGCAGAAGGCAATTCCAGTTTAAATTGGCGGCTGAACTTTTATACAAAGAAAAAACTTTGATTGATGAAATTGACCACTTCGCATATTAAGAATAATAATAATAAATGAAATCGCTGAAAATCGCCACATTTGTATTGCAACACAACCAGGCCTCAGCGCAGTTACGTGGACTTGTAATTCCAAGTATCCCAGACTCACGTCCAAGTGGTTTAAGGAATGACTAGCGAAAGTCAAAGTGGCTACACGGAGTAATGACATCCAAAAGTTCCACCACAAAATGGCTCACCATTTAAAGTTAGTCCAGGAGCTCGCCGTTAACATGCACGCCAGGGTAAACTCCCGCGCTATCCTCAGGATTCGAGACAGACACGACTCTTTTTAACAGTGCCTATGTCGGCTGGCTTCCCCCATGAACCATGGACCTTGCCGTTGGTGGGGAGGCTTGCGTGCCTCAGCGATACAGATGGCCGTACCGTAGGTGCAACCACAACGGAGGGGTATCTGTTGAGAGGCCAGACAAACATGTGGTTCCTGAAAAGGGGCAGCAGCCTTTTCAGTAGTTGCAGGGGCAACAGTCTGGATGATTGACTGATCTGGCCTTGTAACATTAACCAAAACGGCCTTGCTGTGCTGGTACTGCGAACGGCTGAAAGCAAGGGGAAACTACAGCCGTAATTTTTCCCGAGAACATGCAGCTTTACTGTATGATTAAATGATGATGGCGTCCTCTTGGGTAAAATATTCCGGAGGTAAAATAGTCCCCCATTCGGATCTCCGGGCGGGGACTACTCAAGAGGACGTCGTTATCAGGAGAAAGAAAAGTGGCATTCTACGGATCGGAGCGTGGAATGTCAGATCCCTTAATCGGGCAGGTAGGTTAAAAAATTTAAAAAGGGAAATGGATAGGTTAAAGTTAGATATAGTGGGAATTAGTGAAATTCGGTGGCAGGAGGAACAAGACTTTTGGTCAGGTGATTACAGGGTTATAAATACAAAATCAAATAGGGGTAATGCAGGAGTAGGTTTAACAATGAATAAAAAATAGGAGTGCGGGTTAGGTACTACAAACAGCATAGTGAACGCATTATTGTGGCCAAGATAGACACAAAGCCCATGCCTACTACAGTAGTACAAGTTTATATGCCAACTAGCTCCGCAGATGATGAAGAAATTGATGAAATGTATGACGAGATAAAAGAAATTATTCAGGTAGTGAAAGGAGACGAAAATTTAATAGTCATGGGTGACTGGAATTCGTCAGTAGGTTCAAAAATGGTTCAAATGGCTCTGAGCACTATGGGACTCAACTGCTGAGGTCATTAGTCCCCTAGAACTTAGAACTAGTTAAACCTAACTAACCTAAGGACATCACACACATCCATGCCCGAGGCAGGATTCGAACCTGCGACCGTAGCGGTCTCGCGGTTCCAGACTGCAGCGCCAGAACCGCGCGGCCACTTCGGCCGGCCGTCAGTAGGAAAAGGGAGAGAAGGAAACATAGTAGATGAATATGGATTGGGGGGAAGAAATGAAAGAGGAAGCCGCCTTGTAGAATTTTGCACAGAGCATAACTTAATCATAGCTAACACTTGGTTCAAGAATCATAAAAGAAGGTTGTATACCTGGAAGAATCCTGGAGATACTAATAGGTATCAGATAGATTATATAATGGTAAGACAGAGATTTAGGAACCAGGTTTTAAATTGTAAGACATTTCCAGGGGCAGATGTGGATTCTGACCACAATCTATTGGTTATGAACTGCAGATTGAAACTGAAGAAACTGCAAAAAGGTGGGAATTTAAGGAGATGGGACCTGGATAAACTGAAAGAACCAGAGGTTGTAGAGAGTTTCAGGGAGAGCATAAGGGAACAATTGACAGGAATGGGGGAAAGAAATACAGTAGAAGAAGAATGGGTAGCTCTGAGGGATGAAGTAGTGAAGGCAGCAGAGTATCAAGTAGGTAAAAAGACGAGGGCTAATAGAAATCCTTGGGTAACAGAAGAAATATTGAATTTAATTGATGAAAGGAGAAAATATAAAAATGCAGTAAATGAAGCAGGCAAAAGGGAATACAAACGTCTCAAAAATGAGATCGACAGAAAGTGCAAAATGGCTAAGCAGGGATGGCTAGAGGACAAATGTAAGGATGTAGAGGCTTGTCTCACTAGGGGTAAGATAGATACTGCCTACAGGAAAATTAAAGAGACCTTTGGAGAGAAGAGAACCACTTGTATGAATATCAAGAGCTCAGATGGCAACCCAGTTCTAAGCAAAGAAGGGAAGGCAGAAAGGTGGAAGGAGTATATAGAGGGTTTATACAAGGGCGATGTACTTGAGGGCAGTATTATGGAAATGGAAGAGGATGTAGATGAAGATGAAATGGGAGATAAGATACTGCGTGAAGAGCTTGACAGAGCACTGAAAGACCTGAGTCGAAACAAGGCCCCGGGAGTAGACAACATTCCATTAGAACTACTGATGGCCTTGGGAGAGCCAGTCATGACAAAACTCTACCATCTGGTGAGCAAGATGTATGAGACAGGCGAAATACCCACAGACTTCAAGAAGAATATAATAATTCCAATCCCAAAGAAAGCAGGTGTTGACAGATGTGAAAATTACCGAACTATCAGTTTAATAAGTCACAGCTGCAAAATACTAACGCGAATTCTTTACAGACGAATGGAAAAACTGGTAGAAGCGGACCTCGGGGAAGATCAGTTTGGATTCCGTAGAAATGTTGGAACACGTGAGGCAATACTAACCTTACGACTTATCTTAGAAGAAAGATTAAGAAAAGGCAAACCTACGTTTCTAGCATTTGTAGACTTAGAGAAAGCTTTTGACAATGTTAACTGGAATACTCTCTTTCAAATTCTGAAGGTGGCAGGGGTAAAATACAGGGAGCGAAAGGCTATTTACAATTTGTACAGAAACCAGATGGCAGTTATAAGAGTCGAGGGGCATGAAAGGGAAGCAGTGGTTGGGAAAGGAGTGAGACAGGGTTGTAGCCTCTCCCCGATGTTATTCAATCTGTATATTGAGCAAGCAGTAAAGGAAACGAAAGAAAAATTCGGAGTAGGTATTAAAATTCATGGAGAAGAAGTAAAAACTTTGAGGTTCGCCGATGACATTGTAATTCTGTCAGAGACAGCAAAGGACTTGGAAGAGCAGTTGAACGGAATGGACAGTGTCTTGAAAGGAGGATATAAGATGAACATCAACAAAAACAAAACGAGGATAATGGAATGTAGTCAAATTAAGTCGGGTGATGCTGCGGGAATTAGATTAGGAAATGAGACACTTAAAGTAGTAAAGGAGTTTTGCTATTTAGGGAGTAAAATAACTGATGATGGTCGAAGTAGAGAGGATATAAAATGTAGACTGGCAATGGCAAGGAAAGCGTTTCTGAAGAAGAGAAATTTGTTAATATCTAGTATAGATTTAAGTGTCAGGAAGTCGTTTCTGAAAGTATTTGTATGGAGTGTAGCCATGTATGGAAGTGAAACGTGGACGATAACCAGTTTGGACAAGAAGAGAATAGAAGCTTTAGAAATGTGGTGCTACAGAAGAATGCTGAAGATAAGGTGGGTAGATCACGTAACTAATGAGGAGGTATTGAATAGGATTGGGGAGAAGAGAAGTTTGTGGCACAACTTGACTAGAAGAAGGGATCGGTTGGTAGGACATGTTTTGAGGCATCAAGGGATCACAAATTTAGCATTGGAGGGCAGCGTGGAGGGTAAAAATCGTAGAGGGAGACCAAGAGATCAATACACTATGCAGATTCAGAAGGATGTAGGTTGCAGTAGTTACTGGGAGATGAAGAAGCTTGCACAGGATAGAGTAGCATGGAGAGCTGCATCAAACCAGTCTCAGAACTGAAGACCACAACAACAACAACAATGTCGGCTGGTGATTGCTTCCGCACTCCAGTTCCGCTCGCCGCCAGACCCAGGCTCCAGATTGTCAACACCGTGCGTCCTCGCAGTTCCCCAAGACCCGACTGACTATTCGCGATGCTCCGTGCGCTGTCTTCCCTCTGTCACTGCCCCGATCGAGTCTCCTTTCGCGAGCAGCGGGCGTCCTAGATAGAGGGCACTAGCCAACCAGGACGCCGCAAAGCGCGTAACTTGGACAGGGAACTATCGTGACCAGAGCATCGCAGGACGTCACGGCTCAAGAACATGTATACTGTAATTGGAAAAGTGTCATGATGATCTCTCCATTTTCAAAAGATTCCGGAATACTCCCCCATTCGTATAATGGGAAGGTGACCACGAGAAAAAAAAATTGAATGGCCAACGAAAGGATATCGTTCTACGAGTCATTGAGTGGGATGTCAGAAAAAAATGGTTCAAGTGGCTCTGAGAACTATGGGACTTAACAGCTATGGTCATCAGTCCCCTAGAACTTAGAACTACTTAAACCTAAGTAACCTAAGGACAACACACAACACCCAGTCATCACGAGGCAGAGAAAGGATGTCAGAAGCTTGAACGTTGTAGGGAAGCTAGAATATCTGAAAACGGAAGGCTCAATGTAAATATAGCTGGGGTCAGTGAAATGAAAAAGAAAGAAGACAAAGATTTCTGGTCAGATGAGAGTAGGGTAATATCAACAGCAGCAGGGAATGGTATAACCGGAGTACGATTCGTTGTGAATAGGAAGTAGAGCAGAGAGGGTGTTACTGTGAACAGTTTAGTGATAGGGTTGTCCTCATCAGAATCGACAGTACATCAACACCGGCAACGATATAGTTCATACATACATTTCGACGTCGCAAACTGAAGATGAAGAATAAGGAGAGTATATGAAGATACTGTAGGCATGATACAGTACGTAAAGGGAGGTGAGATCTGATAGTCATGAGGGGATGGTATACAGTTGTGGGAGAATGTGTAGAATAAAAGGAAAGGTTACAGCAGAATATGATCTTGGGACAAGGAATGAGAGAGGAGAAATACTAATTGAGTTCTGTAATAAATTTCAGCAAGTAGTGGTTCAAATGGCTCTGAGCACTATGCGACTTAACTTTTGAGGTTATCAGTCGCCTATAACTTAGAACTAATTAAACCTAACTAACCTAAGGACATCACACACATCCATGCCCGAGGCAGGATTCGAACCTGCGACCGGAGCGGTCGCTCGGCTCCAGACTGTAGCGCCTAGAACCGCATGGCCACTCCGGCCGGCAGCAAGTAGTACTAAATACTCTGTTCAAGAATTACAAGAGGAGGAGCGATTCTTGGAAAAGGCCGAGTGATTCCGGAAGATTTCAGTTAAATTACGTCATAATCAGACAGAGATTCCGAGATCAGATACTGGATTGTAAGGCGTACCAAGGAGCAAATACTGACTCAGATCACAATATAGTAGCGATGAAGAGAAGGCTAAAGTTTACGAGATTAGTCAGGAAAAATCAATACACAGAGAAGTGGGACACGAAAGAACTAGGGAATGACGAGATACGCTTAAAGTTCTCCAAGGCTATAGATACAGCAATCAGGAATACCTCAGTAGGCAGTACAGTTCAAGAGGAGTGGACATCTCTAAAAAGGGCAATTTCAGAAGTTGGAAAGGAAAACATAGGTACAAAGAAACAAATTTCCAAAAAATTAAGAGTAACAGAAGAAATGCTTCAGTTGATCGATGCAAGAAGGCCGGCCGAAGTGGCCGTGCGGTTAAAGGCGCTGCAGTCTGGAACCGCAAGACCGCTACGGTCGCAGGTTCGAATCCTGCCTCGGGCATGGATGTTTGTGATGTCCTTAGGTTAGTTAGGTTTAACTAGTTCTAAGTTCTAGGGGACTAATGACCTCAGCAGTTGAGTCCCATAGTGCTCAGAGCCATTTGAACCATTTTTTTTGATGAAAGAAGAAAGTACAAAAATGTTCAGGAAAATTCAGGAGTGCAGAAATACAGGTGGCTAAGGAACTAAATAAATAGGAGATGCCGAGAAGCTAAGAAAATATGGCCGCACGAAAAATGTGAAGAAATCGAAAAAGAAATGGTTGCCGGAAGGACTGACTCAGCACATAGGAAAGTCAAAACAACCTCCGGTGAAATTGAAAGCAAGACTGATAACATTAAGAGTGCAACGGAAATTCCACTGTTAAATGTAGAGGAGAAACCGGATAGTTGGAAAGTGTACATTGAAGCTCTCTATGAGGGGAACGATTCGTGTAATGTAATAGAAGAAGAAACAGGAATCTATATGGGAGATCCAGCATTAAAATCAGAATTTAAGATACCTCGGAGGATTTAAGATCGAATAAGGCAGAAGGTATTGATAACATTCCATCAGAATTTCTAAAATCAATGGGGCACGTGACGCCGGCCGGGGTGGCAGAGCGGTTCTAGGCGCTACAGTTGGAAACGCGCGACCGCCACGGTCGCAGGTTCGAATCCTGCCTCTGGCATGGATGTGTGTGATGTCCTTAGGTTAGTTAGGTTTAAGTAGTTCTAAGTTCTAGGGGACTGATGACCTCAGAAGTTAACTCCCATAGTGCTCAGAGCCATTTGAACCATTTTTGGGTACGTGACAGCAAAACAAAATACTCGCGGTGGTGTGTAGAATTTATGAGTCTAGCGACATATCAACTGTCTTTAGGAAATATATCATTCACATATTTTCGATGACTGTAAGGGCTGAAAGTGTGCGAATTATCGCACAGTCGATTTAACAGCTCGTGCATTCACACTGTTTACAAAAATGATACACAGAAGAATGGAAAAGAAAACTGAGGGTGTCTTAGATGACGATCAGTTTCGCTTTAGGAAAGGTAAGGCGCACCAGAAAGGCAATTCTGACGGTGCGGTTGATAATGGAAACAAGGCTAAAGAAAAATCAAGACACGTTAATAGGATATGTTGACCTGAAAAAAACGTTCGGCAATGTAAAATGGTGCAAGATGATCGAAATTCTGAGGAAAATAGTGGTAATCTGTAGGGAGAGACGTTTAATATACAATATGTACAAGAGCCAAGATGGATTAATAAGAGTAGACGACCAAGAACGAACTGCTCGGATTAAAAACTGTGTAATAAAGGGATGTAGTCTTTCGTAACTACTTTTCAATCTGTACATCGAAGAAGCAATTATGGAAACAAAAGAAATGTTCCGAAATGGAATTAAAATTCAATGTGAAAAGATATCAGTGAGACGATTCGCTGATGTCTTTGCTGTTCTGAGTGAAAGTGAAGAAGAAGTACATGTTCTGCTGAACGGAATGAACAGTCTAATGAGTACAGAAAATGGACTGAAAGTAAATCGAAGAAAGACGAAAGTAATGAGAAGTAGTAGAAATGAGAACAGCGAGAAACTTAACATTAGAATAGGTGTTTACGAAGTAGATACAGTTAAGGAAATCTGCAACCTAGGCAGCAAAATAACCAATGACGGACGGAGCAAGGAGGACATCAGAAGCAGACTAGGACTGGCAAGAAGGGCATTCCTGGCGAAGAAAAAGTCTACTAGTATAAAATTTCTGCAGATGTACGTTTGGAGCACAGCATTGTATGGCAGTGAAACATGGACTGTGGGAAAACTGGAACAGAGGAGAATCGAAGCATCTGAGATGTGGAGCATCTGAGATGTGGTGTTGAAAATTAGGTGGGCTGATAAGCTAAGCAATGAGGAGGTTCTGTGCAGAATCAGAGAGGAAAGGAATAAGTGAGAAACACTGACAAGGAGAAGGGGCAGGATGATAAGACATCTTTTAAGACATCAGGGAATGACGTCCATGGTACTAGAGGGAGCTGTAGGGGGCAAAACTGTAGAGGAAGAGAGATTGGAATACATCCAGCAAATATTTCAGGACCTAGGCTGCATTCTGAGATGAACAGGTTGGCACACGAGAGGTATTCACGGCAGGCCGCATCAAACCAGTCAAAAGACCCCCCCCCCCAATTAAAAACATCTTAGAACAATAAAGTCACGAGGCTGCAACGTGCGAACGAGAGGAAAAGAGTCGCCAAATACTTCGTAGCCGGCCGGAGTGGCCGTGCGGTTCTAGGCGCTACAGTTTGGAACCGCGTGACCGCTACGGTCGCAGGTTCGAATCCTGCCTCGGGCATGGATGTGAGTGATGTCCTTAGTTAGGTTTAAGTAGTTCTAAGTTCTAGGGGACTGATGACCACAGCAGTTGAGTCCCATAGTGCTCAGAGCCATTTGAACCAAGCCAATACTTCGTATTTGCACAGTGACTAAGCAAAGAGGCTGTAAAATAGTATTACAAATCGCCTGCTTTCATCTTTTGAAGATTACAGAGCGTTACAACTGCTGCTTGAAGGAATAATATTTATGGGAACTGCAAAGAAAATTTGTAGGTCGATATCCTACGCGCCGATTCACTAAGGTAATCCATGAAAGGGTCATCTTAACTAGCGCAGTTAGCTGAGAAGGCTTGACCAGGATTTTGTATGTCACCTATACCTCATCTTACGGAATTACAGCTGAATGGGAAACTCATATGAAGGTATGGCAGAATGAGAGATTTTGCACCTTGTCTCACTCACTTTTACTTTTACTCTTTTGTATCCTTCAACTAGAGTCTGGTTTATGCACAAGTTATAGATAGCCTTTTGGTTTTATCCCTGCTACTTTCAACGTTTCATAGAGTGTAGTCGACTCAAAACAGTGAAAAATTTCTCTAAATCTATCTACAAATGCTATAAACGTATTTTTTCCTATCCTCAGTACACCTACTAAAATAAGCCGAAGGGACAGTGTGGCCTCGCCTATTCTTGCATTTCTAAGGAACCCAAACTGATCAGCTCCGATTCCCTTCAGTTTTACTACTCTTCTGCGAATAATTCATGTCAGTATTTTATAACGCTATTCACGATAAAATTCTGCAGGTTCTGCCCGATGCTTGGAAGAATGCGCCATGAGAATGCTGTAGCGAGTCGGACGTTCACTGTTACGCGCTGCAGAGCAGAATAATACGTGTCGCTCTAAAAAATTCCACAAACGAAATTACGTCGACATCGTAACAATGAATGCTTTGATTAAGTTCGAGCGACATAAATGCACGAAACTGTCTCACCTCTTCAGTGTGTAGACACTTCAGGAGTGACATCGGTCAATTTCTTCCTTTGTAGATGGTATCAGTGGCAGCTGTAGAAATACTTTTTCAATACTGAAGCTGTTACGCAAGTAATAAAAAGCATTTTTCGTCATGATGGATACTTTGTTCTTTGTTCTGTTTAAAGGATCGTGAATTTTTGCATCATAGCATCGGCGTACTGCTTACAATAGGAATGTATCTGAATGCACATTTCACTAGAATTTCCGCCTTTGTTATTAATGATATACGTAATAACTAAAAGAAAACGGTAGTCCGTGGTAGACCATGGTAGACGATAACACAGCAAGAACAGCTATGAATTCTACTGCTATGGTTTTATTTTTTGGATGATCAATTGTACCGACTATTTTTGGTAGTGGGTGGAAGGGAGCAAAAGCGTGACTGTTTCCCAACTCCCCATTCTGCTGTCTTGCCTATGTTCATTTTTCTTCATGATCATCAGTGTTATTAATATGGCCTGCTATGAATTCCTCTCCTATTCCAATCACTTTATCCCATAATCAAACTAGCACTTGCATCCAACGAACTCATTTCTTTGTTGAATATATTCCAATCTAGTTCTCCCCTACTGTTTTTACCGTCTCCAGCTACCTCTAGTACCATGAAAATTAACCCCTTATGTCTTAAACACATATCATGTAATCTTCTACTGTCTTCTTGTAAGTTTTCCGTATGTTCCTTTCCTCTCTGATCCTGCAGAGAACCCAATCAACATAATTTTCAACATCCGTCCATAGCGTCTCATATAAAACGCTTTGAAGCTCTTCTCTTCTGGTTTTCACACAGCCCATGTCTCACTTCGATACAGCGCTGTGCTTCATATGTAGATTATCACAGATATCGTTCTCAAAGTACGGCCACTATTTTATAACTGTAGACTTCTTTTGACCGGAATATCAACTTCGTCTGCGCTGATCTGCTTTTTTGTCATCCTTCCTTCATCCCTCACGTATTATTTTGTTTCGAAGGTAGTGGAATTCCTTCACTTTGTCTACTTCTTGGATCTCAGTTTTGATGTTGAGTTCATCTATAATCACATTTCTCCTGTTACTCATTAGCTTTTCTTCGATATACTCTCAAGCCATAGTGTGTGGTCAGTAGGTTATTCGTTCCTTTCAAAAGGTCCTGCAGTTCTTCCTCGCTTTCACTGAGGATAGCAGCATCTTCAGCGTACCTTATTTATGTCCTACATCCTGAATATTCAGCGCTGTCCTAACTTTTCTTTTCTTTCCATCATTCATTTTTTGATGTGTAGCCTGAAGAGTTGGTGCAAAAGACCACATCTCTACCTTAAATCCTCCGAAATCTGCCGACTCCGTTCTCGGTTTTTTATCCTTATAGCTTCCTCTCCTGGTTTTCTCAGAATTTCGAACGTTTTCCCAGGTTGGCAAATCGTATGAACGTGTCTTCACTTTTCTTGAACTTAGATTCCATTGTCAAGTGCAACGTCACACTGCCTCTCTGCTTTCCTAAACCAGAACTAATAGTAATCTAACTGATTCTAAATTTTCTTTTCCACCCATCTCCATATTATTCCTGTCAATAATTTGGGTGCATGACAAGTTAAAATGATTGCGTGAAACTTTTAGCACTTGTCCGCCCTTGATATTTGTGGGGTGTGATCGATTATATTTTTATGAAAGTCAGATGGAATGAATCCAGTTTCATACATTCTGCATGCCAACAGTTGTTTGGTTGCACATTCTTCTATTACGTCATCACTAGTTTGGCTACCTTTGTTTCAGCAGAGCGGTGGCAAACTTCGATTCAACACGGTCTGCATTGTTGCCAAATGTATTCAAAATGGAGGATCCATGATGTCGGCTATATATGTGCCAATTTCGGATGGATATTGCTGTGGGAAATTCAAATATTGGCTGCAAGACATGGAAATTTGACTACTTCCACTAACCTAACTCCCATCACCTCTTCCCCCACTCCATGACATCACCCACTCACCCCAGTACCACCTCTCCCCTGGAAATGGAGGTCTCTTTCCAGCTGCCAGAGAAGAAGGTTCGGTTAGCCTACTTTATTTGTTTTTTATAGAAAACTGAAGTAAAGAAGGTTCAAAAAGGTTCAGATGGCTCTGGGCACTATGGGACTTAACTTCTGAGGTCATCAGTCCCCTAGAACTTAGAACTACTTAAACCTAACTAACCTAAGGACATCATACACACCCATGCTTGAGGCAGGATTCGAACCTGCGACCGTAGCGGTCGCGCTGTTCCAGACTGTAGCGCCTAGAATCGCTTGGCCACCTCGGCCGGCGAAGTAAAGATGGCTACTAATTACACATCTATATGCATTGTGCTACACTATGAATGCCTAAAATTGCAATACAGCTCAAAATCGACGACATCGCTCAATTGGTGCTATCCTGCTGAAAAAAAAAAGACCAGTAGCACTCTAAACTGGTAGAAAGCGCACTCAAAATACATAGTAACTCTACATAGGAGGCTCCCATCACGTACAAGCCGAAATAAGTCTCTCTGCTCTGCTTGTGAATTGGCAGGGAAAAAAGACTCAGTCTAAAACGATAGCTGGAACAATCCTCTAAATTGGTATACACATAGAAATCGCGGAAAAATGAGAGCTGCAGTGATGTTAAATATATACCTGCTGTTGTGGTGTTCATCATTTTTTTGAAACGCTGAGTGGGCTTAGTTTATATTTGCTGCTGGAGTCAGGGATGTTAAGGCACTTTTTTTTTTTCAAACACACGTAAGCACAATTCTGCAGTGGGAAACTCACACTGGTGTCTAAGCACAGATCGGAAAATCACAACAATTACATATTTAAAAGTTCATGACATAATTCAAAACACACAACAGATGGCGAAAACAAAAGACAGACACACAGCGCATCGGATGTTTAAAAGATTCTCTTAAAATTCGGAACACTGTCCAACAGACAAGAAAAATAAGTAGAATTTTCGGTAAATTTTCGCTGTCCTACGGTTGCTGGTCTGGAGCCACAATGGTGAGTGGGGAACAGTAGCCCACCTCTCCGAACCAGAGAAGGCTGGTCGGCTTGGACGTATCATCCATTCATCGTGCAGTTTCTGTCCATATGTCACCAGAAAAGTTTAATGATGAGATGAATTTAACAAAAACTGTTGCAGTCAATAACGATTATGATCCCTCGTTAGCTGAAAACATCTTCAGAGCGAAAACTGATGCTAAAGTGACTACTTCAGGCCTCAGTGATGTTCCTGACAGTAACAGGTATATAGCTCATGTTTTATCCACTGTGACAGTGTGTTTGAGGAACTTGTCTCCTACTGCATCTTACCACATAAGGAAATTAGCGCAGCTCCCAAACTCTTCAGAATGTGGACATCATTCAGATCCTTTGGGACGCATTGTGTACAATTTTTGTGATGACCAAGCTTATCAGTCACAAGATCGTACAACATTGTCTGTGATATATGAAGGAAAACTGGTAATTCTGCAATCGTCAACCAAAGTTTTCTCTCTGATTCTATCTTTAACAAGTTCATTTTTCACAAAGGATGATCGTCCCCACCTTTCTTCATTGTAAACGATCATCTGATCTTCCCGAAACAAACGGCACCATTTTCTCGCGGCACTATCGCTTATAATATTCTCTCCGTATAGGACACAAAATTTGCTACGAACATCTATAACTTTCTTATCTTTAGCGTACAGGAAACGGATTACAGCTCATATTTCACAGGTGGTGGGATTTGCGATGAGAGAGGCAATTTTGATTTACTGTTACGACGCGAACAACAGTTGAATAACCTCTGCACGCCACTGCCAAACTTGTTTAAGCAGGACGACAATGCTGTCCTGAAATCAGTCCGTTATTCCAAGTCCTCCACGCACTCCACTTTACGACCATATTTTGTGAAAATATTTGTAATTTTACATGTGCTTCACAACACCTCATCAGGATGCTGAGGAAAAAAGAGCTTTCCACACAAAAACGTTAGTAAAAACGAATATAGGCACGAAATATCACGACAAACTAAATTACGTCTAGAGCATAAAGCGATAGGTTAACTCCCAACAAAATTTCTCATCACCATAGTTTTGTTGCGGATGACAAGCTACCTGTAATAAATAATACACAAGTGGTCCTGAAAACGATGCAAACCGAGTGTAAAGGTACTAACTAAAAGAAACAAATTGTTGCTTGATCTAAATATTCCAGCAATTTTGTAATCATCTAGTAAAAATGTTCACATTACAGATTAAATACAACAGAAACCAACTGATGTTGGCACAGGGTGCTGAAACATGTTTCGGAACTTGAAAAAGCGGTGTTTTGCATAACTAGAGGACCTTACATCCAACAATTACTAGCCCAGTTCTCCTCATTTGCAGGACGTTTAAATTTTCTGCTGTAAAACGAAGAATTCTGTGGCTGAGGTTCTAATATGCTGGATAAGACGCATGGCGAGGCACCCGTTAGAGAAAGAACTTGCAGAGAATGTTTTCAACGCCTCAAGAATGGTAATTCTGAGGTCGAAGACCGGCATGGTGGTGGGAGAGAGAAGATTTTCGAAGCTACTGAAAACGACGGAAACAATCGTAGCAGATCGTTGTCGCAAGCAGTCACTGCGTTTGAGCCGAACACTATAAGGCAAAATGCCACAATACAGCGTTAGGCATGAAAAGGTGAGTTTGCAGAATGACAATGTTCGAGGCCACGTCGCAAAGCCCATCAAAATATACTTGAAAATATTGGCGTGAGCAGTCTTACACCACCCACCCTATTCTCCAGACGTTGATTCCTTTGACTAACTTTCTCCATTAATGGCACACGTCCTGGTTGACCAGCACCTCCGGTAATACACTGACTGAAAAAAAAAACGGCAATAGGAAATAGAAACCGGATGTTGACCTAGGTTTCGTCTCAGATAACCACGCCTTCTTCAGAACACACTAAGACTAGAAACTGCCTAAAGAGGCATGGTACAACATTAATACAGAACGCCCAAAAGGGCAAAAGACTCGCATAAAATGTAAAATAAGAGGAACGTGTGTGTCATGTCAATAGCTGTACTGTAGTGTCGCTGAATAGTAAAGAGTTGGAAATGTGGAATATTGTCGAAGTTTCGTTGCCTATGCCGAGAGCCAGAGGCAGTAAGTTAGCCAAGAGGTAAGAGAATTGCGCATGTATGGAATGTGTTGTCACGCAGGGGCAATGGTCTGGCTACACACAACAGGCGAGAGAGAATTGCTTAGCATGCGGGTTTGTGTTAGACGGAGACTTTCGTAGAGTGCAAGACAGAGGTATAGCATCAGCTGTATTGCATTTCACAACTTCGCGTAAGTCTGCCGCAACAACACGTAACTCTGTCGCAAGAACACCTAAGGGGCGAGTACGACAGATGAATTAGCAGTATAAAATGGTTCAAATGGCTCTGAGCACTATGGGACTCAACTGCTGTGGTCATCAGTCCCCTAGAATTTAGAACTACTTAAACCTAACTAACCTAAGGACATCACACACATCCATGCCCGAGGCAGGATTCGAACCTGCGACCGTAGCAGTCGCATGGTTCCGGACTGCGCGCCTAGAACGGCAGTACAAGTGGAACGAATGCGGTCATTACTAAGGAGCATGACGTCAGGACGTCGCTCGTGCTTCCCTTAAATATGCCAGCTTCGATAGCAACAAGACACTCACACTTGCAGTTAGACTTGCAGTTAGATGTGTAATGGGTCGCTGCGTAGCGCTCAGCTCGGTGATCGACATGTTAATCTTTATTAAGGAGCTTTTGCAGTAAGGGCGGCCCATCCAGCAGCAGACGTGAGGGGACAGTACCAGCTCTGGTCCTCTCTGTCAATCATCAACCCAGGATTAGCAGACATCGCGGCAGACTCGCTCGCCACCAATGCTGACCACATCAGTGAGCCGTCGTCGAGATCGTGCGGGGCCTAGGCCCTGTGCATCCGCCGTCACTACCGGGTGAGCCGACGACGCTGGGGGACTGCAGCCCGTTCCGCCCGCCAAACCGCGGACGAGCCACCAGGAGGAGCAGGGAAGAAGACGGGGTGGGGTAGAGTACACTCCACACTACGAGAACGCCTCTCGTGGCGACAGCGCCGGGACTCCAACCCGGAGCCTCTACACGCAGCAGCCTGCTGTCCAGCGACCGGCCAGCCGGACGCCGCCAGCCACGCGCGACCGAAGTAAGGGCATTCCTCCGCTACGTCACAGCACGCGGCGCTGCGCTAGCAAGACTGCGCGGCCCGGATCTGGTGTCATCGCTACGAGTCAACGAGGACTCGGGGAAGGTCGTTGATTCACCAAGCCACATTGTACTCGGCAGGAATAAAATTGTTATGAATTAATAGTGTTTCTTTGGCGTTTCTGACGCTTCTACAGCCATTTCCTAGCATCCTGACAACTGGAGAGGTCACCGCTCGGCCATCCAGTCCACCGTAGGCGACCGGGACCACCGGGGCGCCTACAGTACTTAGCTCAAACATCAGAAGCGTGCTTCCTCACTCCAGCCAACGTTCGGTGGGCCGCAGGCTCTCAGTTTACATTTTATGCGACTCTTTTGCCCTTTTGGACGTCCTGTATTAATGTTAGACCGTGCCTCTTTATGCAGTTTGTAGTTTTAGTGTGTTCCGAAGAAGGCGTCGTTATCCGCACCGAAACCTAGTTCAACATCCGGTTTCTATTTGCAATCGAGGTGGGTTCTTTATAATCATTAAATTATTCATGATTGCTGACGCGCTGCAATGTTAAACGTTCTCATTTGTCTAGATGACATATTTACGTGACTGAGAACGCAAGATTACAAGTTAATGCATGCGCGAGATAAGCCATTGGAAATGTGAAATGCTGGTACATTAATAGCCGGTGTAAATGCTAGAATATGGAAAGCAAGCATGCAAACGAGAATGTATTGTGTTGCACAGGTGTCGGATGTCAGTTTGTGGGATTGCCTGTTGCAATTGGTCAGTCAGTACAGGGTAGGTTAATGCCCGTATTTCCTCGATTGGAGACATATCTGGTGATCGAACAGGACAAGACACCATGTCGACACTCTATAGAGCATATTGGGTTACTACAGCGGCATGTGAGCTAGCTTTATCCTGTTAGAAAATACTCCCTATAATGCTATGCATGAATGGCAGCAGAACACGTCGAATCACGAGACGAGTCTGACGTAAAAATTGGCAGTCAGAGTGTGCTGGATAACCACGAGAGTGCTCGTGCTGTAATACGACTTCGCACTCCACACCACAGCTCCAGATGTAGGTCCAGTGCGTCTAGCACGCAAAAAGGTTGGTTGCAGGCCCTCAGCCAGCTTCCTTCCAACCAACACACGAACATCACTGGTTCCGAGGGAGAACCAGCTTTCTTCAGAACACACAATAGGCCTCCAACCTGCCTTCTAACGAGCTCTCGCTTGACACCTCTGAAAACGCAAACGGCGGCGGTTTGGGGTCAGCGGAATGCACCTACAGGATACGAGGCGCCTGGTTCGGAGCTGTCCTTGAAGTAACCGATTTGTAGCACATCGTTATGCCACTGTAATGCCAACTGTTGCTCAAATTACTGCCGCCAATACAGTACGATGCGCCAGAACTACACGCCGAATGCAATGGTCTCATTCGGTAGCGTCACCTGGTCGTCCGCAGACGGGTCATCCTGTGATCGTACATTCCTGTGACCACCGCTACCAGTAACATACACAGAGACTATATTCGTGCAAAGTCATTCTGCAATATCGCAGAAAGTACATCCGACTTCTAGTACCCTGTTACACGACCTTCTGAAACTTTGATAATCTTGTCTTTGTCACCTTAAAGACATCCATGACTAACATTAATTCACCACGTCCATTCTCAAAGATAACTAAAGCTGACGGCCGTTAAAGCGTATATTTAAAGCAAAAAAATTTAAAAAAATTAAAATAAAATAATATAAAATAAAATTCAAATGGCTCTGAGCACTATGGGGCTTAAGTTCTGAGGTCATCAGTCCCCTAGAACCTAGAACTATTTAAACCTAACTAACCTAAGGACATCACACACATCCATGCCCGAGGCTGGATTCGAACCTGGGACCGTAGCGGTCGCGCGGTTCCAGACTGTAGCGCCTAGAACCGGTCAGCCACAGCGGCCGGCTATTTAAGGGGCTCCAGAAAGGCTCAAAATCATGAAAAGTTCAATTTTTACTTTTTTGCGTTTTCTGAATCTGCAGACTATTACCTTTTAATAGATATATAATTTATTCAATTCCGAAGACTACAACTATTTTTAATTTTTTTTTTTTGAAATGTGTTCTACATGGGCGTGACCCACTGTGGCGCTGTTAAACTGCTGTCAAATGGTGTTATTTTTAACGTCCGTGTTCATCAGGTACATTTTAGTGATGCGAGATAAAGTATGTGTTGTGGCTAACCTGTGATGGTTCAATATATATCGCTGGTGTGATTGTCGATTGTTTCATGTTTATTTACTCTGTCGTTATCTCGAAAATATTCGTAATTAATTCTGTTTCTTGAGTCTCTGTTTTGTTGTAGTATAATAATGAGTAAAAGTAAAGTTATTAGAAATCCTCTGAAGGCTTTTAAGAAAAGGAGAAATGTTGGAAAGCCAAAGGTATGTGTTATTACTGTAAACAATAAAGACGATAACCAAGTGAGTGAACCTAACCTCTCAAGTACACCTGCCCATAGCAGTCAAAGTTTGAAAGAAAATACTTCACAGAAGAAGCTTGGTTCAATGAGTGAAAACTATGAATGTTGCAATTTTCAGAGACTTAGCAGCACCTGAACTGTTGAAAAAGTGTATTCACCGAAAAACTCAAAACCCCAATGAAAGTGTAAATAGTGTTATATGGTCGAGAATCCCCAAGACTGTATTTGTTGGAATAGGAACACTTCACTTTGGTGAGTATGATGCTGTTGCGACTTTCAATGATGGCAACATTGTAAGGTGCAAGGTATTTAGAAATATGGGAGTGAAGATAGGTTCTAACATGGTATGAGCGATGCTTGCTTTAGACAAGGAACGCCTTCGGGCTGCAGACAGGGCTGTAAAGAGTCTAGAAATACAAGCAAGAGTAAACAGGAGGAGGAACAAGAGGAAGCTGGAGGAGGAGTTTGCAGAGGATGAAGATAATCCATCCTATGGACCTGGAATGCACTAAAAAGTTAATCCAATCTTAGTCGCTCGATTCCCAAAACTTTTATTTTCTCATACTAATTACATGTTTTCTAAGGATCTTCCAAACATATTTGTTTCAAACTTTCAGTAAATGTTACACAGTACCTTCTGCATAATTTAACACAGCCTTTTTCCAAAAAACTGTATATTTTTGAATATATAAATAAAAAATTGCAAAAAAATGTTCTGAATTTTCATTACAATTGAAAAAAATCATGTTTAATAACTGAACTAAAATTTTGTAAAATCCCTGTGTTAAGTTGTAGCCCATATTCCAATAAATAATCTGTAAAAAGTTCAACTTCCTGCCTCAAATACTTTGTGAGGAAAGATGTAATTTATAAGCGTTATTTTAACATTGGAAGTATAGGGCATTCCGGAGCCCCTTAAAGCAAACTTGACGTATATCCTCATAGTGGCGCCAGTAACGCCACTCTAAGGTATCGCAAAATTGGAATCAACCTGCAGACGCAGAAACAGGCCTACCAATTTTCGTTTGTGTCGCACTTCTTAGTGCTGCTGTTACATTTTTTTTTTTTCGTCAATGTATCAACAAGTGCAAAATTTGATCGATTCGCCGCGGTATTCGTATGCTGCCTGCAGTATGGGGGAAAGTAGTTGGCAGCGGTGGTTGATGCATTGAATCGTAAATGTTTTGTAAGTTTTCCATGATAAAGCCTCGAACGTCGAGACAAAACGGCGGAAGCAAAGTTGCAGACCTAATCAACAAATAAATTTCTTGCATGAGATTTTCACTCTGCAGCCGAGTGTGCGCTGATATGAAACTTCCTGGCAGATTAAAACTGTGTGCCGGATCGAGATTCGAACTCGGGACCTTTGCCTTTCGCGGGCAAGTGCTCTACCATCTGAGCTACCCAAGCACGACTCACGCCCCGTCCTCACAGCTTTACTTCCGCCAGTAACTCGTCTCCTACTTTCCAAACTTTACAGAAGCTCTCCTTGGAACCTTGCAGGACTAGCACTCCTGAAAGAAAGGATATTGCGGAGACATGGCTTAGCCACAGCCTGGGGGATGTTTCCTGGGGGACTTTTCCATATCAGCGCACACTCCGCTGCAGAGTGAAAATCTCATTCTGGAAACATCCCCCAGGCTGTGGCTAAGCCATGTCTCCGCAATATCCTTTCTTTCAGGAGTGCTAGTCCTGCAAGGTTCGCAGGAGAGCTTCTGTAAAGTTTGGAAGGTAAGAGACGAGGTACTGGCGGAAGTAAAGCTGTGAGCACGGGGCGTGAGTCGTCCTTGGGTAGCTCAGATGGTAGAGCACTTGCCCGCGAAGGGCAAAGATCCCGAGTTCGAGTCTCGGTCCGACACACAGTTTTAATCTACCAGGAAGTTTCAACAAGTTTCTTGGTTGCGTTTCACCGTTCAGTAAACAAGGAAACAAATTCAGGAAATGGAATATTCATACAACAGTCCAGTCGTGTGTGTGTGTGAGTGAGAGAGAGAGAGAGAGAAAGAGACTGTTGCGTTCGCTTCATTATCCGCACACCGAAGCACCGTCTTCGACTGTCTCCGGTGGCAGTGACGCAGTTGTACTGACCGCTGGCGCAGAGTTTCGGGCGTCGCAGACATTTTGCCCGCACGCCTCCTTCTCGCACTGCTCGCCCGCTACCTCCAGATTTTCATAATTTAAATACATTTAACGACTCCACTCGCCGTGCTGCCGCGTCGCGACGCGGCGAGGCGGGGGGAGGAATTATGCAGCGACCGTAATGGAATGGAGAGCGGCGCGTTTGAAGTGGGCCGTTTATCAGGCCGGTATTTCTGGAAGCCTGCTTCTTCTCACCGCCACAGGCGCGGCCGCGGGACGCCGTCCAGACGCCGTGCCCGCCTCCTGCCGCCTCCGCCGCCCCGCCGCCAGCGCCTCCGGCGTGAACTCTTAGAGATAGCAGCGCGCCTTATCCTCGAGTGAATTAGAGAGGCGCCCCTTAAAATAATTGCTTCCGACGATAAACGCCACGGCGCGACGCGGCGGAGTGTCGCCTTGACGCCGGCGCTCTTTCGCCTGAGGCTGGATGTTGAAGTAGGCGGGGGAGGGGTAGGTGACGGGGAGGAGGGATGTGTCCGCACACTGCGAAGGAGGCGTGGCGCGGCCCAAGCGTGGCAGCCTGGCGTGCTGCTTGCGAATGCATAATCAGCTTGTAAACTTATGCGGCCATTATTTGAGCGCAGTTACACTCCAGTTATCGGCGCATTAATATGTATGCAGTTAAATGTAGGCAGTTTAACAACCGTAATGTCTTCTGTTGAGCTAATGTTGTGCAAACACGTTACTTTTACATACTCATCTGTTTCGTAATCTTTCAGGCCGCGGTGTGCTGAATGTACCAGATTTGTTTGATGTTTTCTATTCTAATCGCTGCAGCTGAACCCCGGAAGATGCGCCCTATTTTCTCTAGATTATATCCGTTTTTGGAAGACGAAATGCAACAATGAATTTAATTGGTTGTTTCTAGTAGCAGTTATTGTAGAAGTATTGATAATAGCAGGAGTAATTTTATTCATTCATAGATTACTTTTACAAAGCTTTTGGACATCTCGTGGTGTTACAATTTAAACACAACGAAAATAATATAATTCACAAACAAGTGATTCAGCTGCCCATACCTAGGCCTAAGCAATCCCCAATGCCTTCAAAAACCACGCGCGATATACTCTCTCGTTCGCTATTTGCAAACTATTTGTCCTATGGAAAAAAATTAACAGGACCTTTTTGTGGGAAAATGAATGTATTCCAATTTTGTAGCTGTGCACGTTTCCGCTGGAGGCCACAGTTTCTGAGTTATTCAAGAGAAACACGTTTGAAGGTCAGTTTCGAATGTTTTTCATGAATAATTCGAACACTACGGCCTTTAGCAAACACATAGCCCAGTACAAAATTTAACAACATAAAATTTCGTGCACGAACGTCCTCTTCATTTTTTTTCTGTAGGACTAATAATTTTTGTATAGCAGGCGTGAAATTATGAAGAATGTTATACATTGTTTCTGAAGATGCTGCAGGTTGCATAAAGGCGATAGGTAGGGGTAGCTGGATTGCCCTGTAAACAGGTATTTACAGATTTACAAGTCTAATTTGATAAGGACGGTACAAGTACTCGGCTGTGACTTTATAGTATGAACTGTCCGATATTTGGCAGAGCCCATTTAGATAAAACATAAATCAGGATGGTCAGACGATGACAGATGCATGCTGTCACTTGCTGTAATCATAAATATGTGTCTGAGTGAAGCTAAATATTCTTACTTTCACACGAAGGAAAGTATCATCTTCTCAGTAAGCTCCAAATTGTGAGATACACCCTTACTTTTATTTATGAAATTACTGGATTTACTCATGGCACTTCAGTTGGCTATACCTACGGTTACTTTCAGAACTCAAATTAATAATCAGATTGAAACTTTCTAGCAGATTAAAACTGTGTGTCGGACCGAGACTCGGGACCTTTGTCTTTCGTGGACAAGTGCTCTCCTATCTGAACATTGAATCTTAAATTGCTGTCGTACCTATGTATCACCACAGTAAAACAAAAACAGTGAATAGCTGAGGGCGTGTGAATGAGAACACTGGCGTATTTACAAAATAATGACAAGTTTTATTAATCCTTTTGTAACTACAACTAGCTTATAAATCTTACACAAAAATGACAGACACAAATCAAAAAGGGAATGGTGTAGCATACATTGGGGTGGAAGCTACGCAAATCCTCCCCTGGATTAATCACTTTTACAACGCAGCCTGTTTACATGAATCCACAGTGGGGTCCAACTTATTCAAATGGAATCAACTGCAAGCAAATATACCACAAACTGTGGTTGACCTGAGAACAGGGAGCTGTCAACATCATTTAACAAAAATGGTTCAAATGGCTCTAAGCACTATGGGACTTAACAGCTGAGGTCATCAGTCCCCTAGAACTTCGAACTACTTAAACCTAACTAACCTAAGGACCTTCCCCATGAACCATGGACCTTGCCGTTGGTGGGGAGGCTTGCGTGCCTTAGCGATATAGATGGCCGCACCGTAGGTGCAACCACAACAGAGGGGTATTCTTGAGAGGCCAGACAAACGTGTGGTTCCTGAAGAGGGGCAGCAGCCTTTTCCGTAGTTACAGGTGCAACAGTCTGGATGAACATTAACCAAAACGGCCTTGCTGTGCTGGTACTGCGAACGGCTGAAAGCAACGGGAAACTACGGCCATAATTTTTCCCGAGGACATGCAGCTTTACTGTATGGATAAATGATGATGGCGTCCTCTTGGGTAAAATATTCCGGAGGTAAAATAGTCCCCCATTCGGATCTCCGGGCGGGGACTGCTCAAGAGGATGTCGTTATCAGGAAAAAGAAAACTGGCGTTCTACGGATCGGAGCGTAGAACGTCAGATCCCTTAACCGGGCAGATAGATTAGAAAAAATTTAAAAAGGGAAATGGATAGGTTAAAGTTAGATATAGTGGGAATTTGCGAAGTTCGGTGGCAGGAGGAACAAGACTTTTGGTCAGGTGAATACAGGGTTATAAACACAAAATCAAATAGGGGTAATCCAGGAGTAGGTTTAATAATGAATAAGAAAATAGGTTTGCGGGTAAGCTACTACAAACAGCATAGTGAACGCATTATTGTGGCCAAGATAGACACGAAGCCCACGCCTACTACAGTAGTACTATATGCCAACTAGCTCTGCTGATGATGATGTAATTGAAGAAATGTATGATGAGATAAAAGAAATTATTCAGGTAGTGAAGGGAGATGAAAATTTAATAGTCATGGGTGACTGGAATTCGAGAGTAGGAAAAGGGAGAGAAGGAAACATAGTAGGTGAATATGGATGGGGGCTAAGAAATGAAAGAGGAAGCCGTCTGGTAGAGTTTTGCACAGAGCAAAACTTAATCATAGCTAACACTTGGTTCAAAAATCATGAAAGAAGGTTGTATACATGGAATAATCCTGGAGATTCTGACAGAAGGCATCACATAGATTATATAATGGTAAGACAGAGATTTAGGAACCAGGTTTTAAATTGTAAGACATTTCCAGGGGCAGATGTGGACTCTGACCACTATCTATTGGTTATGACCTGTAGATTAAAACTGAAGAAACTGCAAAAAGGTGCGAATTTAATGAGATGGGACATGGATAAACTGAAAGAACCAGAGGTTGTACAGACTTTCAGGGACAGCATAAGGGAACAATTGACAGGAAAGGGGGAAAGAAGTACAGTAGAAGAAGAATGGGTAGCTCTGAGGGATGAAGTAGTGAAGGCAGCAAACGATCAAGTAGGTAAAAAGACGAGGGCTGGTAGAACTCCTTGGGTAACAGAAGAAATATTGAACTTAATTGATGAAAGGAAAAAATATAAAAATGCAGTAAATGAAGCAGGCCAAAAGGAATACAAACGTCTCAAAAATGAGATTGACAGGAAGTGCAAAATGGCTAAGCAGGGATGGCTAGAGGATAAATGTAAGGATGTAGAGGCTTGTCTCACTAGGGGTAAGATAGATACTGCCTACAGGAAAATTAAAGAGACCTTTGGAGAGAAGAGAACCACTTGTACGAATATCAAGAGCTCAGATGGCAACCCAGTTCTAAACAAAGAAGGGAAGGCAGAAAGGTGGAAGGAGTATATAGAGGGTCTATACAAGGGCGATGTACTTGAGGACAATATTATGGAAATGGAAGAGGATGTAGATGAAGATGAAATGGGAGATAAGATACTGCGTGAAGAGTTTGACAGAGCACTGAAAGACCTGAGTCGAAACAAGGCCCTGGGAGTAGACAACATTCCATTAGAACTACTGATGGCCTTGGGAGAGCCAGTCATGACAAAACTCTACCATCTGGTGAACAAGATGTATGAGACAGATGAAATACCCACAGACTTCAAGGAGAATATAATAATTCCAATCCCAATGAAAGCAGGTGTTGACAGATGTGAAAATTACCGAACTATCAGTTTAATAAGTCACAGCTGCAAAATACTAACACGGATTCTTTACAGACGAATGGAAAAACTGGTAGAAGCGGACCTCCGGGAAGATCAGTTTGGATTCCGTAGAAATGTTGGAACACGTGAGGCAATACTAACCTTACGACTTATCTTAGAAGAAAGATTAAGAAAAGGCAAACCTACGTTTCTAGCATTTGTAGACTTAGAGAAAGCTTTTGGCAACGTTAACTGGAATACCCTCGTTCAAATTCTGAAGGTGGCAGGGGTAAAATACAAGGAGCGAAAGGCTATTTACAATTTGTACAGAAACCAGATGGTAGTTATAAGAGTCGAGGGGCATGAAAGGGAAGCAGTGGTTGGGAAAGGAGTGAGACAGGGTTGTAGCCTCTCCCCGATGTTATTCAATCTGTATATTGAGCAAGCAGTAAAGGAAACAAAAGAAAAATTCGGAGTAGATATTAAAATTCATGGAGAAGAAGTAAAAACTTTGAGGTTCGCCGATGACATTGTAATTCTGTCAGAGACAGCAAAGGACTTGGAAGAGCAGTTGAACGGAATGGACAGTGTCTTGAAAGGAGGATATAAGATGAACATCAACAAAAGCAAAAAGGAGGATAATGGAATGTAGTCAAATTAAATCGGGTTGATGCTGAGGGGATTAGATTAGGAAATGAGACACTTAAAGTAGTAAAGGAGTTTTGCTATTTAGGGAGTAAAATAACTGATGATGGTCGAAGTACAGAGGATATAAAATGTAGACTGGCAATGGCAAGGAAATCGTTTCTGAAGAAGAGAAATTTGTTAACATCTAGTATAGATTTAAGTGTCAGGAAGTCGTTTCTGAAAGTATTTGTATGGAATGGTTCAGATGGCTCTGAGCACTATGGGACTCAACTGCTGAGGTCATTAGTCCCCTAGAACTTAGAACTAGTTAAACCTAACTAACCTAAGGACATCACAAACATCCATGCCCGAGGCAGGATTCGAACCTGCGACCGTAGCGGTCTTGCGGTTCCAGACTACAGTGCCTTTAACCGCACGGCCACTTCGGCCGGCATTTGTATGGAGTGTAGCCATGTATGGAAGTGAAACATGGACGATAACCAGTTTGGACAAGAAGAGAATAGAAGCTTTCGAAATGTGGTGCTACAGAAGAATGCTGAAGATAAGGTGGGTAGATCACGTAACTAATGAGGAGGTATTGAATAGGATTGGGGAGAAGAGAAGTTTGTGGCACAACTTGACTAGAAGAAGGGATCGGTTGGTAGGACATGTTTTGAGGCATCAAGGGATCACAAATTTAGCATTGGAGGGCAGCGTCGAGGGTAAAAATCGTAGAGGGAGACCAAGAGATCAATACACTAAGCAGATTCAGAAGGATGTAGGTTGCAGTAGGTACTGGGAGATGAAGAAGCTTGCACAGGATAGAGTAGCAATTCTCTCATTGTTTTCCTCCCAACTGGTCGTTAGAACACAGATTAGAATTTATGTGTGGCTACTTAGAGAATGAACCAGCTGTAAGAATGCGATCGGTCATTCACGATTGTCACAGTGAAGGAGAATTTTATCATGCCTTCCTCTCAGCATATTGGTCTCAAGCTATACAAGACCGAGTAAAACATAGCATCATAATGATGAAACATTTCGAACAGTCTGAATTTTCCAGTCTTGTGAAATATTTTGAAGACATGTTGCACAAGAATCAGTACCTGTGAAACCCATACAGCCCCTCAGAACTCATCCGCATTTGCTTAATCAAATTACCTGAACATTTAGGACATATTATTTTGGCAGGACGTTGCAAAGACGACATTGAAACTTTTCAGGGACTCTTACAAGAATTAGGGATTGACACTGATAATCGCGGAACGCGAAAACAGGAACACAACAATTACAGGTCACATCCGTCTTAATTCCCCGATGACAGAAATAATAACTGGACATGACAAGGCTATTCTCACAACACAAATCGTGACCAAAACAGACACCACCCGTATGACAACCACTGGCAGAGTAATAGTTACAGAGAAAGATCACATTTCCGTAGTAATGAATATGATAGAGATAACCATGGAAACAGACAATATGGAAACCAAAATAATTATTATCAAGGGAGACAGAATAACTTTAGATGCAACGGTCCAGCGCGCAGTTACGATTCAGGGAGAAATTCTCTACCACATAACCGACAAGAAAGAAACTACAGGAACTACCGGCATGACGACACACGATATAATCGTAACGACAGACCTGAATTTAATCAGAACTGGCGGGATTCAAACAGAGCAGGGCACTCTCGGCAAGGCGAATTTGTAGAAGTTAGGTCTCCTAATCCCAGTAACGACGCGCGCCAACAAAGAAACAGACAATGACTCGCACCGCAGGCAGCCACGTGCGCCCGCTGTCTCAGGGAAAAATTACATAGACGCTAGCCTTGAGAAAAATTCCAGTATTCTTTACCGACGTATACCACATGATAATTTCGTTAAAGTTGAAACTCTGCGTACTAGGAAGAGTAAAGGCTTGCACCACATTTCACATGTAAAACCGTTTATTGAGAGATAATCTGCTTTTTAACTTTGTCTCTGCCATATAACTTTTCACTTTACATTACTAGTATGCTTGTCAGACTTAGAATCTGTTAACATGCAACAATGTTTGAAGTTAAATATCCAGTCAAGAACGAAGAGAACTTATTGAAACAGAAATTACGAATGCACTGTTATTGTGAACAGACGACACAGTGTTATTGTGTGTGTACATTCTTGCTTGTTAGTTGCACGATTACGTAACGACTATAAGGCTCACGTACTTAGAACATTTACCAGTACTGCTAATGAGATTTTAATGCAACATTTTGGTTTACTTGAAAACACATTCTGGATTTAAAGTACTTTCTGTGAGATACCAGATGACACAGTGGTTGGTTTATGTGACAGCTACACGATTTTATCACGACGCTACTAATGAGTGACAATTTACAATGTTGCTTTTGCGGTGTATTCTTTTTTGTATGTGCACAGTTTTTCTGAATTCTTCTGGAAAGGGAAACATGGTTTAGTAGTAACTTTTGTGGTATAGCTACAAGGAGACAGCCTTTTCCGTAGCACAACAATATGTTACAGCACAGTACTTTCTTCATCGTGGCAATAAGCGTAATAACTACGATATCTATACGCAAAGCATTTCACTTTTGTTTATGACGAGGTGAGTACATTGACTTCTGCAGAACTTAGCTTTCGGAGGACGATAACTACGACACTTCCACAGAGATTATGTTGCAACAAGACCCACAGTTTAGCGCTACAGTACACGTATTTGAGTGATTAATTTTATACTTAAAACACTTATTTTTAAAGATTTTTGAATTACAAAGAAAGTTTTCCGTGATACATTTCATTCCATTGCTGTAATCTGTAACACCTGAGGGTATAATTACATTAATCCTCAGGGGGGTACACGCTTACTTTATGTACCATGTATCTGGCAAACACAAGGAGCCCTAGCTAATATGGTATTTGGTTATACAACTTTACACATCAGTACCATATTTCTCTAACACACAAATTACACAGCTATCTCATCATTTAACTGAGAGATAAACATTTTTTTTACTACATCAGTGACACATGTTTACGCAATTATACAGTTGGGTAACTTCACACTTATGAAATTGTATTTTGTCTGTACTTTGTGAACTGTTCATATTTTTTTGGAACCATTGTGATACTATGAGGGCTTCGAATGATATATTTGGTATGGGATCGCGATTTTTGAAGTACATTTGAGGTAGATGACACTATTTCAATGAGCAGAGAATTTTTTTTAGGTTTTGAAATTACTGGAGAAAGCTATGACGTTTTTGAGATTTGACTGAGGTGTTATGATGTTATTTTTACGATGCCGATGTGTATTATGCTGTTGAGGTATGTTTATGATCAATAAGATGATGCTACCATATATGAGGAATTTGATTATGCTACGTATTTCTTATAATGAAATATTGAAGAAGTGTCGACGAATATGTATATGTATAATAAGGTAAGGAATAATGAGTAGTGGTTAGGGACTCTGACTTGTGAAAAAGGATGTTGGAAACCAAGAATCGTACTTTAAGAGTTATGAAATGTGTGTAAATGCATGAATGTATCACAATGCAGGCGAAAATTTTTTGTACACTGTTATATTCATTGGATTTTTTTCTACCCATTTGCAACGCAAATTCTCGACCTGTGAAATTTTTTATATGAGATTGTCACTGTAATGTAAACTGGTGTCGTAAATATTTCAGTAAGAAAGTTAAGTGACCACCTTCACGTAATGAGTCATGGGCACCCAGCTGCGCGACAGTCGCCAGGAAAAAAGCCATTAGTGTGTGCCTTTCAGAGGCACAGGTGGAGAAAAAAAAGGGGCCATTATCCTCGCTATTGACATTCTTTTGTAGAAAGCATCGCAAATACGACACACTCAAACTTGAAAACATATGATAACACTGTGGAGCTCTTAATTTATGATGTTTACTGAAATGCCTAATGAAATGACGAGAGTGACGTTTCACACCTTGCTTTGAATATTTGGTTTAATATCTAGTTTGTAGCTGCATTACAGCATTGGTTAAAATAAAATTTTATAGATGTACTAATATAAATATTTTCTGTCCACAGATCCAGTAAATAATAATTTTGTGATATACTTCCAAAAAAAATGAGGGAGCACAAAGAGACATTTCCCTTCACAGGAACTGCATACATAATTTTCTTTTCAAGTACTTGGTAATTTATTTCATAGAATAAGTTTTTGTGGTGCACCACTTTAATTACATAGACATTAAGACGTGAATAGACATTTCCCTTATCTGCATTGTTGTCTTTAGTGTAATATTTTTCTGCTTGAGCTTTGTCATGTTTAGGTATAAGTTATTGCATTTGCTGCTGCTGCTTGCCAGGCATAGTGCTACTAAAATCGACTTTGTATTACTCTGTTAAGCCAGTTTTACTAATGATTTATTTTTATTGTTTGCTGCACATTGCCTTATATTAGTTGTAATATTGCAATTGCTCTGCTGATTTAGACTTAATGCTGCTAGATTTGCCAATTTGCATTTTTTATCATTGCTGTTTGTGTTAATTGTTTTGCGCTGCTGCATTACCTCGTCCCTTAGTTTAGCATCTGAGCTCAGTAGATTTAAGTTAGCTTAAGGTGGGGTAGGATAAGAGAACGAGTTGTGATGAATGGAAAGAAATGAATTGAGAAGCTATAAGAAAATGGTTTGGCAAAAAAAGTATTTTGAAAGAGGATATGAAAAAAATAGGGTTTAGGGACAACAGGTTTAGGTAGGATTTTCTTGGAAATAAATATTGAGGTAAGAAATATGTGAACACGTAAATACAGAAAGCATGCTCGGATAGGATTTTTTTGGTGGAAACAAATGTTGAAATAAGACGAAAGATCTATGGAATGAAGTTTTGGGGTGAACTGCAGTACCAAATGTCACACTGAAAACAAACCCTGTCCTGTATTTTTGTGTTATTACACTATGTGAATTTGTCTTTTTCCTGTCTTTAAATGTTTAGCTAATAAGATTTATGTTGTAGAATTTTTCTAGTACTAAGCTACATTCACTATGATGAGGAATACTGTTATCCTCAAATATAATTTGCATTTATAATATCTTATTTTCTTTGTAAAGATGTTTAGACATTATTTATTCTGTTCTGTTTTAATGCTCATGTGTAAAGTTGATGTTTCAAAAGTTATTCTGATCTTTTATGTATTTACTTATGTCATAATTCCTGTAACACTGATGTATATGTTAGTTCGATTCTTTTGTAAAGCCCGTATTACTACAAATGTTATCTGTATTGTTATGTTCTTTAATGATATATATTGTACCTTTGTTATTGTATTCTCATGTTATAATATTGTAATTGACACCAGTTCAGCAAATTAAGTAACTTGTAAGTATTCATTTAACTGCACACATTTCTGTTGGTCATAGTATATGCACAATATGAAAAAAAAGAGGACTGTTAGTGCTCCCACGTGTGTTGATAAGTCAGCAAGGGACTGGTTTACAGCATTGCTGGTTCTAAGGACAATTCCAAAAACTTTGTGAGTACACAAGTGGCGGTTTATGGACTTGCTATATTCTCCGCAATACTCTTCGATGGTGATTGTGCACCTGCACAGTCGCAACAGTTGGCTGCTGGCCATCTCTACAAGGACTACAGTGGGTCTACATCTTTGATGACTCATCAAGACCATTATTTCTACAAGGACTACAGTGGGTCTACATCTTTGATGACTCACCAATACCATTATATCTACAAGGACTGCAGTGGGTCTGTACCTCTGGTGGCCCACCAATACCGTAATCTCTAAGAGGACTACAGTGGTCTGCTCTGTGATGACCTACCTACCAATATTCTTCAAAACTTCGACTGACTCTGCTGTGGGTTTGCTCTGTTGTGGCCCATTACCTGTGTGCATGTCAATAGTCAGCACTGTCTTTCCGTTGCAAGGACAACACTACTTCTTCAAGACTTCATGGAAATCCACTACTTCCATATGCATTTTCTTTTACTGCTCAGACTTTGAGGAAAAAGAAAACACTGCAATTTTACTGTGATGAATGATCAGGACTGTCTTTATGGCCTGTGAGAAAATTTTAGCTTCTGACCAACATTGTAACAATAAGTGTGTGCATTTGATTTCTTTGTTATTGTAATTGTGAAAAAAATTTTAACAAATATGTATTGGCCAGTGCCCAAAAAAATTTGTAAAATTTTTTGTGGAAAGCATGGGGGCTATGTAAGTAGGCTGTTTAGGTTTTCTTATTGGTAGCGCCACGTAGCGCTCTGTATGAAAATCACTGGCTGTGCTGTGTGCAGTCTGTGGCTAGTTTGCATTGTTGTCTGCCATTGTAGTGTTGGGCAGCTGGATGTTAACAGCGCATAGCGTTCGGCAGTTGGAGGTGAGCCGCCAGCAGTGGTGGATGTGGGGAGAGAGATGGCGGAATTTTGAAATTTGTAAGACTGGATGTCATGAACTGCTATATATATTATGACTTTTGAACACTATGGAGGTAAATACATTGTTTGTTCTCTATCAAAATCTTTCATTTGCTAACTATGCCTATCAGTACGTAGTGCCTTCAGTAGTTTGAATCTTTTATTTAGCTGGCAGTAGTGGCGCTCGCTGTATTGCAGTAGTTCGTGTAACGAAGATTTTTGTGAGGTAAGTGATTTGTGAAAGGTATAGGTTAATGTTAGTCAGGGCCATTCTTTTGTAGGGATTTTTGAAAGTCAGATTGCGTTGCGCTAAAAATATTGTGTGTCAGTTTAAGCACAGTCATGTACATTTGTTCAAAGGGGACGTTTCACACTCCGTCCATATCCTCCTCCTCTGTCCGTATACCTACTTCCCCCCCCCCCCCACTCTTTCTCCACCTCCTCCAACCACTGTATCTGTTCATTTGCTCCATGCTTCTCTCTCTGGCCGTCTGCTCCTCTCCCTCTCTCTGTTCATCTGCTCCTCCCCCCTCTCCCATATGCTTCTTCCCCCTCTTGCATCTCCTACTCATCATCAATCTCCTCCTCCCTCTCTCTCTGTTGATCTCCTGGTCGCCCATCTGTCTCTCCATCTGCTCTTCCCCACTGTCTCGGTCCATCTCCATCTCTTCGACTGTCAGTTCGAATGTTTGATCAAAAATCTAAATTTAATTTAATCACAACTTCCTCTTTGTGAGGAGTCTCGACATGTTGGAATCATGGGTTCTCCTGGCCCCTTGTATGTCAGAGAAAAGTCACGACTTCAAGGTAATCAAAGTAATGACAAACATACTATCAAACATTTTTAAATTCATCGATATACAGTAGACTCAGTAGTGTAACTGGAACATCAGTTGTGAGAAGCTGAAATGATTTTGAGTTCTGAATAAGTACACTACTGGCCATTAAACTTGCTACACCAAGAAGAAATGCAGATGATAAACGGGTATTCATTGGACAAATATATTATATTATCACGCAATTTGGGTGCATAGATTCTGAGAAATCAGTACCCAGAACAACCACCTCTGGCCGTACTAACGGCCTTGATACGCCTGGGCATTGAGTCAAACAGAGCTTGGATGGCGTGTACAGGTACAGCTGCCCATGCAGCTTCAACACGATACCACAGTTCATCAAGAGTAGTGACACGCATATTGTGACGAGCCAGTATCTCGGCCACCATTGACCAGACGTTTTCAATTGGTGAGAGGTCTGGAGAATGTTTAACCATACCATCACGCTGGGTGATACGCCAGTATGGTGATGACGACTACACGCTTCGAATGTGCGTTCACCGTGATGTCGCCAAACAGAAATGTGACCATCATGATGCTGTAAACAGAACCTGGATTCTCCGAAAAAATGACGTTTTGTCATTCGTGCACCCAGGTTCGTCGTTGAGTACACCTTCGCAGGTGTAGCACGTCTGCGATGCAGCGTCAAGGGTAACCGCAGCCATGGTCTCCGAGCTGATAGTCCATGCTGCTGCAAACGTAGTCGAACTGTTCGTGCAGATGGTTGTTATCTTGCAAACGTCCCCATTTGTTAGGGATCGAGGCATGGTTGCAAGATCCGTTAGAGCCATGCGGATAAGATGCCTGTCATCTCGACTGCTAGTGATACGAGGCCGTTGGGATCCAGCACGGCGTTCCGTATTACTCTCCTGAACCCACCGATTCCTTATTCTGCGAACAGTAATTGGATCTCGACCAACGCGAGCAGCAATGTCGCGATACGATAAACCGCAATCGCTATAGGCTACAATCCGACCCTTATCAAAGTCGGAAACGTAATGGTACGCATTTCTCCTCCTTACGCGAGGCATCAAAACAACGTTTCACCAGGCAATGCCGGTCAACTGCTGTTTGTGTATGAGAAATCGGTTGAAAACTTTCCTCATGTCAGCACGTTGTAGGTGTCGCCACCGGCGCCTACCTTGTGTGAATGATGTGAAAAGCTAATCATTTGCATATCACGGCATCTTCTTCCTGTCGGTTTAATTTCGCGTCTGTAGCACGTCATCTTCGTGGTGTAGCAATTTTAATGGCCAGTAGTTTAAAAAGATGTTACTGAGCGATAAGGAACTCTATGAAAGGCAACGTATCACCTGGTCTGAAAATAAAACTTTGTGTAACCGCTGCATGATGCCTATTTATTGCGTATGTACCTCGACCATACCTAACAAAGATGTTCACTATCTCCTTCCACACGAACACAGTCATCTTTTCCTCTTTTATTGCTATTTAATAACGAGTGAACATGCGCATTATTAAAACAGTGAACTGTATATTGGAGGACTGTGTTTCAAAGCTGTTTGAGGCAAATGCTGGTATGGTTCCTTTAAAAGTACAAGGCCGAGTTCCTTTCCCATAATTTACCAGTTCTGTCTTGCATTCAGTTTCCAAAGAAATCGTCGGCTGGTCGTTTAACGCTTCCATTTCCATTATTTCAGCTAAAAAATCGATTATAATTGAACTCTCACTCTCCGTCCCCCGTGGAAACACGTCATCGTTGCAATGAAACTTTGTGAAAACATTTAGAGGATAACGTTTGTGATTTGCGTACCATGTTTTCGTTCCAGGTTCCAAACGTTGTTCAAAGTTACGACTGTCTGCAACCACGACAACCGCTGTAGAGATACCGCTTTTCGAATGGTATGGACCATGCAATTTTCAACTGTCGTTACACAGCTCATGTGTTGGTTGAAGATCGCACATAGCATCCAGCATTCTCAGGCATGGCAACAGTAATTTGTGGCGCAAATTGGCCTTCGGCGTCTCCGAGGAGGAACTCTCAAATCGCTAGGTAATTCGAATCTGTGTATCATGTTCTTCAATCCCGGTGTGGAAAGAGGACCTCTCTGTGTTCCTTCAATGCTTCGACACTAGCGAAGAGCAGCAGCAGTATCGCTGTTGTTTGAAAAACAGTTTTACAAGTAAAGCCACGCTCACCTTGTCCAGACCCACGTTACTTTCTGCAGCTGTAATGCAAAAATGGTTCAAATGGCTCTGAGCACTATGGGACTCAACTGCTGAGGTCATTAGTCCCCTAGAACTTAGAACTAGTTAAACCTAACTAACCTAAGGACATCACACACATCCATGCCCGAGGCAGGATTCGAACCTGCGACCGTAGCAGTCTCGCGGTTCCAGACTGCAGCGCCAGAACCGCGCGGCCACTTCGGCCGGCCCTGTAATGCATACTAATGTGTTTCGACACTTTGTCGCCGTACCAGTACCGGTGCCTAAGCGCAAGTCATGTCGTTGACACTACTAACAACGCAAATCCAAACCATGCGGAAAATTGTTTCCTGTCTGCTCTGGCTTAAGCAATGAAATTTTAATTATAACCACCCAGTATATTGGACAAACAGGGAGAAGGTTTTCAATCGCATACAAGGAACATACAGGGTGTTACAAAAAGGTACGGCCAAACTTTCAGGAAACATTCCTCACACACAAAGAAAGAAAATATGTTATGTGGACATGTGTCCGGAAACGCTTACTTTCCATGTTAGAGCTTAGGCGTTTCCGGGTACATGTCCCCATAACATATCTTCTTTATTTGTGTGTGAGGAATGTTTCCTGAAAGTTTGGCCGTACCTTTTTGTAACACCCTGTAGAAATGCGTTCAGATTAACTAACGACGACAAATCAGCTTTTGTGGACCGAGTATACAAATGAAGCAATCCCCTTAAAGGAATAGGACTTAGGAATCTTGCACATAAAAAGGAAAGCCAGAAATCTCGTTTTGGTGCAAGATTTTGTTATCGCCATTAATGAAAAAAAACACACACACACACAAAGAAATCACGTGATGGCAGTATTCTGAACATGCAAGTGAAAGACAACGGAATGTGATTTCCTAACAGCTTTGACGAAGTAACTTCTAGCTGACGATTGCGAACTTGGTCAATTAGAAGAAGAAGACATCCAGTAGAATAGCATTATGGGTGAGCTAATAGCTGCGTTTACACAGCAATATCTCAGACATGACAGCTCATAGCAACTCTCGGATCTATGGAGAGGCGCCAACTTAACACTCTTGGAACCAATGGCAATCAGCAGAACATGAACAGGTGCAGAGTGCATAGTGATATGGGGTGGGTGCTGACAGACGTCAATGATTTTAATGAAAGTTAAGGACACACAGTTCAATGTGTTTCTATTCTGAAACTTCCTGGCAGATTAAAACTGTGTGCCCGACCGAGACTCGAACTAGGGACCTTTGCCTTTCGCGGGCAAATTTCATCTTACGACTTTTCAGTGTTTTAACCTCGTGAGCTAAGTTTTATAACCTGATGACGAGGGCATAGCCTTTCGAAACTCATAGTTGTTCAGTGTGAAGAACAGGAGTACAGTAGAATTCTACCAATTACAACTGTTAAAATATAACAACCGTTACCTGACCTCCTTCAGATGCACTATATTAAATCTTTGGCGTTGTTGGCCAGGAGGCTCCGCCCGGGGAAGTTCGGTCGCCGAGTGCAAGTCTTATTTCAGTCGAAGCCACTTTGGGCGTCTTGCTTGCCGGTGAGGAAGATGAAATGATGATGAGAACAACACAACATCCAGTCCACCAGCGGAGAAAACCTCCAACCCGGCTGGGAATCAAACTCGAGTCCACTGCATGGGAAGCAAGCACGCTACCATTTAACTAAGAGGGCGGACAGTGTAATCATGTAAAATCTATTATGTGATGATCATCCCCATGATGTCTGATAAATACCGGACCGGTCATTCATTGCGTGGCACTTCTATCTCCCTCTGACCAGTGAGTAGTTGACACATTTCCCAACATTATCGGGTTAGGAGTTTAACGTTTAGAGGTTATTCTGTTAAAATTCAATCTGATGTATCAAAAACAGTTTACTGGTATATTTTACGTGTATGTGTGAGGGTGGGTATCATTTTGCATTTTTTCTGGGAGTACTGATGATGAAGATGATGATGACGATATTTGGTTTGTGGGCGCTCAACTAACTGCGCGGTTATCAACATCTGTACTAAATCCCAATATTAGGGAATGTACAGTCTCGCCAATTTCCCTAATGATGATGAAATGATGACGACAACACAAACACCCAGCCCCGTCCGGAGAAAATTTCCGACCCAGCGGGGAATCAAACCCGGGACCCCACGATCCAGAGGTACCTATGCTAGCCACTATATCTGGCAGCACTGTTTTGTTGCCTTAGATGTTACAACATATGACGTACTGTGTAGAAACCCATTTCACAATTATTACAATCATTGAAATAAGTGGTACTTAATGTACGTGTGTGTTAAGTTTTGATAATTATCAAATACCTATTCTCCTCCTGTTTAAACTGCGCCATAATCCTGTTTGGTTTATTCATAAAAATGGTTCAAATGGCTCTGAGCACTATGTGGCTTAACATCTGAGGTCATCAGTCCCCTAGAATTTAGAATTACTTAAGTCTAACTAACCTAAGGACACCACACACATCCATGCCCGAGGCAGGATTCAAACCTGCGACCGTAGCGGTCGCGCGGTTCCAGACTGAAGCGCCTAGAACCACTCGGCCACAACGGCCGGCCTGTATTCATAACTTTAGCCTCTTACATTGGTATACTATGTAAAACACAGTTGAATGTTTGTTGGCCATGTTGTTGTTGTTGTTGTGGTCTTCAGTCCTGAGACTGGTTTGATGCAGCTCTCCATGCTACTCTGTCCTGTGCAAGCTTCTTCATCTCCCAGTACCTACTGCAACCTACATCCTTCTGAATCTGTTTAGTGTATTCATCTCTTGGTCTCCCTCTACGATTTTTACCCTCCACGCTGCCCTCCAATGCTAAATTTGTGATCCCTTGATGCCTCAAAACATGTCCTACCAACCGATCCCTTCTTTTAGTCAAGTTGTGCCACAAACTTCTCTTCTCCCCAATCCTATTCAATACCTCCTCATTAGTTACGTGATATACCCACCTTATCTTCAGCATTCTTCTGTAGCACCACATTTCGAAAGCTTCAATTCTCTTCTTGTCCATACTAGTTATCGTCCATGTTCCACTTCCATACATGGCTACACTCCATACAAATACTTTCAGAAACGACTTCCTGACACTTAAATCTACACTCGATGTAACAAATTTCTCTTCTTCAGAAACGATTTCCTTGCCATTGCCAGTCTACATTTTATATCCTCTCTACTTCGACCATCATCAGTTATTTTACTCCCTAAATAGCAAAACTCCCTTACTACTTTCAGTGTCTCATTTCCTAATCTAATTCCCTCAGCTTCACCCGATTTAATTTGACTACATTCCATTATCCTCGTTTTGCTTTTGTTGATGTTCATCTTATATCCTCCTTTCAAGACACTGTCCATTCCGTTCAACTGCTCTTCCAAGTCCTTTGCTGTCTCTGATAGAATTACAATGTCATCGGCGAACCTCAAAGTTTTTATTTCTTCTCCCTGGATGTTAATACCTAATCCGAATTTTTCTTTTGTTTCCTTTACTGCTTGCTCAATATACACATTGAATAACATCGGGGAGAGGCTACAACCCTGTCTCACTCCCTTCCTAACCACTGCTTCACCTTCATGCCCCTCGACTCTTATAACTGCCATCTGGTTTCTGTACAAATTGTAAATAGCCTTTCGCTCCCTGTATTTTACCCCTGCCACCTTTAGAATGTGAAAGAGAGTGTTCCAGTCAACATTGTCAAAAGCTTTCTCTAAGTCTACAAATGCTAGAAACGTAGGTTTGCCTTTTCTTAATCTTTATTCTAAGATAAGTCGTAAGGTTAGTATTGCCTCACGTGTTCCAATATTTCTGCGGAATCCAAACTGATCTTCCCCGAGGTCGGCTTCTACCAGTTTTTCCATTCGTCTGTAAAGAATTCGCGTTAGTATTTTGCAGCTGTGACTTATTGAACTGATAGTTCGGTAATTTTCACATCTGTCAACACCTGCTTTCTTTGGGATTGGAATTATTATATTCTTCTTGAAGTCTGAGGGTATTTCACCTGTCTCATACATCTTGCTCACCAGATGGTAGAGTTTTGTCAGGACTGGCTCTCCCAAGGCCGTCAGTAGTTCCAATGGAATGTTGTCTACTCCGGGGGCCTTGTTTCGACTCAGGTCTTTCAGTGCTCTGTCAAACTCTTCACGCAGTATCGTAGCTCCCATTTCATCTTCATCTACATCCTCTTCCATTTCCATAATTTTGTCGTCAAGTACATCGCCTTTGTATAAACCCTCTATATACTCCTTCCACCTTTCTGCTTTCCCTTCTTTGCTTAGAACCTGGTTGCCATCAGAGCTCTTGATATTCATACAAGTGGTTCTCTTCTCTCCAAAGGTCTCTTTAATTTTCCTGTAGGCAGTATCTATCTTACCCCTAGTGAGACAAGCCTCTACATCCTTACATTTGTCCTCTAGCCATCCCTGCTTAGCCATTTTGCACTTCCTGTCGATCTCATTTTTGAGACGTTTGTATTCCTTTTTGCCTGCTTCATTTACTGCATTTTTATATTTTCTCCTTTCATCAATTAAATTCAATATTTCTTCTGTTACCCAAGGATTTCTATTAGCCCTCGTCTTTTTACCTACTTGATCGTTTGCTGCTTTCACTACTTCATCCCTCAGAGCTTCCCATTATTCTTCTACTTGTTGGCCATAACATTTAAATAACAGTAATGAGAAGCGACACTCTGGCCTAACACCTACCAAAGAGAAATTTGTCTTCCTTGACTGTCCAGTTTCATTCCTTTCGGCTGTCTCATTTGCATATTGTAAATTATTTTCGTGTATTTTTACTGTATCGCTGCTTTTCTTGTATTATGAATACTCTGTCCATCTCATATTGCCGAAGATTTTCTCTTGGACCTTTACTTTGTTACAAAGTAAATAAATTAAAGCTATCGAATTGAATAACAAATTTTACGTATCATTTGTGAAACGTGAAGCAAAATATTGAAAAATCTAAGACTGGCCTGTGTTATCATCTTCAGATAAGGTCAAAAGCCCAACAGAAGACGCTTGAGCACGGTGTTAGACGCAGCTTTATATTACCTATATGTAGTCAAAGCAATGACAAACACATCTTCAAAACTGCTTAAATTATTCAATAAAACTTTGGGCTCGTTAGCACAACTGAGGTATTTCTTAGATTTGAGTAATATAAAAGCAGGTTTTGATCCATATAACGATCTGTATGAAACGCGACATGCCACAGTGTTTGCCACTACACGAAGGTCTATACCTCGGTCACATCTAACAATAAAATTCATTGTTTCTTTCCTTATGAGCAACAGAATCATTTCCTGTTTTATTCAGATTTCATACTGAGAGCGCAGGCGTAGTAGTAAAACAACTAGTCATGAATTCGGGAGAGCGGTGGCCTACATCCGGCTGGCCATCCAGATGTAGTGATTCCATGCTTTCCCAGAAACGCTCGAATCAAATGCTGGAATGGTGCTTTTAAAAGGGCGAGGCCGATTTCCTTCTCCATTCTTCACCAACCCGAGTTTGTGATCATTCTCCAATAACGTGGTCAAGGACTGGAGGCTAAAAACCTTCCAGTCCCCTTTCCAAATATAATATCACCAGTGATCGTCCAAGACCGTGCTGCAGCAGAATCTAAATTGCGTTGTCGGCTTCCTTACTTCTGACACTCCCCCACCCCGATATTTCGATTTCATCACACTGACTAACCTCTGTATTTTCGTCATTATACCGGGCGATTATAAGTGAGCTGCAGCTACCCACAGAGATCCATTGTGGATTGTAATCACTGTATCACAGTGAAACTTGGTAGACATTCTGATGCGTTAATGCGGAACCGAATTGCACTGGAAAACAGTTCTGCTGTTGACCACTAGATGAACATCTGTAGCCATGAATGCGAGATAGACATTTAGAAATATTTCCGTATGTAATGGATTAGGACCGTGACATGGACAGGAAAAGTCAAATTAGTGAGAAAGGTATAATGTTTATTTTACTACTAACTGCCGCTTATACAATTTGTTCAGTACGAGCACCGGAGACGTCGATGAGATGTGATCAACAGTTGCTCACAGCGGTTCCGATGAAATCTGATCAACTTGTTCCTGTGTACTGGCCTTCAGAGCAGATAGAGACTGAATGTGTCCCTGGTAAACGCGTACTTTTAGATATCCACAGAGGAAAAGTAATATGGATTCAGATCAAGTGGTCGTGCAGGCCGCGTATCGGGAAAACCTCAGGAGATAATACGTTCGTGGAAGGTTGCGTTAAGCAGAGTTTTCACTGGGCGACCGACATGAGGTACTGTCCCATCTTACATGAAAACGGGGGTTTCCTCACACTTACGCTCTTCCAAACCATGAAGCACGTGCTGTACAAGGATGTCTGCATGACGTGTAGACGTCACGGTATACTTCGCAGGCCCTCTAGGTGTATTCTCTTCAAAGAGATGACGATTGCAGTGGCTATTCGTGCACAGCAGGTGTTTTAACAGTACCCCAAATTCGGCAGTTATGTGCATTCACTGCCTCTTTAGTGTAAAATGTGCCTCGTCACTCCACAGAATATTGTCCGACCACAGGTTATCAGCCCGCCCGGCTAGCCGCGCGATCTTACGCGCTGCTTCCCGAGCGGGAAGGCGTGCCGGTCCCCGCCACGAATTAGTGTCGGGGTCCGGTGTGCCGGCCAGCCTGTGGATGGTTTTTAAGGCGGTTTTCCATCTGCCTCGGCGAATGCGAGCCCTTTCCCCTTATCCCGCCTCAGTTACACTATTTCGGCGATTGCTGCTCAAACACTGTCTCCACGTACGCGTACACCATAATTATTCTACCACGTAGATATATGGTATTACACTCGTCTATAACCATGGGTTCGGTGTGGGACGGCGGTGGGGTCGGTGGACTGCTGTGGTCTGCTGTGGGGCTGTCAACCACTGTGGGCTACGGCGGGACGAAGCCGCTCCGTCTTTTCTAGGTCCCCGGTACAATGCAGAATACACAGGTTATCAACTTACATTCATGTCAGAAAGTGAAGAGCAATTTCAGTATGTTGCTCGAATCATGAGGTTTCAGTTGTGGTACCGTCTAAATCTTGTATAGGAAACAGTGTAAAAATACCCTAAAACTTTCCGTACTATTGTCCACGTGATGGACAATTTTCCCGATACTGTACGAAAACTAGCACTATCCGGGCGACGTGCATGGTCAGTTACAGCAGTATCAGTCTCGTCAGTAACTTCCACTGGGATAGGACGCCACCTTCGTACAGGTTCGACACCAAGCTCACACTATTTTCGAATTTCACTCTTCTCCTTTAAATCATTTAATGATATCGGGCCTCTCCTCAGATTTTTCAGTCGGCGATACGCTCTTAATGCAGCAACGTGTTTGCTGCCGTTCACATAAAACAGTTTCACTAACAGCGCACGGTTTCTCTTCTCGATATCCATGCTGTTCGCTCACGTTATGGTTCGTTAAATAACTACATGAAAGTCATGATGTTATACAAAAAATGTACAGATTTGCACCTGGCGGCCACAATTAGAACTAATTTGTATTCCTGAGTAAATTGGTTCCTCATTAACGCATTAGAACATCTGCCATGATTCACTGCCATACGATAATTACAGATGACATTGGACCTCTGTAAGTAACTGGACTTCAGTTACAATCACCCGGTACCATATTAGTGCGTACCAGTACTTATTTGGTGAACTGTTTTGCCCTTTATATTAATATATGTTTAATTTTTAATAATTCCATTGGTATGCACATTGTTTGGGCGTGTTTCAATATCAGTATATGCAAAGTTTTGTGCACCTTTTTATAGTGAAACATGAACACATCAGCTAAACAAAGGATTTAGGGAGGCATTTGTGCTCATTTTTAGAGCCTTAGACATTCAGTAAATCATCATATATTATTTATTGTTTGAACCCAAGTCAGGTTGAACAATTGCAATGTTTGTGTTTTTCATGCACATGTACAACATTTAAAAGTCACATGTCTTCGGAAGTAGTAGTCTCTACACAGCTAGAAGCTCTTGATAATGCTGTACAGACTACCTTTCCAGTCTTAAGTTGTCTGATGATAGTCTAGAAAGCTAAAAACCGTCCACAACATAATATACAATTAATATTTTGTTAAACATTAATAAGTATACCGTAGTTTTTAAAATCTCCGTTATCCCGCCATTTTGTGGACAATGTTTATGGCTCTCTAAGCATTTACAGACCACAAGTAACACCGGATACTATGCAACGCGTTCCAGTATATTAAGGATAAACATGTGGTCTTGAAAATTGTGGAGTAGGTATTTAGAAAGCAGTGTTTTAACAAGTACGAGGGTATCAACATACTCTCTCCAGAGTAGGTGCAGCACGACACGGGTGGAAATATATTTCAGAAAATAATTGTGACAAGGGCAAAATAGTAATAAGCAGTCAGTATTCTTTCTTTCTCCAAATTTTCAGTGAAAACGAATTCACCCTTTGGAGATGAAAGGTTATTGCTGCAGCTGCTTCTGATGTAGATGAACCGACGCTTGTGAACGTAACAGCTATAGGGAATTAGCATAAATTCTGATGCATACGTAGAAACCCTAGAGAAATAAGACGCTCTCTTCTGAACTGTGTTAGATTACCTCTGCAGAAGCAGACGTTTCTATTCTATGCATA